>NW_027363056.1:1200000-1800000 GCF_046119375.1 Phyllobates terribilis | reverse complement strand
CCCTGTGTGCCCCCATATATCAGTAATGCCCCCTGTGTGCCCCCATATATAAGTAATATCCCCTGTGTGCCCCCATGTATTAGTAATGTTGCCTATGTGCCCCCATATATCAGTAATGTCCCCTGTGTGCCCCCATGTATCAGTAATGTCCCCTGTGTGCCCCCATATATCAGTAATGCCCCCTGTGTGCCCCCATGTATCAGTAATGCCCCCTGTGTACCCCCATGTATCAGTAATGCCCCCTGTGTGCCCCCATATATCAGTAATGCCCCCTGTGTGCCCCCATATATCAGTAATGCCCCCTTTGTGCCCCCATATATCAGTAATGCCCCCTGTGTGCCCCCATATATCAGTAATGCCCCCTGTGTGCCCCCATATATCAGTAATGCCCCCTGTGTGCCCCCATATATCAGTAATACCCCCTGTGTGCCACCATATATCAGTAATGCCCCCTGTGTACCCCCATATATCAGTAATGTCCCCTGTGTGCCCCCATATATCAGTAATGCCCCCTGTGTGCCCCCATATATCAGTAATGTCCCCTGTGTGCCCCCATATATAAGTAATATCCCCTGTGTGCCCCCATGTATTAGTAATGCCCCCTGTGTACCCCCATATATCAGTAATGCCCCCTGTGTGCCCCCATGTATCAGTAATGCCCCCTGTGTGCCCCCATATATCAGTAATGCCTCCTGTGTGCCCCCATATATCAGTAATGCCTCCTGTGTGCCCCCATATATCAGTAATGCCCCCTGTGTGCCCCCATATATCAGTAATGCCTCCTGTGTGCCCCCATATATCAGTAATGCCTCCTGTGTGCCCCCATATATCAGTAATGCCCCCTGTGTGCCCCCATATATCAGTAATACCCCCTGTGTGCCCCCATATATCAGTAATGCCCCCTGTGTGCCCCCATATATCAGTAATACCCCCTGTGTGCCCCCATATATCAGTAATGCCCCCTGTGTACCCCCATATAACAGTAATGTCCCCTGTGTGCCCCCGTATATCAGTAATGCCCCCTGTGTACCCCCGTATATCAGTAATGCCCCCTGTGTGCCCCCGTATATAAGTAATATCCCCTGTGTGCCCCCATGTATTAGTAATGTCGCCTATGTGCCCCCATGTATCAGTAATGTCCCCTGTGTGCCCCCATATATCAGTAATGTCCCCTGTGTGCCCACATATATCAGTAATGTCCCCTGTGTGCCCCCATATATCAGTAATGTCCCCTGTGTGCCCACATATATCAGTAATGTCCCCTCTGTGCCCCCGTATATCAGTAATGTCCCCTGTGTGCCCCCATATATCAGTAATGTCCCCTGTGTGCCCACATATATCAGTAATGTCCCGTGTGCCCACATATATCAGTAATGTCCCCTGTGTGCCCCCATATATCAGTAATACCCCCTGTGTGCCCCCATATATTAGTAATGTCACCTGTGTGCCCACATATATCAGTAATGTCCCCTGTGTGCCCCCATATATCAGTAATGTCCCCTGTGTGCCCCCATATATCAGTAATGTCCCCTGTGTGCCCACATATATCAGTAATGTCCCCTGTGTGCCCCCATATATCAGTAATGCCCCCTGTGTGCCCCCATATATAGGTAATATCCCCTGTGTGCCCCCATGTATTAGTAATGCCCCCTGTGTGCCCCCATATATCAGTAATGCCCCTGTGTGCCCCCATATATCAGTAATGTCCCCTGTGTGCCCCCATATATCAGTAATGCCCCTGTGTGCCCCCATATATCAGTAATACCCCCTGTGTGCCCCCATATATCAGTAATACCCCCTGTGTGCCCCCATATATCAGTAATGTCCCCTGTGTGCCCCCATATATCAGCAATGTCCACTGTGTGCCCACATATATCAGCAATGTCCCCTGTGTGCCCACATATATCAGTAATGTCCCCTGTGTGCCCCCATATATCAGTAATGCCCCCTGTGTGCCCCCATATATCAGTAATGCCCCCTGTGTGCCCCCATATATCAGTAATACCCCCTGTGTGGCCCCATATATCAGTAATACCCCCTGTGTGCCCCCATATATCAGTAATGTCCCCTGTGTGCTCCCATATATCAGTAATGTCCCCTGTGTGCCCCCATATATCAGTAATGTCCCCTGTGTGCCCACATATATCAGCAATGTCCCCTGTGTGCCCACATATATCAGCAATGTCCCCTGTGTGCCCACATATATCAGCAATGTCCCCTGTGTGCCCACATATATCAGTAATGTCCCCTGTGTTCCCCCATATATCAGTAATACCCCCTGTGTGCCCCCATATATTAGTAATGTCACCTGTGTGCCCACATATATCAGTAATGTCCCCTGTGTGCCCCATATATCAGTAATGTCCCCTGTGTGCCCCCATATATCAGTAATGTCCCCTGTGTGCCCACATATATCAGTAATGTCCACTGTGTGCCCCCATATATCAGTAATGCCCCCTGTGTGCCCCCATATATAAGTAATATCCCCTGTGTGCCCCCATGTATTAGTAATGCCCCCTGTGTGCCCCCATATATCAGTAATGCCCCCTGTGTGCCCCCATATATCAGTAATGTCCCCTGTGTGCCCCCATATATCAGTAATGTCCCCTGTGTGCCCCCATATATCAGTAATATCCCCTGTGTGCCCCCATATATCAGTAATGTCCCCTGTGTGCCCCATATATCAGTAATGTCCCCTGTGTGCCCTCATATATCAGTAATATCCCCTGTGTGCCCCATATATCAGTAATGCCCCCTGTGTGCCCGAAATAGTATAACTGCCCCCTGTGTGCCCCCATATATCAGTAATGTCCCCTGTGTGCCCCCATATATCAGTAATGTCCCCTGTGTGCCCCCATATATCAGTAATGTCCCCTGTGTGCCCCCATATATCAGTAATGTCCCCTGTGTGCCCCCATATATCAGTAATGTCCCCTGTGTGCCCCCATATATCAGTAATGTCCCCTGTGTGCCCCCATATATCAGTAATGCCCCCTGTGTGCTCCCATATATCAGTAATGTCCCCTGTGTGCCCCCATATATCAGTAATGTCCCCTGTGTGCCCCCATATATCAGTAATGTCCCCTGTGTGCCCCCATATATCAGTAATGTCCCCTGTGTGCCCCATATATCAGTAATGCCCCCTGTGTGCCCCCATATATCAGTAATGTGCCCCCATATATCAGTAATGCCCCCTGTGTGCCCCCATATATCAGTAATGTCCCCTGTGTGCCCCCATATATCAGTAATGCCCCCTATGTGCCTGAAATAGTATTACTGCCCCCTGTGTGCCCCCATATATCAGTAATGTCCCCTGTGTGCTCCCATATATCAGTAACGCCCCCTGTGTGCTCTCATATATCAGTAATGCCCCCTGTGTGCTCCCATATATCAGTAATGTCCCCTGTGTGCCCCCATATATCAGTAATGTCCCCTGTGTGCCCCCATATATCAGTAATGTCCCCTGTGTGCCCCCATATATCAGTAATGTCCCCTGTGTGCCCCCATATATCAGTGATGTCCCCTGTGTGCCCCATATATCAGTAATACCCCCTGTGTGCCCCCATATATCAGTAATGTCCCCTGTGTGTCCCCATATATCAGTAATGTCCCCTGTGTGCCCCCATATATCAGTGATGTCCCCTGTGTGCCCCCATATATCAGTGATGTCGCCTGTGTGCCCCCATATATCAGTAATGTCCCCTGTGTGCCCCCATATATCAGTAATACCCCCTGTGTGCCCCATATATCAGTAATACCCCCTGTGTGCCCCCATATATCGGTAATACCCCCTGTGTGCCCCCATATATCAGTAATACCCCCTGTGTGCCCCCATATATCAGTAATGTCCCCTGTGTGCCCCCATATATCAGTAATGTCCCCTGTGTGTCCCCATATATCAGTAATGCCCCTGTGTGCCCCCATATATCAGTAATGTCCCCTGTGTACCCCCGTATATCAGTAATGTCCCCTGTGTACCCCCGTATATCAGTAATACCCCCTGTGTGCCCACATATATCAGCAATGTCCCCTGTGTGCCCACATATATCAGCAATGTCCCCTGTGTGCCCACATATATCAGTAATGTCCCCTGTGTTCCCCCATATATCAGTAATACCCCCTGTGTGCCCCCATATATTAGTAATGTCCCCTGTGTGCCCACATATATCAGTAATGTCCCCTGTGTGCCCCCATATATCAGTAATGTCCCCTGTGTGCCCCCATATATCAGTAATGTCCCCTGTGTGCCCACATATATCAGTAATGTCCCCTGTGTGCCCCCATATATCAGTAATGCCCCCTGTGTGCCCCCATATATAAGTAATATCCCCTGTGTGCCCCCATGTATTAGTAATGCCCCCTGTGTGCCCGAAATAGTATAACTGCCCCCTGTGTGCCCCCATATATCAGTAATGTCCCGTGTGCCCCCATATATCAGTAATGTCCCCTGTGTGCCCCCATATATCAGTAATGTCCCCTGTGTGCCCCCATATATCAGTAATGTCCCCTGTGTGCCCCCATATATCAGTAATGTCCCCTGTGTGCCCCCATATATCAGTAATGTCCCCTGTGTGCCCCCATATATCAGTAATGTCCCCTGTGTGCCCCCATGTATCAGTAATGTCCCCTGTGTGCCCCCATATATCAGTAATGCCCCCTGTGTGCCCCCATGTATCAGTAATGCCCCCTGTGTACCCCCATATATCAGTAATGCCCCCTGTGTGCCCCCATATATCAGTAATACCCCCTGTGTGCCCCCATATATCAGTAATGTCCCCTGTGTGCTCCCATATATCAGTAATGTCCCCTGTGTGCCCCCATATATCAGCAATGTCCCCTGTGTGCCCACATATATCAGCAATGTCCCCTGTGTGCCCACATATATCAGTAATGTCCCCTGTGTGCCCCCATATATCAGTAATACCCCCTGTGTGCCCCCATATATCAGTAATGTCACCTGTGTGCCCCCATATATCAGTAATGTCACCTGTGTGCCCACATATATCAGTAATGTCCCCTGTGTGCCCACATATATCAGTAATGTCCCCTGTGTGCCCTCATATATCAGTAATGTCCCCTGTGTGCCCACATATATCAGTAGTGTCCCCTGTGTGCCCCCATATATCAGTAATGCCCCCTGTGTGCCCCCATATATAAGTAATATCCCCTGTGTTCCCCCATGTATTAGTAATGTCGCCTATGTGCCCCCATATATCAGTAATGTCCCCTGTGTGCCCCCATGTATCAGTAATGTCCCCTGTGTGCCCCCATATATCAGTAATGCCCCCTGTGTGCCCCCATGTATCAGTAATGCCCCCTGTGTACCCCCATATATCAGTAATGCCCCCTGTGTGCCCCCATATATCAGTAATGCCCCCTGTGTGCCCCCATATATCAGTAATGCCCCCTGTGTGCCCCCATATATCAGTAATACCCCCTGTGTGCCCCCATATATCAGTAATGCCCCCTGTGTGCCCCCATATATCAGTAATGCCCCGTGTGCCCCCATACATCAGTAATACCCCCTGTGTGCCACCATATATCAGTAATGCCCCCTGTGTACCCCCATATATCAGTAATGTCCCCTGTGTGCCCCCATATATCAGTAATGCCCCCTGTGTGCCCCCATATATCAGTAATGTCCCCTGTGTGCCCCCATATATAAGTAATATCCAATGTGTGCCCCCATGTATCAGTAATGCCCCCTGTGTACCCCCATATATCAGTAATGCCCCCTGTGTGCCCCCATGTATCAGTAATGTCCCCTGTGTGCCCCCATGTATTAGTAATGCCCCCTGTGTGCCCCCATATATAAGTAATATCCCCTGTGTGCCCCCATGTATTAGTAATTTCGCCTATGTGCCCCCATATGTCATTAATGTCCCCTGTGTGCCCCCATATATCAGTAATGTCCCCTGTGTGCCCATATATATCGGTAATGTCTCCTGTGTGCCCCCATATATCGGTAATGTCCCCTGTGTGCCCACATATATCGGTAATGTCCCCTGTGTGCCCCCGTATATCAGTAATGTTCCCTGTGTGCCCTCATATATCAGTAATGTCCCCTGTGTGCCCCCATATATTAGTAATGTCCCCTGTGTGCCCCATATATCAGTAATACCCCCTGTGTGCCCCCATATATCAGTAATGTCACCTGTGTGCCCACAAAGATCAGTAATGTCCCCTGTGTGCCCCCATATATCAGTAATGTCCCCTGTGTGCCCCCATATATCAGTAATGTCCCCTGTGTGCCCACATATATCAGTAGTGTCCCCTGTTTGCCCCCATATATCAGTAATGCCCCCTGTGTGCCCCCATATATAAGTAATATCCCGTGTGCCCCCATATATCAGTAATGTCGCCTATGTGCCCCCATATATCAGTAATGCCCCCTGTGTGCCCCCATATATCAGTAATGTCCCCTGTGTGCCCCCATATATCAGTAATGTCCCCTGTGTGCCCCCATGTATTAGTAATGTCCCCTGTGTGCCCCCATGTATTAGTAATGTCCCCTGTGTGCCCCCATATATCAGTAATGTCCCCTGTGCCCCCATATATCAGTAATGTCCCCTGTGTGCCCCCATATATCAGTAATGTCCCCTGTGTGCCCCCATATATCAGTAATGTCCCCTGTGTACCCCCATATATCAGTAATGTCCCCTGTGTGCCCATATATATCAGTAATGTCCCCTGTGTGCCCATATATCAGTAATGCCCCCTGTGTACCCCCATATATCAGTAATGTCCCCTGTGTGCCCCCATATATCAGTAATGCCCCCTGTGTACCCCCGTATATCAGTAATGCCCCCTGTGTGCCCCCATATATAAGTAATGCCCCCTGTGTGCCCCCATGTATTAGTAATGTCCCCTGTGTGCCCCCATGTATTAGTAATGTCCCCTGTGTGCCCCATATATCAGTAATGTCCCCTGTGTGCCCCCATGTATTAGTAATGCCCCCTGTGTGCCCCCATATATAAGTAATATCCCCTGTGTGCCCCCATGTATTAGTAATGTCGCCTTTGTGCCCCCATATGTCATTAATGTCCCCTGTGTGCCCCCATATATCAGTAATGTTCCCTGTGTGCCCATATATATCGGTAATGTCTCCTGTGTGCCCCCATATATCGGTAATGTCTCCTGTGTGCCCCCATATATCAGTAATGTCCCCTGTGTGCCCCCGTATATCAGTAATGTCCCCTGTGTGCCCCCATATATCAGTAATGTCCCCTGTGTGCCCCCGTATATTAGTAATGTCCCCTGTGTGCTCCATATATCAGTAATACCCCCTGTGTGCCCCCATATATCAGTAATGTCACGTGTGTGCCCACATATATCAGTAATGTCCCCTGTGTGCCCCCATATATCAGTAATGTCCCCTGTGTGCCCCCATATATCAGTAATGTCCCCTGTGTGCCCACATATATCAGTAGTGTCCCCTGTGTGCCCCCATATATCAGTAATGCCCCCTGTGTGCCCCCATATATAAGTAATATCCCCTGTGTGCCCCTATGTATTAGTAATGTCGCCTATGTGCCCCCATATATCAGTAATGCCCCCTGTGTGCCCCCATATATCAGTAATGTCCCCTGTGTGCCCCCATATATCAGTAATGCCCCCTGTGTGCCCCCATATATCAGTAATGCCCCCTGTGTGCCCCCATATATCAGTAATACCCCCTGTGTGCCCCCATATATCAGTAATGTCCCCTGTGTGCCCCCATATATCAGTAATGTCCCCTGTGTGCCCCCATATATTCGTAATGCCCCCTGTGTGCCCCCATATATCAGTAATGTCCCCTGTGTGCCCCCATATATCAGTAATGTCCCCTGTGTGCCCTCATATATCAGTAATGTCCCCTGTGTGCCCCATGGATCAGTAATGTCCCCTGTGTGCCCCATGTATCAGTAATGTCCCCTGTGTGCCCCATGTATCAGTAATGTCCCCTGTGTGCCCCATATATCAGTAATGTGCCCTGTGTGCCCCCATATATCAGAAATGTCCCCTGTGTGCCCCCATATATCAGTAATGCCCCCTGTGTACCCCCGTATATCAGTAACGCCCCCTGTGTGCCCCCATATATAAGTAATATCCCCTGTGTGCCCCCATGTATTAGTAATGTCCCCTGTGTGCCCCATATATCAGTAATGTCCCCTGTGTGCCCCATATATCAGTAATGTCCCCTGTGTGCCCCCATGTATTAGTAATGTCCCCTGTGTGCCCCCATGTATTAGTAATGTCCCCTGTGTGCCCCCATGTATCAGTAATGTCCCCTGTGTGCCCCCATATATCAGTAATGTCGCCTATGTGCCCCCATATATCAGTAATGTCCCCTGTGTGCCCCCATATATCAGTAATGTCCCCTGTGTGCCCCCATATATCAGTAATACCCCCTGTGTGCCCCCATATATCAGTAATGCCCCCTGTGTACCCCCATATATCAGTAATGTCCCCTGTGTACCCCCATATATCAGTAATGTCCCCTGTGTGCCCATATATATCAGTAATGTCCCCTGTGTGCCCATGTATATCAGTAATGTCCCCTGTGTGCCCCCATATATCAGTAATACCCCCAGTGTACCCCCATATATCAGTAATGTCCCCTGTGTGCCCCCATATATCAGTAATGCCCCCTGTGTACCCCCGTATATCAGTAATGCCCCCTGTGTGCCCCCATTTATAAGTAATGCCCCCTGTGTGCCCCCATGTATTAGTAATGTCCCCTGTGTGCCCCCATGTATTAGTAATGTCCCCTGTGTGCCCCATATATCAGTAATGTCCCCTGTGTGCCCCCATGTATTAGTAATGCCCCCTGTGTGCCCCCATATATAAGTAATATCCCCTGTGTGCCCCCATGTATTAGTAATTTCGCCTATGTGTCCCCATATGTCATTAATGTCCCCTGTGTGCCCCCATATATCAGTAATGTCCCCTGTGTGCCCATATATATCGGTAATGTCTCCTGTGTGCCCCCATATATCGGTAATGTCCCCTGTGTGCCCACATATATCGGTAATGTCCCCTGTGTGCCCCCGTATATCAGTAATGTTCCCTGTGTGCCCCCATATATCAGTAATGTCCCCTGTGTGCCCCCATATATTAGTAATGTCCCCTGTGTGCCCCATATATCAGTAATACCCCCTGTGTGCCCCCATATATCAGTAATGTCACCTGTGTGCCCACATATATCAGCAATGTCCCCTGTGTGCCCCCATATATCAGTAATGTCCCCTGTGTGCCCCCATATATCAGTAATGTCCCCTGTGTGCCCACATATATCAGTAGTGTCCCCTGTTTGCCCCCATATATCAGTAATGCCCCCTGTGTGCCCCCATATATAAGTAATATCCCCTGTGTGCCCCCATATATCAGTAATGTCGCCTATGTGCCCCCATATATCAGTAATGCCCCCTGTGTGCCCCCATATATCAGTAATGTCCCCTGTGTGCCCCCATATATCAGTAATGTCCCCTGTGTGCCCCCATGTATTAGTAATGTCCCCTGTGTGCCCCCATGTATTAGTAATGTCCCCTGTGTGCCCCCATGTATTAGTAATGTCCCCTGTGTGCCCCCATATATCAGTAATGTCCCGTGTGCCCCCATATATCAGTAATGTCCCCTGTGTGCCCCCATATATCAGTAATGCCCCCTGTGTACCCCCATATATCAGTAATGTCCCCTGTGTGCCCATATATATCAGTAATGTCCCCTGTTTGCCCATATATATCAGTAATGTCCCCTGTGTGCCCCCATATATCAGTAATGCCCCCTGTGTACCCCCATATATCAGTAATGTCCCCTGTGTGCCCCCATATATCAGTAATGCCCCCTGTGTACCCCCGTATATCAGTAATGCCCCCTGTGTGCCCCCATATATAAGTAATGCCCCCTGTGTGCCCCCATGTATTAGTAATGTCCCCTGTGTGCCCCCATGTATTAGTAATGTCCCCTGTGTGCCCCATATATCAGTAATGTCCCCTGTGTGCCCCCATGTATTAGTAATGCCCCCTGTGTGCCCCCATATATAAGTAATATCCCCTGTGTGCCCCCATGTATTAGTAATGTCGCCTTTGTGCCCCCATATGTCATTAATGTCCCCTGTGTGCCCCCATATATCAGTAATGTCCCCTGTGTGCCCATATATATCGGTAATGTCTCCTGTGTGCCCCCATATATCGGTAATGTCCCCTGTGTGCCCCCATGTATCATTAATGTCCCCTGTGTGCCCATATATATCAGTAATGTCCCCTGTGTGCCCACATATATCAGTAATGTCCCCTGTGTGCCCCCATATATCAGTAATGTCCCCTGTGTGCCCCCATATATCAGTAATGTCCCCTGTGTGCCCACATATATCAGTAATGTCCCCTGTGTGCCCCCATATATCAGTAGTGTCCCCTGTGTGCCCCCATATATAAGTAATATCCCGTGTGCCCCCATGTATTAGTAATGCCCCCTGTGTGCCCCCATATATCAGTAATGCCCCCTGTGTGCCCCCATATATCAGTAATGTCCCCTGTGTGCCCCCATATATCAGTAATGCCCCCTGTGTGCCCCCATATATCAGTAGTGCCCGCTGTGTACCCCCATATATCAGTAATACCCCCATTGTGCCCCCATATATCAGTAATGCCCCCTGTGTGCCCCATATATCAGTAATACCCCCTGTGTGCCCCCATATATCAGTAATGCCCCCTGTGTGCCCCCATATATCAGTAATACCCCCTGTGTGCCCCCATATATCAGTAATGCCCCCTGTGTGCCCACATATATCAGTAATGTCCCCTGTGTGCCCCCATATATCAGTAATACCCCCTGCGTGCCCCATATATCAGTAATGCCCCCTGTGTGCCCCCATATATCAGTAATAGCCCCTGTGTGCCCCCATATATCAGTAATGCCCCCTGTGTGCCCCCATATATCAGTAATACCCCCTGTGTGCCCCCATATATCAGTAATACCCCCTGTGTGCCCCCATATATCAGTAATGTCCCCTGTGTGCCCCCATATATCAGTAATGTCCCCTGTGTGCCCCCATATATCAGTAATGTCCCCTGTGTGCCCCCATATATCAGTAATGCCCCCTCTGTACCCCCGTATATCAGTAATGCCCCGTGTGCCCCCATATATAAGTAATATCCCCTGTGTGCTCCCATGTATTAGTAATGTCCCCTGTGTGCCCCATATATCAGTAATGTCCCCTGTGTGCCCCCATGTATTAGGAATGCCCCCTGTGTGCCCCCATATATAAGTAATATCCCTGTGTGCCCCCATGTATTAGTAATGTCGCCTATGTGCCCCCATATATCAGTAATGTCCCCTGTGTGCCCCCATATATTAGTAATGTCCCCTGTGTGCCCACATATATCAGTAATGTCTCCTGTGTGCCCCCATATATCAGTAATGTCCCCTGTGTGCCCACATATATCAGTAATGTCCCCTGTGTGCCCCCATATATCAGTAATACCCCCTGCGTGCCCCATATATCAGTAATGCCCCCTGTGTGCCCCCATATATCAGTAATAGCCCCTGTGTGCCCCCATATATCAGTAATGCCCCCTGTGTGCCCCCATATATCAGTAATACCCCCTGTGTGCCCCCATATATCAGTAATACCCCCTGTGTGCCCCCATATATCAGTAATGTCCCCTGTGTGCCCCCATATATCAGTAATGTCCCCTGTGTGCCCCCATATATCAGTAATGTCCCCTGTGTGCCCCCATATATCAGTAATGCCCCCTCTGTACCCCCGTATATCAGTAATGCCCCCTGTGTGCCCCCATATATAAGTAATATCCCCTGTGTGCTCCCATGTATTAGTAATGTCCCCTGTGTGCCCCATATATCAGTAATGTCCCCTGTGTGCCCCCATGTATTAGGAATGCCCCCTGTGTGCCCCCATATATAAGTAATATCCCTGTGTGCCCCCATGTATTAGTAATGTCGCCTATGTGCCCCCATATATCAGTAATGTCCCCTGTGTGCCCCCATATATCAGTAATGTCCCCTGTGTGCCCACATATATCAGTAATGTCTCCTGTGTGCCCCCATATATCAGTAATGTCCCCTGTGTGCCCACATATATCAGTAATGTCCCCTGTGTGCCCCCATATATCAGTAATGTCCACTGTGTGCCCACATATATCAGTAATGTCCCCTGTGTGCCCCCATATATCAGTAATACCCCCTGTGTGCCCCCATATATCAGTAATGTCCCCTGTGTGCCCCCATATATCAGTAATGTCCCCTGTGTGCCCCCATATATCAGTAATGTCCCCTGTGTGCCCCCATATATCAGTAATGTCCCCTGTGTGCCCCCATATATCAGTAATGCCCCCTGTGTGCCCCCATATATAAGTAATATCCCCTGTGTGCCCCCATATATTAGTAATGTCCCCTGTGTGCCCCCATATATCAGTAATGTCCCCTGTGTGCCCCCATGTATCAGTAATGTCCCCTGTGTACCCCCATATATCAGTAATGTCCCCTGTGTGCCCCATATATCAGTAATGCCCCCTGTGTGCCCCATATATCAGTAATGCCCCCCTGTGTGCCCCATATATCAGTAATGCCCCCTGTGTGCCCCCATATATCAGTAATACCCCCTGTGTGCCCCCATATATCAGTAATACCCCCTGTGTGCCCCCATATATCAGTAATGTCCCCTGTGTGCACCCATATATCAGTAATGTCCCCTGTGTGCCCCCATATATCAGTAATGTCCCCTTTGTGCCCCCATATATCAGTAATGTCCCCTGTGTGCCCCATGTATCAGTAATGTCCCCTGTGTGCCCCCATATATCAGTAATGTCCACTGTGTGCCCCATATATCAGTAATGCCCCCTGTGTGCCCCATATATCAGTAATGCCCCCCTCTGTGCCCCATATATCAGTAATGCCCCCCTGTGTGCCCCATGTATCAGTAATGTCCCCTGTGTGCCCCCATATATCAGTAATGTCCCCTGTGTGCCCCATGTATCAGTAATGCCACCCTGTGTGCCTCATGTATCAGTAATGTCCCCTGTGTGCCCCCATATATCAGTAATGCCCCCTGTGTGCCCCCATATATCAGTAATGCCCCCTGTGTGCCCCCATATATCAGTAATGCCCCCTGTGTGCCCCCATATATCAGTGATGTCCCCTGTGTGCCCCCATATATTAGTAATGTCGCCTATGTGCCCCCATTTATTAGTAATGTCGCCTATGTGCCCCCATATATTAGTAATGTCGCCTATGTGCCCCCATATATTAGTAATGCCCCCTGTGTGCCCCTATATCAGTAATGCCCCCTGTGTGCCCCCATGTATTAGTAATGTCGCCTATGTGCCCCCGTATATCAGTAATTCCCCCTGTGTGCCCCCATGTATTAGTAATGTTGCCTATGTGCTCCCATATATTAGTAATGCCCCCTGTGTGCGCCCGTATATCAGTAATGTCCCCTGTGTGCCCCCATATATCAGTAATGCCCCCTGTGTGCCCCCATATATCAGTAATGCCCCGTGTGCCCCCATGTATTAGTAATGTCGCCTATGTGCCCCCGTATATCAGTAATTCCCCCTGTGTGCCCCCATGTATTAGTAATGTTGCCTATGTGCTCCCATATATTAGTAATGCCCCCTGTGTGCGCCCGTATATGAGTAATGTCCCCTGTGTGCCCCCATATATCAGTAATGTCCCCTGTGTGCCCCCATATATCAGTAATGCCCCTGTGTGCCCATATATTAGTAATGTTCCCTGTGTGCCCCCATATATTAGTAATGTCGCCTGTGTGCCCCCATATATTAGTAATGTTGCCTATGTGCCCCCATATATTAGTAATGTCGCCTATGTGCCCCCATATATTAGTAATGTCGCCTATGTGCCCCCATATATTAGTAATGTCGCCTATGTGCCCCCATATATTAGTAATGTCGCCTATGTGCCCCCATATATTAGTAATGTCCCCTGTGTGCCCCCATATATCAGTAATGCCCCGTGTGCCCCCATATATCAATAATGCCCCCTGTGTGCCCCCATGTATTAGTAATGTCGCCTATGTGCCCCCGTATATCATTAATTCCCCCTGTGTGCCCCCATGTATTAGTAATGTTGCCTATGTGCTCCCATATATTAGTAATGCCCCCTGTGTGCGCCCGTATATCAGTAATGTCCCTTGTGTGCCCCCATATATTAGTAATGCCCCCTGTGTGCGCCTGTATATCAGTAATGTCCCCTGTGTGCCCCCATATATCAGTAATGTCCCCTGTGTGCCCCCATATATCAGTAATGCCCCTGTGTGCCCCCATATATTAGTAATGTTCCCTGTGTGCCCCCATATATTAGTAATGTCGCCTGTGTGCCCCCATATATTAGTAATGTCGCCTATGTGCCCCCATATATTAGTAATGTCGCCTATGTGCCCCCATATATTAGTAATGTCGCCTATGTGCCCCCATATATTAGTAATGTCGCCTATGCTCCCCCATATATTAGTAATGTCGCCTATGTGCCCCCATATATTAGTAATGTCGCCTATGTGCCCCCATATATTAGTAATGTCCCCTGTGTGCCCCTTATATCAGTAATGCCCCCTGTGTGCCCCCATATATCAGTAATGCCCCCTGTGTGCCCCCATGTATTAGTAATGTCGCCTATGTGCCCCCGTATATCAGTAATTCCCCCTGTGTGCCCCCATGTATTAGTAATGTTGCCTATGTGCTCCCATATATTAGTAATGCCCCCTGTGTGCGCCCGTATATCAGTAATGTCCCTTGTGTGTCCCTATATATCAGTAATGCCCCCTGTGTGCCCCCATATATCAGTAATGCCCCCTGTGTGCCCCCATATATCAGTAATGCCCCGTGTGCCCCCATATATCAGTAATGCCCCCTGTGTGCCCCCATATATCAGTAATGCCCCCTGTGTGCCCCCATGTATTAGTAATGTCGCCTATGTGCCCTCGTATATCAGTAATTCCCCCTGTGTGCCCCCATGTATTAGTAATGTTGCCTATGTGCTCCCATATATTAGTAATGTCCTCTGTTTGCGCCTGTATATCAGTAATGTCCCCTGTGTGCCCCCATATATCAGTAATGTCCCCTGTGTGCCCCCATATATCAGTAATGCCCCTGTGTGCCCCCATGTATTAGTAATGTTCCCTGTGTGCCCCCATATATTAGTAATGTCGCCTGCGTGCCCCCATATATTAGTAATGTCGCCTATGTGCCCCCATATATTAGTAATGTCGCCTATGTGCCCCCATTTGTATTATTATTATTATTTATATAGCTCCATTGATTCCATGGTGCAGTACATAAGGAGGGGTTACATACAAAATACAGATATCACTTACAGTAAACTAACAATGGTAGACGGGTACAGAGGGAGGAGGACCCTGCCCCTGCGGGCTTACATTCTACAGGAACGGGGGAGGAGACTGTCGGTTGCGGGGTTGCAGTCAGGGCTGTGGAGTCGGTAAGCCAAACCTGCGACTCCGACTCCTCAATTTCCGACTCCCACATATATTGTTTATATTTCGAGACTGATGAGTGCCGCCTTCATTTTCTTTTTTGCTGGATTATTACTTTTTGTATTTTGAGCAGAACATCACGTACCCTTGAATTTTGGTATATGTTCATGATAACAGGTGGATCTGTTCAAGTATCAACGAGGTGGTGCAGGAGCCTTTATACTTGAAATAATAAAATGTGTCTTCTGTTTTTTGCATGTTTTTTTTTCTTTTTACAAGAATTGTTGGCACCAATTTTTTCCTGGTATTTTTCTTGTAATATAGGAAAGCCTAACACCAGAAATAAGGCCCATAAAACACTGTACATGGAGACTTTGGTATCAAATAATTTCTATCCCCAGTGTTTGTGGAAGAAAAAAGTATTTCTAAATGCCTCAAACTTCTGTGTGTGAATCAGACATGAGATCTAACGTGATAGAAGATTACAGTCTGGGGAAGACGGGAAACATTCATATAGACGGCCAGTGGTGATGTAGTCAGTGACGGACTGTGGCCAAATAGGTTTCTAAACCCATAGTAGAAGATGAAGATGTCGTCCTCATCATGAAGTAGTTAGTAGGGCTGTGGAGTCAGGAGTCGGTGTCCATTTTGGTGGAGTCGGAATCAGTATAAAATGGACCTACTCCAACTCCTAAAATAAATAATAAATTGGGTATAGTAGTTCAATGTATTTTGTGGGGAATATTTTTTCATAAGAATTTGGGAAAGTTATGAAATGTCCTATAAATGTCTGTCCTATTCCTGATCTAAGGGTTTAGTCTTCTAGCTGAGATGAATCTGTGCTACAGTAAAGTTATCACTTAAGCATGAGCCGTGTATGAGGGAGTCGTGGAGTCGGTATCATGGAAATTGAGGAGTTGGAGGTTTGGCTTTCCGACTCCACAGCCCTGGTAGTTAGTTCTTCTGTCACGTGTAATGAATATCTTTCACGGGTGTGTCAGATGTGACAGGCAGCCGCCCTGCGGTTGGTTGCAGGAGATCTTTGTTTGGCATTACAGGCACCTTCTTAGATCTTTTTGACTCTAGGACCCAGCGGCTACCTTCCTGTTGCTAGTTAACACCCTGGCCTGGGTGTATAAATACTTTCACTTTGCTGTAGGGAGGTGCCGGTGATATTCACATGACCTTTTGTGAAGGCTTGGAGCAAGTGCAGTTCTTACTTCCTCTCTGGTGGGAAGAGGACATGTATGCAATCTCTCTGAAGTCGACTCAAGCTAAGCTACTTCCCCCGTGTCTGTCTCCCCTTGCTGTCTTTGGTGTTAGTGGGGACCGACTAGCGCTCATCCCTTTTTCGTTCCCTAGCCAGACCCTAGCTCTAGAGAGAGACAGGGTTTTAGGTTCCTGTTCGGTGATTGGTGAGCAACCAATATAGGGATCGTAGGGAAGGACAGGGTGATATCAGATCAGCCTAGGAGGTCTCCATCCTTTCTGTCCTTAGTGTCTGGGCTCCCTTCCCCTCATCTCTTCGTGTTGCACTTTGTCTTTCCTACACTGTGCGTGACAATATCTCCTGCAGTATTGCTAATGCCGATTCCAGTGTCAGTAAATGAGATGAGAATTAGCGTTATGGAAGATGAGTCTATGAGAAACGTGCTCAGCTGCAGATTCAGAGGAAGAAACTGCTTGTTGTCTGTGGCCCAAAATATATAGGTTTTATTACTAGATGTAAAGAAGAAAACTAAATACTGTAAAATAATAAATCTCATATGTTTCCCTTATTACACTGGATTTTTATGATATTACATCGGCTCATCATCTTCTCATTCAGGTCTTTACAGTATTGGATACTCTACTGAAGATCCTCTATATATGATTGAACCATCCAGGATGGACATGGACAGAGACAAGATGGTGGAGAGGATATTACACCTCACCCTAGAGATCCTCTTCCGGCTTACTGGAGAGGTGAGATTCTGATGACGTCACATTACATCATTCTTATCTATGGGAATAACAGATGGACAGAACTGGAGAGGTGAGGACTCTGGAAATGTCTGGAGTGAGATTTATTAATGTGTCTCTCCATAACCAGGATTACACAGTAGTGAAGAAGACCTCTAGTGAGCGCTGTCAGGACCCTGTGTCTGAGGGATGGGGAAGACCCCTGAGCCCAATCACGGGACCTCCACCTCACCCCCTGATACATGAGGACATCAATGACCAGAAGATCCTAGAACTCACCTACAAGATGATTGAGCTGCTGACTGGAGAGGTGACGCTGCTGGGAATGCTGGGACATTATACAGTAACGCTATGGAGGGATCGGGGGATGACGGTATCATTGTTGTGTCAGGTTCCTATAAGGTGTCAGGATGTCGCTGTCTATTTCTCCATGGAGGAGTGGGAGTATTTAGAAGGACGCAAAGATCTGTACAAGAACATCATAATGGAGGTTCCCCAGCCCCTCACATCACCAGGTAATAGACAGGACTAAATACACACGGCCTATAATTATCTGTATGTAAAGAATGAATTCAGACCCTGTATGTGTTTCCTCCAGATCCATCCAGTAAGAGGACAACACCAGAGAGATGTCCCCATCCTCTTCTTCCACTGGACTGTAAACAAGAAGATCCCAATGTTCCTCAGGATCATCAGGTAGATGGAGAGAAGGTGTCATGAGATCTCCCCTATGATGTGTAGACGGCTGTGAAGGTCTTGTGCTCAGTCTTGTTTTATCCACCAGTATTATATGTTTTATACTTGTGTAATGAGAACGGTGGAGATGGCAGGATTAGAGCTGATCCCAGATGTGACTTCTCCATCTGTCTGTGACTTTTACAATATTTGTTTCAGAGTGAAGATCTGACCCATATTAATACTACAGAGACATATGTGAGGGGTGATGAGCGGTGTAAAGAGGAGATTTCTACATATGACTACCCAGGTGAGTAGTGACCACTAGATGCAGAGAAGTCACAGATTCTTCTCAGTCACCGGCTGTGGCTTCTTTATCGGTGGTGTAGTCCGGCCGTATCACAATCGTGTGATCACCATTTTGCCTCTAGACCACAATATTCTCCTCCACCCAAAACTGTTCAAATGACTTTGGGCATTAAAAGCCCTTTTCTATAGAACTTTCAACTTGGAGGAGCCAGGAAGAATGAGCCGCTCCGGAGCTGCGCTCAGTGAGTGACAGAACACCGCTCCTGAGCTGCAGCTCTGGAGCGGCTTATTGTCCATGGCTCCTCTGCAGCAGCAGTCAGATGGATTACAGCGGGGAACACCTAGGAGAGGTGAGTACATGGATTTTATTATTTTATTCTTATTTTTACACAGGTGGACACTGGGAACAGACTACCACTACCCTCAGCATTGTCCCTGCTGGTGCTGATCACAGCACTGCCAGGAACCATGATGAGGGAAGTGTTCAGCGCCGGCGTTTGGGAACAGCGCTAACTAGCGCTGATTCCCAGGTGCCGTTATGTGTCACATGAATGACACATGGATGTCATTCGTGTGGTACATTTTGCGGACCGTGTGTCTGCAAAAAAACGGACTTGTCTCCGTGTGGCTCACACGGACATGCGGTCCGTGAAAACACACTAACATGTGCACAGACCCATTCTGCGTGTGTCAGTGTCTCTGGTACATGTGGAAACTGTCACCACTTGTACCGGAGATAATGACATGTGAAAGAGCCCTAAGTAAGGCGGGCACCATCCAGAGATCAACCTATGCATATAATACAATATACCAAAGAGAAGATGTGCAAAAAATAGGGATCACTTTAACCCCTTAAGGACGGAGCCAATTATGTCCTTAATGACCAGGCCAAATTTTACAATTCTGACCAGTGTCACTTTGTGGTAATAACTCTGGAACGCTTCAACGGATCCCCCTGATTCTGAGAATGTTTGTTTTTTCGTGACATATTGTCCTTCATGATTGTGGTAAAATTTCTTCGTTATCACTTACGTTTACTTGTGAAAAAAAACGGAAATTTGTAGAAAATTTAGAAAATTTTGCAATTTTCAAACTTTGAATTTTTATGTCCTTAAATCAGAGAGATATGTCACACAAAATATTTAATAAATAACATTTCCCACATGTCTACTTTACATCAGCACAATTTTGGAGCCAAAATTTTGTTTTGTTAGGAAGCTATAAGGGTTAAAAGTTGACCAACGATTTCTAATTTTTCCAACAAAATTTACAAAACCATTTTTTTAGGGACCACATCACATTTAAAGTGATTTTTAGGGGTCTTTATGACAGAAAATACCCAAAAGTGACACTATTCTAAAAACTGCACCCCTCAAAACCACATTCAAGAAGTTTATTAACCCTTCAGGTGCTTCACAGGAATTTTTGGAATGTGGAAGAAAATAATGAACATTTAACTTTTTTTCACAAAAATGTTACTTTATTTTTACAAGGGTAACAGGAAAAAATGGACCACAAAATTTGTTGTGCAATTTCTACTGAGTAAGTCGATACCCGATATGCGGGGGAAAACCACTGTTTGGGCGCATGGCAGGGTTCAGAAGGGAAGTGAGTGACATGCTTGAGTCCCCGCCCACATGTTTCACGGTTGTTAGACACCCCAAAAAAAACATGCAGGGATTGCTCTTGTATGGCAGGCAATCCCTGCATGATTTTTTGGCTGTTTCATAACCGCAAAACATATGGGGCGGAGACTTGAGCATGTCACCCGAGCACCTGCGATACTCTGTGCAAACTCAAGTAGCAAGCACTTGCACTCAACACTAGTTGCCATATCATCATCATTTTTTTTCTTTACTTTTGAAAAAATCACAGCCACAGCCCCAACCCCAACACAGCCCCAGCCCCAACACAGCCCCAGCCTCAACACAGCCCCAGCCTCAACACAGCCCCAGCCTCAACACAGCCCCAACCTCAACACAGCCCCAGCCTCAACACAGCCCCAGCCTCAACACAGCCCCAGCCCCAACACTGCCCCAGCCTCAACACAGCCCCAGCCTCAACACAGCCCCAGCCCCAACACAGCCCCAGCCTTTTCACAGCCCCAACACAGCCCCAGCCCCAACACAGCCCCAGCCCCAACACAGCCCCAGCCTCAACACAGCCCCAGCCTCAACACAGCCCCAACCTCAACACAGCCCCAGCCTCAACACAGCCCCAGCCTCAACACAGCCCCAGCCTCAACACAGCCCCAGCCTCAACACAGTCCCAGCCTCAACACAGCCCCAGCCCCAACACTGCCCCAGCCTCAACACAGCCCCAACACAGCCCAGCCCCGCCACAGTCCCATCCCCAACACAGCCACAGCCCCAACCCTATCCTGAGGGATCCATTCACTACAATGAGGCAGCAGAGTTACTTTGGACTCCCTCTGGCCTCTGTTTAGCGGTGTCCTTTTTTCCGAAGTTCACAAAACTGTGGCCGACGGCACTTTTATGCACGCCTAATAAAAAGACAGACACCGTGAGATCACAGGCCAGACGGCGTCTACGGTGCCTCCATCTGCCTCATTACAGGGAATCTTCTGCCGGGGGTTCCGTATTTCAGAGATTTACATGGAAACCCCGGTGTAAGTGCTCAGCGTAGAGCGCAGGATAAATGTGAGCCGAGCCATACTGCGATCTTTGGGAGGCAGAATGAACAATTCAGCAGCAGGTGAAGAATTGGTTTTCCTCGTGCGGTATAAGTGATTAGACGACCTTATTCTTTAGATCGGTGCGATTGCACCGATACCAGATTTATATCGGGTTTTTATGATTGGCAGCTGTCACACACTAAAAGACACTTTTTTTGTTGTTGCAAAGACTAGTTTTTGCATCACCATATTTTGAGAGCTATAATTTTTCCATATTTTGGCTGAAAGAGTCATGTGATGGCTTGTTTTTTGCGGGATGAGTTGACGTTGTTATTGGTGCTATTTTCAGGCACGTGACATTTTTTGATCGCTTTCTATTCCGATTTTTGGGAGGCAGAATAAACAAAAACCAACAATTCAGGAATTGATTTTTTTTGTTATTTTTTTATGCCATTCCGCATGTGGTAAAATTGATAAGGCAGCGTTATTCTTCGGATCAGTATGTTTTGACACTTTTACACAAAACTATTTTGTAGAAAAAAGATTTTTTTTGCATCTCTTTATTCTGAGAGCTATAACTTTTTATTTTTCGGCTGATGGAGCTGTTTGGTGTCTTGTTTTTTGCAGGACAAGATGACGTTTTCAGCGGTACCATTTTTATTTACATTCGTCATTTTGATCGAGTTTTATTCCACTTTTTGTTCGGCGGTATGATGATAAAGCAGCGTTTTTTTATTTGTTTTTTATTTTATTTTTTTTACCGTGTTCACTAAAGAGTTTAACTAGTGGGACAGTTTTATTGATCAGGTCGTTCTGGATGTGGCGATACCAAATATGTGTTCTTTTATTGTTTATTTTTTCATAATATATATTTGTGGTATAATATATATTATACCAAATATGTGTTCTTTTATTGTTTATTTTTTCATAATATATATTTGTGGTATAATATATATTATTGTTTTTGGATTATTATTCTTTTCATTTTTTTAAAAAAATATTTTTACTATATATATATTTTTTTTTTACTTTCTTTCACTTTTTTACTTTGTCCCACTATGGGACTTTCATTTTTTGCAGGCTGATCGTTTATATAACTATGCGGGCTGTCAGCGCTGCACTGACACAACTTAGTTAGATCATGCACTGCGCACGATCTAACTAACTTGCTGGTGCAAGTTCACGTAAGGGCTGCATGAAGCGGTCACCAACCAGCATGGGTATGTACACAGAAGGCTATTATGTTCGTGTAGGGTGTGTGAAGAGATGATATGAGTGTCCTGGTTTTGAAGAAAATTTTGTATGGCAAAACAGGGACAGTTTAAGTAGAAATCTTGAAAAATAGCAAATTCAAGGACATTTTATTCAAAAATAATAATTGGTTTTATTTTTGGCAGATGACTGTACCAGGAGATCAGAGGGACAGCTGACATCTTCAATTTTTAAATCAGATGATCTTGAGATCCCACAGGATACAATTGAAGTGAATGCCATTACTCCAGATATCCCATCATCCCTTCACAGCAAAGATCTGTCATCTGATCCTTTGAAACAAGTCCTGACTTCTGATTCATTACCGACTACTAAGGAAAATCAAAGTCGCAAAATAAGCATTAAAAAACAAACTGCTCCTAATGCAAAGAATCAATTTTCACATTCAGAATATGGAAATAATTTTCCCCTCGAAAAGTCTTTTCTTAAACATCAAAATATTCACACAGCAGAGAATAGATTTTCTTGTTCCAAGTGTGGGAGATGTTTTAACCAGAAATCAAATCTTGTTAGGCACCAGAGAACTCACACAGGGGAGAAGCCTTTTTCATGTTCAGAATGTGGGAAATGTTTTGTAGATAAATCAAATCTTTTTACACATCAAAGAATTCACACAGGGGAGAAGCCATTTTCATGTTCAGAATGTTGCAAATGTTTTAACCAGAAATCACTTCTTGATAGCCACATGAGAACCCACACAGGGGAGAAGCCATTTTCCTGTTCAGAATGTGGAAAATGTTATAGACAGAAATCAGGTTTTATCAGACATTCTAAAACTCACACAGGGGAGAAGCCTTTTTCATGTTCAGAATGTGGGAAATGTTTTTTAGATAAATCAACTCTTTTTAACCATCAAAGAACTCACACAGGGGAGAAGCCATTTTCATGTTCAGAATGTGGGAAATGTTTTAACCGGAAAGATCATCTTAATATCCACCAGAGAACCCACACAGGGAAGAAGCCTTTTTCATGTTCAGAATGTGGGAAATATTTTACAGAAAAATCATATTTTGTTCAGCACCAGAGAACTCACACAGGAGAGAATCCTTTTTCTTGTTCAGAATGTGGGAAATGTTTTATCCTGAAATCGATTCTTGTCATGCACCAAAAAACTCACACAAGGGAGAAGCCTTTTTCATGTTCAGAATGTGGGAAATGTTTTAACCGGAAAGATCATCTAGATATCCACCAGAGAACTCACACAGGGAAGAAGCCTTTTTCATGTTCAAAATGTGGCAAATGTTTTACCCGGAAAGTGAATTTTAATATCCATCAGAGAAGTCACACAAAGGAGAAGGCTATTTCATGTCCTTAATGTGGGAAATGTTTTACATGGAAATCAACTCTTGATAAACATCAAGTCACACAGGGGAGAAGCCTTTTTCATGTTCAGAATGTTGGAAATGTTTTAACCAAAAATTGTATCTTAAAGGTGTCGTCCTCTACTAGGACAACCCCTTGTCATCCCCCATGTTTCGCTACAATTAAAACTAAAACTGAGCTCCTGTGTCGGCACCATTCCAGCGGTGTCAGGACTCGCGTTCTCGTGGCTAATGTGAGGTTGTTACATCACACGAGCCTTGCACCCAATCAGCGCCGACTTCACTGTCCCCATCTGCAGACGTATTAACCCCTTAACCCCTGAGGGTGGTTTGCACGTTAATGACCAGGCCAATTTTTACAATTCTGACCACTGTCACTTTATGAGGTAATTACTCTGGAACGCTTCAACGGATCCCCCTGATTCTGAGATTGTTTTTTCGTGACATATTATACTTCATGATTGTGGTAAAATTTCTTCATATCACTTCCGTTTATTTGTGAAAAAAATGGAAATTTGGTGAAAATTGTGAAAATTTAGCAATTTTCAAAATTTTAATTTTTATGCCCTTAAATCAGAGAGATATGTCACACAAAATACTTAATAAATAACATTTCCCACATGTCTACTTTACATCAGCACAATTTTGGAACAAAAATTTATTTTTGTTAGGGTGCTATAAGGGTTAAAAGTTGACCAGCGATTTCTCATTTTTCCAATAAAATTTACGAAACCATTTTTTTAGGGACCACATCACATTTGAAGTCACTTTGAGAGGTCTTTATGACAGAAAATACCCAAAAGTGACACCATTCTAAAAACTGCACCCCTCAAGGTGCTCAAAACCATATTCAAGAACTTTATTAACCCTTCAGGTGCTTCACAGGAATTTTTTGAATGTGGAAGAAAAAAATGAACATTTAACTTATTTCACAAAAATGTTACTTTAGACCCAATTTTTCTTTATTTTCGCAGGGGTAACAAGAAAAAATGGACCCCAAAATTTGTTGTGCAATTTCCCCTGGGCACACAGATACCTCATATGTGGGGAAAAACCACTGTTTGGGCGCATGGCAGGGCTCGGAAGGGAAGGAGCGCCATTTGACTTTTTGATTGTAAAATTTGCTTGAATAATTAGCGGACGCCATGTTGCGTTTGGAGAGCCACTGATGTGCCTAAACATTGGAGCTCCCCCACAAGTGACCTAATTTGGGAAACTAGACCCCCCAAGGCACCTATCTAGATGCATAGTGAGCACTTGGAACCCCCAAGTGCTTCACAAATTGATTCGTAAAACTGAAAAAGTATTTTTTTTCCACTTTTTCATTTTTACGAATCAATTTGCGAAGGCTGTCAGCGCTGGACAGGGAGAAGATAGTTTGGAGATGCACTGCGCATGTCCAAAAAATCTTCCTGCTGTCTGGTGACACAGATGTTGTCATGACGACATCGGGTCGTCATGGCAACATCCTGGAAGCCACAGCAGACAGCGCTGGAGGCCAGAAGAGGAGGTGAGTATCTGCGATCACCTCCCCTTGCCACCGCAATGCTGCGATCGACTTCAATCGCAGCATTGCGGGGGTTAATGTGCTGGGAGCGGTGCGGGACCGCTCCCTGCACATAGTACCGGGTGTCAGCTGTCACAATCAGCTGACACCCGGCGGCGATCGCGCCCGCACAGCCTGTGTGCGTGCGCGATCGCAATGACGTACTAATACGGGTCTGGCTCTTAAGTCCCAGGGCACAGACGCGTATTAGTACGTCTAATGTTAAGGGGTTAAACATCAACAGGAAGCCAGGGGTGCGACTAGTCTCTGACTTCGTCTTAATGTTCAATTTGTCCAAAGGTGGGGACAGTGATGCCAGCACTGATTGAGCGCAGGGCTCACATTACATAGCAATCTCACATGAGCCTTGGGGACGCAAGTGCCAACACCGCTGAAGCGGCACCAGCATTGGAGGTCTGCATAAGTGTTTTTATTTTAACAGAACCAAACATGTAGTGGACAACCCCTTTAAATTTCAAAAATACTACACAGAAGTTGTTATACCTAGAGTGTGAAAAATTAAGTACTGGAAAATCATACTTTGTTGACCATGAAATATAATTCAGATGGGGAGAATCTATATACGTTATTGACAAATTGTACAAAAACATAAAGGACAGTCATATAATTAAATGAGAAGGGGAAATTACTTTAGAACTTACCTTATTTTTGGACTATAAAACACACTTTTAGTATGAAAAAATCTTGCTAATAAGTGATTGCATGTTATAGATTGGAGGCTGCTTCCTGTGACAGAGGAGAACGCTGAGACAGTGTTGTTCCTGATAACTGAGAGAACTGCTCACCTCCAGCCCCACACTTATCTAACTGATTAGTGCAGAGCAGGAGAGGAAGGTTCCGGGACCTGCACAGAGGCTGCACATCCTGAGTGAGCCTCTGAAGAACTTTTCACCCAACTAGCTCAAGGATCTTTCCGATTATCTAATCATTCACATACACTGTATTTGCAGTTCCTTCCAGGTTATGTGCATATGTAGGAGAATTGTGTAAATGTGCATGTGTAGCAGAGCTGTGTATGTAAATGTTCGTATGTAGCAGAGCTGTGTGTATGTAAATGTTTATATGTAGCAGAGCTGTATATGTATGTAAATGTGTATATGTAGCAGAGCTGTATATCTATGTAAATGCATATGAAGTAGAGCTGTGTGTGTGTATGTAAATGTGGGTATGTAGCAGAGCTGTGTGTGTAGCAGAGTAGTGTATATGTAATTGTGCATATGTAACAGAGCTCTGTGTGTATGTAAATGTGCATATGTAGTAGAGTTATGTGTGTATGTAAATGTGGGTATGTAGCAGAGTTGTGTATGTATGTAAATGTGCAAATGTAGCAGACTGCGACCAGGCAAATGCCCACAGAAAAAAGCCCACAGCCATAATTGCCCACAAGGAAAGTTGCCCACATGGAAAATTGGCCTCAAAGAAAATTGCCCACACGGAAAACACAGTGATATCTCTGAGTAAAGATAATGTAGTAGATGTCACCTGCAGTCCTATTTAACACAAACGATAACACAGCGATACCTTTGTGAGTACAGATTGCAGTAATAGCAATCCTCTGGATCACACTGCTTGCTAGCTTTTCCTGAACTCCGCGTGTGCTGGGCTTTTGGGAGGAGTAAACAGGAGTTAGGTAGAATCAGTGAGTGATGCGACCAGACTGTAACTATCTATTGATAATGACAGACTGGTGCAAATATTTTTCAAAATAGATCTTCATAATTTTTGCGCTAGATCAACCCAAAATCACAAGTTAACCCCTTAAGCCCCGCGGGTGGTTTGCACGTTAATGACCGGGCCAATTTTTACAATTCTGACCACTGTCACTTTATGAGGTAATTACTCTGGAACGCTACAACGGATCCCCCTGATTCTGAGACTGTTTTTTCGTGACATATTGTACTTCATGATTGTGGAAAAATTTCTTCGATATCACTTGCGTTTATTTGTGAAAAAAACGGAAATTTGGCGAAAATTTTGCAATTTTCAAAATTTGAATTTATAAGCCCTGAAATCAGAGCGATATGTCACACAAAACAGTTAATAAATAACATTTCCCACATGTTTACTTTACATCAGCACAATTTTGGAACCAAAATTTTTTTTTGTTAGGGAGCTATAAGGGTTAAAAGTTGACCAGCGATTTCTCATTTTTACAACAAAATTTCTAAAACCATTTTTTTAGGGACCACATCACATTTGAAGTCACTTGGAGAGGTCTTTATGACAGAAAATACCCAAAAGTGACACCATTCTAAAAACTGCACCCCTCAAGGTGCTCAAAACCACATTCAAGAACTTTATTAACCCTTCAGGTGCTTCACAGGAATTTTTTGAATGTGGAAGAAAAAAATGAACATTTAACTTTTTTCACAAAAATGTTACTTTAGACCCAATTTTTTTTATTTTCACAGGGGTAACAAGAAAAAATGGACCCCAAAATTTGTTGTGCAATTTCCCCTGGGCACGCAGATACCCAATATTTGGGAAAAACCACTGTTTGGGCGCACGGCAGGGCTCGGAAGGGAAGGAGCGCCATTTGACTTTTTGATTGTAAAATTTGCTTGAATAATTAGCGGACGCCATGTTCTGTTTGGAGGGCCCCTGTGTGCCCAAACTTTGGAGCGCCCCCACAAGTGACCCCATTTTGGAAACTAGACCCCCCAAGGCACCTTTATAGATGCATAGTGAGCACTTGGAACCCCCAGGTGCTTCACAAATTGATTCGTAAAAATGAAAAAGTGAAAAAAAAAACACTTTTTCATTTTTACGAATCAATTTGTGAAGCACCTAGGGGTTCCAAGTGCTCACTATGCATCTAGATAGGTGCCTTGAGGGGTCTAGTTTCCAAAATGGGGTCACTTGTGGGGGAGCTCCAATGTTTGGGCACACAGGGACTCTCTAAATACAACATGGTATCCGCTAACAAATTGAATGGAAAATCGGCTCAAATTGTTAGCGGACACCACATTGCGTTTGGAGAGCCCCTCTGTGCCCAAACTTTAGAGCTCCCCTATAAGTGACCCCATTTTGGAAACTAGACCCCCCAAGGCACCTTTATAGATGCATAGTGAGCACTTGGAACCCCCAGGTGCTTCACAAATTGATTCGTAAAAATGAAAAAGTGAAAAAAAAAACACTTTTTCATTTTTACGAATCAATTTGTGAAGCACCTAGGGGTTCCAAGTGCTCACTATGCATCTAGATAGGTGCCTTGGGGGGTCTAGTTTCCAAAATGGGGTCACTTGTGGGGGAGCTCCAATGTTTGGGCACACAGGGACTCTCTAAATGCAACATGGTATCCGCTAACAAATTGAATGGAAAATCGGCTCAAATTGTTAGCGGACACCACATTGCGTTTGGAGAGCCCCTCTGTGCCCAAACTTTGGAGCTCCCCCACAAGTGACCCCATTTTGGAAACTAGACCCCCAAGGCACCTTTCTAGATGCATAGTGAGCACTTGGAACCCCCAGGTGCTTCACAAATTGATTCGTAATAATGAAAAAGTGAAAAAAAAAACACTTTTTCATTTTTATGAATCAATTTGTGAAGCACCTGGGGTTCCAAGTGCTCACTATGCATCTAGATAGGTGCCTTGGGGGGTCTAGTTTCCAAAATGGGGTCACTTGTGGGGGAGCTCCAATGTTTGGGCACACAGGGGCTCTCCAAACGCAACATAATATCCGCTAACAATTTGAGCCGACAATTTGTTAGCGGATATCATGTTGCATTTGGAGAGTCCCTGTGTGCCCAAACATTGGAGCTCCCCCACAAGTGACCCCATTTTGGAAACTAGACCCCCCAAGGCACCTATCTAGATTCATAGTGAGCACTTGGAACCCCAGGTGCTTCACAAATTGATTCATAAAAATGAAAAAGTGTTGTTTTTTTTTCACTTTTTCATTATTACGAATCAATTTGTGAAGCACCTGGGTGTTCCAAGTGCTCACTATGCATCTAGAAAGGTGCCTTGAGGGGTCTAGTTTCCAAAATGGGGTCACTTGTGGGGGAGCTCCAAAGTTTGGGCACAGAGGGGCTCTCCAAACGCAATGTGGTGTCCGCTAACAATTTGAGCCGATTTTCCATTCAATTTGTTAGCGGATACCATGTTGCATTTAGAGAGTCCCTGTGTGCCCAAACATTGGAGCTCCCCCACAAGTGACCCCATTTTGGAAACTAGACCCCCCAAGGCACCTTTCTAGATGCATAGTGAGCACTTGGAACCCCCAGGTGCTTAACAAATTGATTCGTAAAAATGAAAAAGTGAAAAAAAAAAACACTTTTTCATTTTTATGAATCAATTTGTGAAGCACCTGGGGTTCCAAGTGCTCACTATGAATCTAGATAGGTGCCTTGGGGGGTCTAGTTTCCAAAATGGGGTCACTTGTGGGGGAGCTCCAATGTTTGGGCACACAGGGACTCTCCAAATGCAACATGATATCCGCTAACAATTTGAGCCGATTTTCCATTCAATTTGTTAGCGGACACCATGTCGCGTTTGGAGAGCCCGTGATGTGCCTAAACAGTGGAGCTCCCCCACAAGTGTCCCCATTTTGGAAACTATACCCCTCAAGGATTTTATTAAGGTGTATAGTGAACATTTTGAACCCAGAGGTACGGCACAGAATTTGTTTACATTAGGTCATCATATTGAATAAGTTGTCATTATTCTTGAGCGCAAGTGCTCGCTACTTGAGTTTGCATCAGGTACTCAGGTATGCACCATGTACAGCGTGTGCTTGAGTGACATGCTCGAGTCCCTGCTCCGCATGTTTCATGGTTATTAGACACCCAAAAAAAACATGCGGGGATCGCTCGTGCATGGCAGGCAATCCCCGTAAAGTTTTTTGGCCGCGAAGCATATGGGGCAGAGACTCGAGCATGTCACTCAAATACCCACGATACTCAATGCATACCAGAGCACCCGATGCAAACTCAAGTAGCGAGCACTTGCTCTCAACACTAGTCGCCATATCGTCATCTTTTTTTCTTACTTTTGAAAAAAATCCCAACCCCAGCCCTAACCCTAGCACAACCCTAGCCCTAGCACAACCCTAGCCCTAGCACAACCCTAGCCCCAGCACAACCCTAGCCCCAGCACAACCCTAGCCCCAGCACAACCCTAGCCCCAGCACAACCCTAGCCCCAGCACAACCCTAGCCCCAGCACAACCCTAGCCCCAAACCCAGCCCTAACCCTAGCCCAATCCTAACCCAAGAGTTTATTTTTGACGCCGTTCCTTGTGCGGTATAAGTGATTAGACGACTTTATTCTTCGGGTCGGTGTGATTACAGCAATGCCAGAATCATATGGGGTTTTTATGACTGACAGCTGTCACACACCTAAAGACGCATTTTTTGTAAAATCTAGTTTTTGCATCGCCATATTTTGAGAGTTATAATTTTTCCAGATTTTGGCAGACAGTCATGTGACGGCTCGTTTTTTGCGGGATGACTTGACGTTGTTATTGGTGCAATTTTCAGACACGTGACATTTTTTGATCGCTTTCTATTCCGATTTTTGGGAGGCAGAATAAACAAAAACCAACAATTCAGGAATTGTTTTTTTTTTTTTTTTTATTCTGTTCCGCGTGTGGTAAAATTGATGAGGTAGCTTTATTCTTCGGGTCAGTACGTTTACAGCGGTACCACATTTGTATCATTTTTCTATGTTTTGGCGCTTATACACAATAAAAGCTATTTTATAGAAAAAAAGATTTTTTAGCATTGCTTTATTCTGAGAGCTATAACTTTTTTATTTTTCGGCTGATGGAGCTGTATGGTGGCTTGTTTTTTGCGGGACGAGATGACGATTTCAGCGGTACCATTTTTATTTATATGCGTCTTTTTGATCGCGTGTTATTCCACTTTTTGTTTGGCGGTATGGTGATAAAGCATTGTTTTTTGCTTCGTTTTTTTTTTTTTTTTTTTTTACCGTGTTCACTGAAGGGGTTAACTAGTGGGACAGTTTTATAGGTCAGGTTGTTCCGGACGCGGCGATACCAAATATGTGTACTTTTATTGTTTTTTTTTTATAATAATATTTATTGATGGGTACATTATATTTTTATTTTTGGTGTATTATTTTTTTTATTTTTTTTATAATATTTTTGCACATTTTTTTTTTTTTCCACTTTCAGACAGTTTGTACACTTTATTACTTTGTCCCACTCTGGGACTTTCACTTTTTTTTTTCTGATCGCCTGCATGGCACAGGAATGGAGCACCATCCCTATGCCATGAAGGCTGTCAGAAGTGCACAGTGTGAAGATTGCTTGGAGATGCACTGCTCATGTCCAAGCAATCTTCCTGCTCTCTGGTGACCCGGATGTTGTCATGACGACATCGGGTCGTCATGGCAACAACCGGGAAGCCGCTGCAGACTGCGCTGAAAGCCGGAAGAGGAGGTGAGTATCGCCGATCACCTCCCCTTGCCCCCGCAATGCCGCGATCGATTTTGATCGACTTCGATCGCAGCATCGCGGGGGTTAATGTGCTGGGAGCGGTGCAGGACCGCTCCCTGCACATAGTACCGGGTGTCAGCTGTGACAATCAGCTGACACCCGGCGGCGATCGCGCCCGCACAGCCTGTGTGCGGGCCCGATCGCGATGACGTACTAATACGGGTCTGGGTCTTAAGTCCCAGGGCACAGACGCGTATTAGTACGTCAGATGTTATTAAGGGGTTAATCACATATCATGTGAACATCTTCACCTTGCACTTCCGCTATCACAGATCTGAAACTGTGTGATGCTGCAATGGTGAAAAACTATGTGGGCAAATTTCCGTGTGGGCAACTTACCTCATGAGCAAATTTCTATGTGGGTAAATTTCCTTGTGGTTAATTTTCTTGTGGGCTTTTTTTTCTGTGGGCATTTTTCCTTAGTTCATGACACGCAACGTCATTTTGACGCATTGTTGTGATGGACGTGAGACTCAGCCATGAAGAGAAGCGCACTCTGCTTCACCCTAATGGATAAACTGAATATTTCAGTTTCGCTACAATTACATAGTTATTCCAGCCATATCCCCTCTTAAAATAGCAGTATATAGAATGGTATCATGACTAAGGACATAAATTCATTAACCCATTAGGATTTTAAACATATGTAGTTAAACAGAGATAGCAGTGTCAACAATTATATCAAGAATTACATTTATAGTTAATATTAAAAATCCACAAAAAATGTCAACACCATGCATAAAAAACACTTTGTGGATTAAAGATAAAGGTATATTGTACGGGACTACAAATAGAAGTCCAGAACATTTAATAAAGACTTACAGAAAACCTAGTGCTGCTAATTTGTTAGATATGCTCTTCTGTGACCCCACTGGGGAGACACGAGGGTCAGTGGATGCTCTCGTCCGCTGACCTGGCTGTCTTAAGAAAGACGGCATGGACCAGGGCTCATCCCACTGAACACCCGTACTCCTTCCCCGTGGGCAGGACACTACTCAGACAACACAGGATGAGGGTAACACACTACGGTAATAATTTATTGGATCACCAACAGCTAACAGCATATAGTACAGTTTCAGCAAGTACGTAAGATGGTGCAGGTGGCAGAGTCTCACTCTTCCGGTAGCTCGCCGGTAATTAGAACATCTGCAACTTCGGTGCTTCCAGAGCCAACTACCCCAACCAGTAACACCCCTCTTTTGGCGGGCAACCTCAGAGAGGAGGTAGCGGATAACTTAGGAAGCTGATAGTCTATTGAGGTATGTGGCCAGGTGACCTGATTGTTCCAACCTGGGTTCTACAAACGTCTCTATGGGTTAAGTAATGAGCAGTGAATCAAATTATAATAGGTAATCAACATGTTTATAAACTTTGATTGTTCAATTAACTTGCGCCTTTAGTTCTCTAAGGATAGCAGAACAATAAGCTGCAGGGTCGGATAAAATAGGTAGTCAACGAGCATTTAACAAACATCAATTCAAGAGTCAACATTAAGGCTCATATGAAGAGTGGCTTATGTCTATTATCCTACTGAAAAATACATCTGGCATTATTAAGAACTAGCTATTGAACCTGTTCTACACCCGGGTGGCGAGCATTTTTATTGGTATATGGCCCCCCCTCCTGCTATGTGCTGCCCCCCTCCTGGTATTTGTGCTCCCCAATCCTGTTCCCCCATCCTGTTATGTGCTGCCCCCATCCTATCCTGGTATGCATGGCACTCCTCATCCCTATCCTGGTATGCATGGTACCCCTCATCCCTATCCTGGTATGCATAGCACCACTCATCCCTATCCTGGTATGCATGGCACCCCTCATCCATATCCTGGTATGCATGGTACCCCTCATCCCTATCCTGGTATGCATGGCACCACTCATCCCTATCCTGGTATGCATGGCACCCCTCATCCGTATCCTGGTATGCATGGTACCCCTCATCACTATCATATGCATGGCACCCTTTATCCCAATCCTGGTATGCATGACCCCCTCAGCCTTATCCTGGTATGCATGACCCCCTCAGCCTTATCCTGGTATACATGGGCCCCTCACCCCCATCGTGGTATGCATGGCACTCCTCATCCCTATCCTGGTATGCATGGCACTCCTCATCCCTATCCTGGTATGAATGGTACCTCATCCCTATCCTAGTATGTATGGTACCCCTCATCCTGGTATGCATGGCCCCCCATCCGAATCCTGGTATACATGGCCCCTCCACATCCCTATCCTGGTATGCATGGTACCCCTCATCCCCAATCCTGGTATACATAGCACCCCTCATCCCCAATCCTGGTTTTCATGGCACCTCTCATCCCCAATCCTGGTATGCATGGCACCCCTCATCCCCAATCCTGGTACGTATGGCACCCCTCATTCCAAATCTGGTATGCATGGCACACCTCATCCCAATCCTGGTATGCATGGCACCGTATTCTTCATGCTGGTATGCATAGGCCCCTCATCCCCAATCCTGTTATGTATGGCACCCCTCATCCCAAATCTGGTATACATGGCACCCCTCATCCCCCAATCCTGGTATGCATGGCACCCAATCCCTCATCCTGCTATGCATGGCTCCATCATCCCCAATCCTGGTATGTATGGTCCCCTCATCCCTATCCTGGTATGTATGATACTCTCATCCGCCAATCCTGGTATGTATGGCACATCTTTTCCCTATCCTGGTATGCATGTCACTCCTCATCCCCCAATCCTGGTATGCATTGCACCCCATCCCTTATCCTGGGATGTATGGTACCCCTCATTCCTTTTCTGATATGCATGGCACCCCGCATCCCTATTCTGGTATGCATGGTACCCCTCATCCTGGTATGCATGGCACCCCATCCCTCATCCTGGTAAGTATGGCACCCCTCATCCCTATCCTGGTATGTATGATACTCTCATCCCCCAATCCTGGTATGTATGGCACCTCTTTTCCCTATCCTGGTATGCATGGCACCCCCTTATCCCTTTCCTGGTATGCATGGTACCCCGTTCATCCCTATCCCAGTATGCATGGTACCCCCTCATCGCAATCGTGGTATGTATGGCACCCCTCTTCCCTATTATGCTGGACACATACAAAAAAATAAACACACTGACCTTTCTTCCCTGTGCTCCAGTGCTGCGTCCTGTTCTGCCGGAGGCCGGGGGAGGAGTGTGGCGCCAGAGAACACGCATGCCCATACCTCGCTGTCCGGCGCCATTTTGCTGAAGACACGCTGCAAATGTGTCCAGTAAAATGGCGCCCGATAGCATGTGCCGATTCCGATGCCTCACTCCTGCTACGGTCTTCGGACAGAAGAGAGGCGCCGCAGCAACGCTCCTCCCGGTTAGGTAAGTATGGCGCCGGAGATCAGTGTCTACGCATACCACGATCTCTGGCGCTATACACTCTTCTTACCTGTAACGGTTCTTCTGTCTGAAGCCAGACTGCGCAGGCAAATGTGTCTTCAGTAAAATCCTGGTACGCATGGCACCCCTCATTCCAAATCTGGTATGCACGGCACCCCAACCCTCATCGTGGTACACATGGTACCCCTCATCCCCAATCCTGGTACGCATGGCACCCCTCATTCCAAATCTGCCAATGTGTAGTAGGAAACCATCTTTTACGGGACCGTGGGCTAGCTGCTGTGCTGAGAGTGGGCGGAGGACGGTGAACCAGACAAACTGCTGGACCATGAGTGAGATGCTAGCGGAGATGTTACGATGGATTGATAAAGTTGTGGTGTACTCATTTTCTGAGATCGGTCAAAAACAGCAGGCATGTCCACTCCTGTTTCAGATCACAGGTTCTCACTCAGCCTGTCTGGAGCGTGTAAAGAACCGGATGTTCTGTGGTGGGAGACCTGCGTGACAATACTTGGTACGGTTACAGGAAAAGGAAGAAGCAGCAGATGCGGTTGAAGGGGCAGCTGATGTTTGTTGAGGTCTGCATTTTATTGCAGTGAGATTGCCAGAGTAACGCATGTTGATTGCGCATGTGAAGGTTCATGCATGTAATAGTCAAATTATTGCACTTTTTCCCTCTACTGAGTTTTTTTATCGCAAAGTTTGCAGATAACGTGAGTTGGCTCATCCTTTGCGGTCTCAAAAAAGGCCCAGGCTTGGCAATCCTTGCTGTTCCTCTGAGCTGAAGACCCGCAACCGCTGCTAGCCACAGGCACAGTTGTAGCTAAGGATGCAGTGCTCGTCGCGGTTGCATCACTCTGTGTGTACCATAGGACACAACGTAACCTCCTTGTCTTCCTCCTCCACCTCACATGAGCTACTCAGCTGTGTGCCTCTGGGTTCACACCAAGTGGGATCTACAACCTCATCATCAGCCAGTGTGTTATCCCATTCCTTGCCCTGAGAGTCACCCTCCTCCTCTTCTTGCCCCGACAGCACAGTACAGTCAAGGGTCAGGAAGCTGCTCCGACCCAACCTTTTTTTTTTTTCCCCCTGTGTGAAGAACAATATCTGCCCAAAAGAATTTTAAGCTGAGATGTAGTCTGCTTTTTATACCAATTTTGAGTTTATCAGGTCTGTGTACCCCTGTGTGAGAACAATATCTGCCCCAAAGAATTCAACTGAGATGGTGCCTGCTTTATATACCACAGCAGAAAGAAAAACAATTTCTATTTCATCATGTGTTCTCCTGTGAGAACAATATCTGCACCAAACAATTAATTTAAATTGAGTATTATAATGGGGACCGACACCTCTTCCACTACAGCCAACCCAGCAGATGCAAACACAATCAGGCGTGTTAACATTTCAAAAAAATTAGGGCCTAACACCACCATTTCTGTGGCAAACAGATTGGAGATGGTGGAGTTCAATCTCTTATATCTGTCATGTGTAGAATGAAACAATCTTTTACCTGACCACAACAGCGGGACCGAGGGCTGGCTGCAGTGCTGAGAGAGGGTGGAGTGCTGTGAACCGGACAAACTGCTGGACCATGAGTGACAGAAGGAGGAAGAAGCAGCGGATATGGTTGATGGGGCAGCTGGTGGTTGTTGAGGTCCTCATTTTAGCACAGTGAGATTCCCAGTGTAACACATGTTGTGTGCACATGTGAAGGTTCATGCATGTAGTAGTTATTGCACTTTTTCCCTCTACTGCATTTTTTATCGCAAAGTTTGCAGATAACCTGAGTTAGCTCAACCTTTGCAGTCTCAAGGCAACCCTTGCCGCCCCTGCGAGCTGCAGACCCGCGACCGCTGCTGGCCACAGTTGTGGCTAAGGATGCAGTGCTCCTCGTGCTTGCATCACTCCGTGTCTGTGCCATAGGACGCAAAGTAACCTCCTCGTCTCCCTTGTTCATTTTGATAAGGGTCAGCTTGTCAGCATTGTCAGTTGACAGGCGAGTGCGCTTATCAGTTATAATTCCCCCAGCGGCACTAAAAACACTCTCCGATAACACACTAGCGGCATGGCAGGCCAGGACCTTCAAGGCGTACAGATCAAGTTCATTCCAAGTGTCCAGGTTCGATACCCAATAATTAAAAGGCATAGAGGAATCACGGAGGACGCTGGTACGGTCGGCAAGGTACTCCCTCACCATCTTTTGAAACTTTCCACTCCTTGTGAGAGTGCCCCGCGCCTCAGGGCCTGTAAGCTGGGCGGGTCTCAGAAAACTGTCCCAGAATGTTGACAGTGTTCCCCTCCCTCTTTACTTAGAATTTGTATTATGGCAAGAAAAAAGCAGCTAACAGTCTATTCAGTAGGACTATCAGCTGTGTATCCACCAGACTTCTGCACAACACAACTGATGGTCCCAACCCCATTTATAAGGCAAGAAATTCCACTTATTAAACCTGACAGGGCACACCTGTGAAGTGAAAACCATTTCCGGTGACTACCTCTTGAAGCTCATCAAGAGAATGCCAAGAGTGTGCAAAGCAGTCATCAAAGCAAAAGGTGGCTACTTTGAAGAACCTAAAATATAAGACATATTTTCAGTTGTTTCACACTTTTTTGTTAAGTATATAATTCCACATGTGTTCATTCATGGTTTTGATGCCTTCAGTGTGAATGTACATTTTTCATAGTCATGAAAATACAGAAAAATCTTTAAATGTGTAGGTGTGTCCAAACTTTTGGTCTGTACTGTATATATACACACTGCTCAAAAAATAAAGGGAACACTTAAACAGCAGAATATAACTCCAAGTAAATCAAACTTCTGTGAAATCAAACTATCGACTTAGGAAGCAACACTGATTGACAATCAATTTCACATGCTGTTGTGCAAATGGAATAGACAATAGTTGGAAATTATTGGCAATTATCAAGACACCCTCAATAAAGGAGTGGTTCTGCAGGTGGGGACCACAGTCCACATCTCAGTACCAATGTTTTCTGGCTGATATTTTGGTCACTTTTGAATGTTGGTTGTGCTTTCACACTCCTGGTAGCATGAGACAGACTCTACAACCCACAGAAGTTGCTCAGGTAGTGCAGCTCATCCAGGATGGCACATCAATACGAGCTGTGGCAAGAAGGTTTGCTATGTCTTGTCAGCGTAGTGTCCAGAGGCTGGAAGCACTACCAGGAGACGTGGAGGGACCATAGGAGGGCAACAACCCAGCAGCAGGACTGCTACCTCTGCCTTTACGCAAGGAGGAGCACTGCCAGAGCCCTGCCAAGCGACCTCCAGCAGGCCACAATTGTGCATGTGTCTGCACAAACGGTTAGAAACTGACTCCATGAGGGTGGTATGAGGGCCCGACGTCCACAGATAGGGGTTGTGCTCACAGCCCAACACCGTGCAGGACGATGGCATTTGCTACAGAACACCAGGATTGGCAAAGTCGCCACTGGCGCCCTGTGCTCTTCACAGATGAAAGCAGGATCACACTGAGCACATGTGACAGAGTCTGACATTGGCTTCAGGTGGAATGGGCGTGAAGGTAAGTAGAGTTTAATTTAGATTATTAAAGGAGTCTGTCTTTATTTCAAATAAATTATTTTCTTCATGGTGTGGTTGTCTTTTTTTCACATATCATTATCACTGTGGGGTTAGTAATGGGGGTGTCTTATAGATGCCTCTCCATTACTAACCTGGGCTTTATGTCAGCTAGCATCATAAGCTGACATCAACCCCAACCGTATAACCCCACTGCCACCGCTACAGAGCAGTGGGTAGATCGAGGCTAAGTGCCAGATTTGGCGCATTCTATGGATGCGCCATTTCTGGGGCAGCTGAGGGCTCCTGTTTCCAGCCTCGGAGGGGGCCAATATTCATGGCCCCTTCCTAGGCTATTAATATCAGCCCCCAGCTGTCTGCATAGTCTTTGCTAGCTGTTAAAATAGGGGTCTCCCATTTTAATAGCCAGTAAAGGCAAAGTATTCAGCTGTGGGCTGATATTAGTAGCCTGGGAAGCTCTGTGGGTATTACCCCCTTCCCAGGCTTCAAACATCTGCTAAGCTATAAAATTACGGGGGACCCCACAGCAATTTTCTTTTTTTTTTTTTATAAATTATTTTAACAAATGACAAGTACAGTAACCAGCAGGGTCACTGTACTACTTATGTATGTGACTGACATTTTTCTATCTACACATGTGGTCCAAATTGTTGGTACCCCTCATTTAATGAAAGAAAAACCCACAATGGTCACAGATTTAACTTGAATCTCACAAAAGTAATAATACATTAAAAATCTATGAAAATTAATAAATGAAAGTCAGACATTGCTTTTCTGCTTCCACAGAATTTAAAAGAAAAACTCATGAAATAGGCCTGGACAGAAATGATGGTCCCCTGAAAATAATGTGACAAAAGGGACATGTTAAATCACATTGTGTCCACTAATTGGCATCACAGGTATCTACAATCTTGTAGTTAGTCAGTGGGCCTGTATATAGGGCTACAGATACTCACTGTGCTGTTTGGTGACATGGTGTGTACCACACTCAACATGGACCAAAGGAAGCAAAGGAAAGAGTTGTCTCAGGAGATTAGAAAGAAAATTATAGACAAGCATGTTAAAGGTAAAGATTATAAGAGCATCTCCAAGCAGCTTGATGTTCCTGTGACTACAGTTGCACATATTATTCAGAAATTTAAGATCCATGGGACTGTAGCCAACCTCCCTGGACGTGGCCGCAGGAGGAAAATTGAAGACAAATCTAATAGACGGATAATACAAATGGTAACGAAAGAGCTCAGGAAAACTTCTAAAGAAATTAAAGGTGAGCTTCAAGCTCAAGGAACATCAATGTCAGATTGAACCATCCATCATTGTTTGATCCAAAGTGGACTTCATGGTAGATGACCAAGTAGAACACCATTGTTGAAAAAAAATCATAAAAAAGCCAGACTGGAATTTGCCAAACTACATGTTGACAAGCCAAAAAGCTTCTGGGAGAATGTCCTATGAACAGATGAGTCAAAAATGGAAGTTTTTGGCAAGGCACATCAGCTCTATGTTCACAGATGGAAAAATTAAGCATATGAAGAAAAAACCACTGTCTCTACTGTGAAACATGAAGGAGGCTCTGTTACGTTCTGGGGCTGCTTTGTTGCATCTGGCACAGGGTGTCTTGAATCTGTGCAGGGTACAATGAAATCTCAAGACTATCGAGGGATTCTAGGGAGAAATGTGCTACCCAGTGTCAGAAAGCTCAGTGTCAGTCGCAGGTCATGGGTCTTGCAACAGGATAATGACCCAAAACACACAGCTAAAAACACCCAAGAATGGCTAAGAGGAAAACATTGGACTATTAAGTGGCCTTCTATGAGCCCTGACCTAAATCCTATTGAGCATCTTTGGAAAGAGCTGAAACATGCTGTCTGGAAAAGGCAACTTTCAAACACAAGATAGCTGGAGCAGTTTGCTCATGAGAAGTGGGCCAAAATACCTGTCGAGAGGCGCAGAAGTCTCATTGACAGGTACAGGAATCGTTTGATTGCAGTGATTGCCTCAAAAGGTTGTTCAACAAAATATTAAATTAAGAAGAACCATCATTTCTGTCCAGGCCGATTTCATAAGTTTATTTTTTTTTATATTCTGTGGAAGCAGAAAAGCAATGTCTGACTTTCATTTGTTCATTTTCATAGATTTTTAATTTATTATTACTTTTGCCAGATTCAAGTTATTTATGTGACCATTGTGGGTTTTTCTTTCATTAAACGAGGGGTGCCAACAATTTTGACCACATGTGTATCTATTCTATGTGTGTTGTTCTATTCTTTCTATTCTAAATTGTCGGGTATCAATGTATTGCAACTGTACGGGGCTGATGAATTAATGGATGAATTAATAGAGAAGGGTGCGTGAAAATCGGATGGCACTCGCATGGTCCGTATGACGTCCGTTTTTTTTCTAGGACCCATTGACTTGCATTGGCGAGTCTCGTCAGATATATGCAGCATGCTGCCATTTTTTTTCTCAGTCCTATTTTAGCTGAGAAAAAAATTCATGAGATGAACCTCATAGATTGACATTGGTCCGAGTGCAATCCGCTTTTTTTATCGGATTGCTCTCATCCGTTTTTCTCCCAAGTGAGTATGAGCCCTTACAGACATACTCTTTAATATCCTTAAGAGCATTCTGCCAACAAAAGGACCTAGATGGAGATCTCAGAATGGCAAACGAACCCGCATGCCCAGCTAAAACGGAATCATGTAATTTATTAATAAAATGTACGCATAAAGAGAGCAATACCTAAAGTTTGTTAATAGGTAACCCTTCCGGCGCACTGTCCTGAGCATCCTGAATGTGCTGCCTGAGGACTACCCCCACTCCCTCACTAACAATCTTGACTCGATTTTCATGTTGACATTATTAGATCCAGGGAGATAAGCAGCGACAAAACCAAACTGGCAAAAAATACAGGGTCCACCAAGCCTATCTGGTGTTTAAGCACTTAGTAGCATCAATATACAACAGGTTCTTATGATCGGTAAAGACCTTATATCTTGCCCCCTCCAACCAATGTCTCCATTCCTCAAAGACTCTACATCAAGGATGTAGATACCCACTTTTTTTTCATGAAAGAACAGCTCTCATCCCAAAAGCAGAAGCGTCTACCTCTACTAAAAAAAAGCAGATTGAAAAATATAATTTATGAAATTTTTTTAAAGACTGCTGGAGCATTGGTTAACCCAAATGGCATCATCAAATTTTCAAAATGACCCTCAGGCAAATTGAACGCTGTCTTCCCTTCATCACACTGACGTACGTATAAGGTTATATGCCCCTTTCAAGTCAAGTTTGGAAAATCATTTATCTCCAGATAATTGTTTAAACATCTCAGGTTAAAGGACAGGTATTGTGAACCGTGATTTTATTAATCTCTCTAAAATCCAAGTACGGACATAACTCTCCATATATATATTTTTTTTAACAACCCCCCCCCCCACTGTGACTGGAGAGGTAGATGGAGGTGCATGGCCAAATAATACCCTTAGCCCTAAAATTGTAAAGTGACGCGGAATATGTTCCCACAAGCTGGGAAGGGTAATTAAGGCTGTGCGGGCGCGATCGCCACCGGGTGTCAGCTGATTGTCACAGCTGACACCCGGTACTATGTGCAGGGAGCGGTCCTGCACCGCTCCCAGCACATTAACCCCCGCGATGTTGCGATCGAAGTCGATCGAAGTCGATCGCGGCATTGCGGGGGGCAAGGGGAGGTGATCGCCGATACTCACCTCCTCTTCCGGCTTCCAGCGCAGTCTGCAAAGGCTTCCCGGGTGTTGCCATGACGACCCGATGTCGTCATGACAACATCCGGGTCACCAGACAGCAGGAAGATTGTTTGGACATGCGCAGTGCATCTCCAAACAATCTTCACACTGTGCACCGCTGACAGCCTGCATGGCATAGGGATGGTGCTGCATTCCTGTGCTATGCAGGCGATCAGAGAAAAAAAAGTGAAAGTCCCAGAGTGGGACAAAGTAATAAAGTGTATAAACTGTCCAAAAGTGGAAAAAAAAAAAAAATTGAAAAAATATAAAAAAAAAATAATCCACCAAAAATAAAAATATAATGTACCCATCAATAAATATTATTATTAAAAAAAAAAAAAAACAATAAAAGTACACATATTTGGTATCACCGCGTCCGGAAGAACCTGACCTATAAAACTGTCCCACTAGTTAACCCCTTCAGTGAACACGGTAAAAAAAAAAAAAAAGAAAAACGAAGCAAAAAACAATGCTTTATCACCATACCGCCAAACAAAAAGTGGAATAACACACGATCAAAAAGACGCATATAAATAAAAATGGTACCGCTGAAAACGTCATCTCGTCCCGCAAAAAACAAGCCGCCATACAGCTCCATCAGCCGAAAAATAAAAAAGTTATAGCTCTCAGAATAAAGCGATTTGAGCCGACAATTTGTTAGCGGATATCATGTTGCATTTGGAGAGTCCCTGTGTGCCCAAACTTTGGAGCTCCCCCACAAGTGACCCCATTTTGGAAACTAGACCCCCCAAGGCACCTATCTAGATTCATAGTGAGCACTTGGAACCCCAGGTGCTTCACAAATTGATTCATAAAAATGAAAAAGTGTTTTTTTTTTTCACTTTTTCATTTTTACGAAACAATTTGTGAAGCACCTGGGGGTTCCAAGTGCTCACTATGCATCTAGAAAGGTGCCTTGGGGGGGTCTAGTTTCCAAAATGGGGTCACTTGTGGGGGAGCTCCAAAGTTTGGGCACAGAGGGGCTCTCCAAACGCAATGTGGTGTCCGCTAACAATTTGAGCCGATTTTCCATTCAATTTGTTAGCGGATATCATGTTGCATTTGGAGAGTCCCTGTGTGCGCAAACATTGGAGCTCCCCCACAAGTGACCCCATTTTGGAAACTAGACCCCCCAAGGCACCTTTCTAGATGCATAGTGAGCACTTGGAACCCCCCAGGTGCTTCACAAATTGATTTGAAAAATGAAAAAGTGTTTTTTTTTTCACTTTTTCATTTTTATGAATCAATTTGTGAAGCACCTGGGGGTTCCAAGTGCTCACTATGCCTCTAGAAAGGTGCTTTGGGGGGTCTAGTTTCCAAAATGGGGTCACTTGTGGGGGAGCTCCAAAGTTTGGGCACACAGGGGCTCTCCAAACGCAACATGGCGTCTGCTAATTATTCAAGCAAATTTTACAATCAAAAAGTCAAATGGCGCTCCTTCCCTTCCGTGCGCCCAAACAGTGTTTTTTCCCCAAATATTGGGTATCTGCGTGCCCAGGGGAAATTGCACAACAAATTTTGGGGTCCATTTTTTCTTGTACCCCTGTGAAAATAAAAAAAATTGGGTCTAAAGTAACATTTTTGTGAAAAAAGTTAAATGTTCATTTTTTTCTTTCACATTCAAAAAATTCCTGTGAAGCACCTGAAGGGTTAATAAAGTTCTTGAATGTGGTTTTGAGCACCTTGAGGAGTGCAGTTTTTAGAATGGTGTCACTTTTGGATATTTTCTGTCATAAAGACCTCTCAAAGTGACTTCAAATGTGATGTGGTCCCTAAAAAAATGGTTTTGTAAATTTTGTTGGAAAAATGAGAAATCGCTGGTCAACTTTTAACCCTTATAGCTCCCTAACAAAAAAAAATTTGGTTCCAAAATTGTGCTGATGTAAAGTAGACATGTGGGAAATGTTATTTATTAACTCTTTTGTGTGACATATCTCTCTGATTTCAGGGCTTAAAAATTAAAATTTTGAAAATTGCAAAATTTTCGCCAAATTTCCACTTTTTTCACAAATAAACGCAAGTGATATCGAAGAAATTTTTCCACAATCATGAAGTACAATATGTCACGAAAAAACAATCTCAGAATCAGGGGGATCCGTTGAAGCGTTCCAGAGTAATTACCTCATAAAGTGACAGTGGTCAGAATTGTAAAAATTGGCCTGGTCATTAACGTGCAAACCACCCTCGGGGCTTAAGGGGTTAAAATCCGTTAAAAAAAGAGATCATGTAGGTGCTTCTTGTTCATGTAGGTGCTTCTTGTTCACTTATGCGAGGCTTTGTCTGCAAGAATGTATAAGTAGGCAGGAGGCTCCGGTGGGGGAATCCAAAGAAGATAGATTAGAGATGAGGTAGAGAATTCGTATGGGTGTTGTTGACTGGGTACACAATATGGTGGGAAGTACCTGATGTTCCTTGGTGCAGATCTGGACGTGCCGGATAGGGATAGATACGGTGGATGATTGGTCTTTTTCTTTCTATTAGATTCTGCAAATAGACAATGCGATTAGATAAGTGCTATTGAGTAAGTATAAAGAATAAGTAATAGATCTGATGAAATATGCTATCTGGCAAAATACCTGGTGACCTTATCTGGTCTATGGAGTCTGTGACTGGTATGTGATAGCTAGTAAAAGGCTTGCCAATGTGGTTGAACCATCTAGAAGAGGAAGTATGTGAAGACCAGGAGTCCTGCGATGGCAGGGCAGCTGGGTGCTTGTGTCCCGTAGATGCCGGCATTGGTGGACTGTTTGGTGGTAGGACCTTTATACCGCTGATAGGTGGAGGGCGATGGATCTCTCCAGAGGTTAGGAGTAGGCACGGCGGGCGGCACACTGGATACACTTAATCCCGGCCGGTGACTAAGTGGGAGGGTCGACTCTGGAGGTTGGCGCGCTCGACGCTTCAGAACCTGCGAGACACGTGGTCACGTGGTTCGGATCCATACGGAGGCCACAGAGGACCAGTTTCTACCCGTTTCAGAAATCTAGTGGTTTCCTTCATCAGGGATGGTCCTTCAGGGTTTGTGGACTTTTATATCCATGCTGGTAAGTTGGATACAAATGTAATGTATCAATCAGTCGCATGATAATCCCCTTTCCTTGTTAGATTTAGTTGCAGGCAAATAGTTTGATTTCACTATTGAGGCCCTTTGGTCTCAGTGTCCAGTGTAAATATCCAGTGGCTTCTGCTCCGGACATCTGTTTAATGAAGTCGCCCTTTCGCCAGTATTTCTGTACCACTTCAATACCCAGAACTTGGATATTCTCGGTGGAGCCTACATATTTTTGAATATAACGGATGGCCATCAAATTTATTCTTAATATTCCATAAATGTTCGCCTATCCTCGTTCTCATCTGGCAAATAGTTTATCCTGTGTATAACTTGTTGCATGGACATTTGAGGCCATACACTACACCTTTACTGGAACATGTTATGTGGTCCTTTATACTGTATTCGTTTACTCCATGGCCACTCCATGGCCAACTCGTACACACGACTCCGCTCCGTACACCTCGTACACACGACTCCGCTCCGTACACCTCGTACACACGGCTCTGCTCCGTACACCTCGTACACACGGCTCTGCTCCGTACACCTCGTACACACGGCTCTGCTCCGTACACCTCGTACACACGGCTCCGCTCCGTACGCCTCGTACACACGGCTCCGCTCCGTACGCCTCGTACACACACAGCTCTGCTCCGTACACCTCGTACACGTGCGGCTCCGCTCCGTACACCTCGTACACACGGCTCTGCTCCGTACACCTCGTACACGCGCGGCTCCGCCCCGTACACCTCATACACGCGCAGCTCCGCTCCGTACACCTCGTACACACGGCTCCGCTCCGTACGCCTCGTACACACGGCTCCGCTCCGTACGCCTCGTACACGCGCGGCTCCGCTCCGTACGCCTCGTACACGCGCTGCTCCGCTCCGTACGCCTCGTACACGCGCGGCTCCGCTCCGTACGCCTCGTACACGCGCGGCTCCGCTCCGTACGCCTCGTACACGCGCGGCTCCGCGCCGTACGCCTCGTACACGCGCGGCTCCGCTCCGTACGCCTCGTACACGCGCGGCTCTGCTCCGTACGCCTCGTACACGCGCGGCTCCGCTCCGTAAGCCTCGTACACGCGCGGCTCCGCTCCGTACGCCTCGCACACGCGCGGCTCCGCTCCGTACGCCTCGCACACGCGCGGCTCCGCTCCGTACGCCTCGCACACGCGCGGCTCCGCTCCGTACGCCTCGTACACACGGCTCCGCTCCGTACGCCTCGTACACACACAGCTCTGCTCCGTACACCTCGTACACGTGCGGCTCCGCTCCGTACACCTCGTACACACGGCTCTGCTCCGTACACCTCGTACACGCGCGGCTCCGCCCCGTACACCTCATACACGCGCAGCTCCGCTCCGTACACCTCGTACACACGGCTCCGCTCCGTACACACGGCTCCGCTCCGTACACCTCGTACACGCGCGGCTCTGCTCCGTACGCCTCGTACACGCGCGGCTCCGCTCCGTACACCTCGTACACGCGCGGCTCCGCTCCGTACACCTCGTACACGCGCGGCTCCGCTCCGTACACCTCATACACACACAGCTCTGCTCCGTACACCTCGTACACACGCGGCTCTGCTCCGTACACCTCGTACACACGCGGCTCTGCTACATCCACACTGTAAACCCCTCCTGACCCCACACATAAACTTCAGCTCATCCAGCACCATGACAACCAGCACAGCAGAGTCCTGCATCCACTGAGGCCCCTGATCATGTGACCCCTGACTCCTCCCCTCCTGTGACCTCATCACAGCTCCTGTGCGCACACAGCAGCCATATATGTGGTGGCGGCTCGGCAGGTGGAGGTATGTGGAGACCCCATTACTGGGCGCAGGGGGCATTAACCCCTTCAGCACGGAGGCTCTTTGGGGGTCTTGTGTTGCACCTTTATAAGAATCATAAGGTTTCTGTTCTGTTTCCTGTAATAGATACATAGGACCCCACTATGGAGACAGGAAGGGGGGAAACGTATTGTTCTCAGAGTACAGGACCCCCACACAGTGTAATGCCCCCATTATACCCCTTATACAGGATGTATGATGCCCCACAGTGTAATGCCCCATTATTCCCCTTATGCAGGATGTATGATGCCCCCCACACAGTGTAATGCCCCCATTATGCCCCTTATGCAGGATGTATGATGCCCCCACAGTGTAATGCCCCTTATGCAGGATGTATGATGCCCCCCCACAGTGTAATGCCCCATTATGCCCCTTATGCAGGATGTATGATGCCTCCACAGTGTAATGCCCCCATTATACCCCTTATACAGGATGTATGATGCCCCCACACAGTGTAATGCCCCCATTATGTCCCTTATGCAGGATGTATGATGCCCCCCCACACAGTGTAATGCCCCCATTATGCCCCTTATGCAGGATGTATGATGCCCCCCACAGTGTAATGCCCCCATTATGCCCCTTATGCAGTATGTATGATGCCCCCACACAGTGTAATGCCCCAATTATGCCCCTTATGCAGTATGTATGATGCCCCCACACAGTGTAATGCCCCATTATGCCCCTTATGCAGGATGTATGATGCCCCTTATGTAGTATGTATAATGCCCCCATTATGCCCCTTATGCAGTATGTATAATGCCCCCACACATTGTAATGCCCCCATTATGCCCCTTATGCAGTATGTTCGATGTCCCCATTATGCCCCTTATCCGGTATGTATGATGCCCCCACACAGTGTAATGCCCCTTATGCAGTATGTATGATGCCCCCACACAGTGTAATGCCCCCATTATGCCCCTTATACAGGATGTATGATGCCCCCGACACAGTGTAATGCCCCCATTATACCCCTTATGCAGGATGTATGATGCCCCCCACACAGTGTAATGCCCCTTATGCAGTATGTATGATGTCCCCACACAGTGTAATGCCCCCATTATGCCCCTTATCTGGTATGTATGATGCCCCCACACAGTGTAATGCCCCTTATGCAGTATGTATGATGCCCCCACACAGTGTAATGCCCCCATTATGCCCCTTATGCAGTATGTATGATGCTCCCTCACAGTGTAATGCCTCCATTATGCCCCTTATGCAGGATGTATGATGCCCCCACACAGTATAATGCCCCTTATGCAGTATGTGTTATTCTGCCACCGATGTACGTGGGTGAGATGTGTCTTAGGGATGTGAACGTGGATCTCTGTATAAGCAATGGCAGATAGCGTTACTCACTAACCTGTGCTTCTATTTTTATGAACTCCTTGTGTTAGTCCAGAAGGATGATGCAATTATGAATTTCAGCAGGTTTTATTCACAGTACCTTGATGAGGTGAGGTGAAAGGTCAGGGAAGGTAAATGGATGAAGATGCCTTAGAAGTTAGTATTGATATTAGAAGCGCCAGGTAGAGGTAAAGAGAGAATCCTTATCCAGACCTGTAACATGTGTTGTCCAAGATGGCACTGAGAGAAGAAGGAAGTGGAGATAGGACGAGTTGCAGACAGAAAGGTCTTATGGGTAAAATAGTGGTGATACATAAGCAGCGTATTATAACAACGGCCAGTAGATGGTAGCAAAGTACAACAAATGCAATATATGGTAAAACCATGTAACATTAGGAAAATGTTCCTGTAATGGCTGAAAGTCTCTGCAAACAATTAGCTAACAGCACACTGTCTGAAATCCCTGAATTTTACTATTTTAACAGTTTTGAGGTGGAGGTGCTTTCCTGAAGTACCCTGAGGGATACCTCAATCTGAAAGATTAAAACATTGCATGCAATGCAACAATAACCTATAAACGAGGTAGACAAATGTCTAGAACAGTTCCTGAAGTAATCCAAAGGATAACCCATCTTCGGATTGGAGAAGCCACACTAGGCCAAACTGTCTCCAACCCAATTGTAATCCAATGGGTTAAGTTCCTGGTTGCAATCAAATGAGTGTCTTAAGTGGTCCGAAAGTTCCTTGAAAGTTCCATCTGGTTGAATGGATAGTTGTTAATTCTCAACCGACATAAGTAAGATAACCTCTGATAAGATTTGGGGTTATCTTGTTTCGTGACTGTCACTTTCACTTTGCGTACCTTGCCATCTTCGCTTTGAAAGGTTTTTGATATAAGTCCCATAGGCCATGCGCTTCTTTCCGCCTTCTGGTCTTTCATGAGGACAAGATCTCCTACTTGTAAGCTTGGTTTTACTTGTTGCCATTTTCTTCGTGTTTGTAGGAGAGAAAGGTACTCCATCTTCCATCTACTCCAGAAACAGCCAGATGTTGTATGTGTTTCCAACGTCTCTGATATTTGTTGCCAGACACAGGGTCTCCAGGTGGGCTAGGAACGGTTCCAAGTTTCTTGCAATGACACGAACAATCCTTGTCCATCTGGAGAAGCGATCAAATCGCTGACAGTCCAAGCCAACCTTCTCCTTGGAATTGGTGATGAGGGTGCTGACATCAGGACGGATCTCTGGGTCAACGTCTGGATCCTGAAGGCTGAAGCTGTCTTCAACAGCAGTCTCTTCACACTGACTGAGAAGGAACTCCAGTCCTGTTAACCAAGAAGAATTTGAAAAAGCACCAACAGACACTGGCCCAGTAGCAAGGTCAGCAGGGTTAAGATGGGATGGAAAATACTGCCATTGTTTAGGTTTGGAGGATTTCCTGATCCTTTCAACGTGGTTAGTGATATAGACATAGAAGCGTTTTGTCTGGTTGTATATGTAGCCCAGAACAACCTTGCTGTCTGTGTAGAATCTTGTCATCCATGTGAAAAGCTAGTTCACTCTGTATGGAGTCTGCAATCTCAACGGCTAGTACAACCCCACAGAGCTCAAGTCTGGGTATGGTGTGCTCGGGTTTAGGAGCCAATTTAGCCTTTCCAAATAGAAATCCAACATGGGCTTCATTGTTAGAGTCTATAACCTTGAAATAGGCAACAGCTTCAATAGCTTCAGTAGAGGCATCAGAGAATATATAAATCTCTTTCCTTTGACTCGTAGAACGGGATGCTGGAGTGTTACAACGTGGTATGTGGATTTTATCCAAGGCACAAAGAGATTCCCTCCATGTCTTCTGCTTTAGTTGTTTGTCAGCAGAGAGTGGTACATCCCAGTCCTTAATAGACTCTGAGAGTTGTCTTAACAGAAGCTTGCCTTGTATAGTCAGGGATACAACAAATCCTAGTGGATTGTATAGACTGTTCACCACTGACAGAACCCCACGCTTAGTAAATGTTTTTTCAGCACCACTAACCTGAAAGCTGAAGGAGTCCTTTAACAAGTTCTATCTCAAGTCCAGGCTTCTCTGTACTGGTGGATTATCAGAGTCTAGATTCAAGTCTCTGAATTCTGCAGCATGATCATTAGGGTGAAAGGCCTTCATGACAACAGCACTATTGGAGGCAATTTTATGCAATCTTAAATGAACTTTAGAAAGCATACCTTGTGTCCGTTTGAGCAGATCCATGGCTTCTTCTGCTGTGGGCAGGGATTTGAGACCACTGTCCACGTAGCAATCCCTTTCAAATCCCTTTCAATGAACTGTGGGCCGCCTTCCCAAACTCTGATTCGCCATCTGAGGCAGTCCTACGTAGGCCGTATGTAGCAACTGCAGGAGAAGCACTGTTTCCCACCACGTGCATCTTCATGTGGTTTCCAACCATTTCCTTGTCGGAGTCATTGTCTCAGTGCCATAGAAAATGGAGAAGATTTCCGTGATCTTGTCGCACGATGAAACATAGAAACATTTGTTCGATGTCAGCAGTAATGGCGGCTGTCTCTTTTCTGAATCTCATGAGCACTCCCACCAGGTTATTTGTCAAGTTGGGGCCAGTGAGGAGAACGTCGTTCAGAGATACACCATCATGTTTGGCACTTGAATCGAACACCACTCTGAATTGTTTAGGTTTTCTTGGATGATATACTCCAAAGGAAGGAAGATACCAGCATTATTCATTGGCTTGCAAGAGTGGAGCTGGCTTTGCGTGATAATTGCAAAATATCTTGTCCATAAAGGCTACAAAATAGTCCTTCATTTGTTTCTCAATGTTCTCTGCAGTCAGATGAACCTGGATAAAGCCTGTTCTCGGTTAAGAAGCTTGTCCATTGTAACTTTGAAGGGTAAGGGAGCAACCAACCGGTCAGATTCGTTCATGAAGAATCCATTGTCCATTATTTTAATAAATTCCTTGTCTTCTATGGATAAAGCGACCTTTTTGTCATCTTGTGTTGTGGGAAACACTGTTTTCCCCAAGTCATCACCATAGGGAGTAGGAATAATGTCAGGCTCTTGAATGGAGTCGGAGAACCTTTCTTTCACTTTGTAGTGATGAGAGCATGGTTTAAAGTGAGTTGTGCAACCATTTTGGAGTACATACGTTTTAAAGGGGTTGACTTTGGATGCCTTGTGACTCTTATCCAGACATACATTGCCCACGATTACCCAGCCTAGATCAAGTCTTTGGGCGTATGGAGCATCATCTGGGCCATTGCATTGTTGGCGCACCTTGTGGACCTTCGGAATGTCCCTCCCTTGTAGGATTAGAATATCAGCATTCATGTCCAGAGGAGGAATTTCGTTAGGTGCCTCTAGTGGGGATGATGAAGCGTGGCTTCTGGAGTGGGAATTTCTTCCCTTTTATCGCGTATCTGGTCACATTCTATTAAAGTTGGCAAGGGTATGTGCACGTTCCCCTTGATTGAAGAGATAATGTACCCAGAGGCACTCCTACAAGAAGTCTCAATACGACCAGTACAAGTGTTGAGGGTGTATGGAACCAGGTGTCCCTTTATATTGAAGATCTCAAACAATTTGGGCTTTGCTAGAGACCTGTTACTTTTCTCATCTATTACGGCATAAATTTTGGAGACCTTGTCAGGTTGTCCTTCTGGATAGACTTTGACCAGAAATACTTTGGCACAGCATTTAGGACCAGTCCCTTCTCCACATACTTCAATACATGAGGAGGAAACAGCCGTTGCAACTGCTACTTGTGGCTCTCCGCCATGCTTTTGAGCAGGATTGGATGCTGCAGAAGGTTGTGAATTGTGTGGAGCTGGTGTGGGATGCATGGATGTAACGTGACTGTCACTACTGCATTCAGTGCACTTAATGACGGCCTCACAGTCTTTAGCAAGGTAGTCTGAGGAGGCGCAACATATCCCAAGCTCCTTGAGAGTATCTCTGCGGTACTGCAAAGTCTTTGCCCTGAGTCCACTACATTCCTTAAGTGGGTGAGGTCTTTTGCGGATAGGGCACATACGGTTACTGTCCATAACTTTAGGAGCAACAGTATTTGTTTTAGTGAAGGAGGGTGCAGTAAGTAGAACGTCAGTCTTTCTCACAAATACTGTGCCCCTTAACGCTCTACGTTTGGTGGTAATGCTATCATACCTTGTCGATGATGAAAATGAAACTGGTGGAGTAGGTTCAGTGTGTTATGTTCTGCTACCAGAGCTAAGGAAAGAGAGGAGATCTGTCCCTACGATAGAACTCAGCTTAATCCCTACGATGTAACAGGGGACCTGATCCTGCGATCAGACCTGCTAAAGTCCTAAGCTAGTCTGTACGGAGACCTATAGATGTGGGGAAGGAATCCCTACAAGTACTAAGGACTGGGAGGAATATGGGACACCTCCTAACAGAAATAGTAGCAGACAGACGAACAAACAAAATATATAGAACATAGAGGTCAGTAGACCAAGCAAACTAACAGAGCAAGACACAGAGCACAGGCTAGCTAGAAAGTAGATATACAATGAAGTCCAGCAAAGCCAGAAGGGCGGAGCAGGATTAAATAGGCCAACAAGGTCATGTGACCAGCAAAGGAAAAAAAACCTAAGAGCAAGGTTCTAACACAGTGAAGTTGAAGCTGGGATCATTCTTCTTCCGAGCTTGATCACTGCCGAACCTGGAAAAATATGAAAAGGGAGGAAAAGACACATTATGCAGTCTTTTATTCCGTGAGCCGTGGTCTGCCCATTTACCCTGCATGCTGTGTGGCAACTTTATCACTACTGGATTCACGCCATGAGCAGTATCAAGGTAACTCAGTCCTGAAAGACGTGGGTCTAATTTTGCCAATTCTATTTCCTTTAGCAGGTCACTCTCAGGTCTTGAAATTTTTGATTGTACTTGTTAGTTATCTTTGGGAAAGTTTGCAGTCCCTTAAATAAGGTTGACTCTATGGCTTCTGAGCTGCCGTAGGTTTGCTCCAGTTTCTCCCAAGCTGCAATAAGACCTGCATCTGAATAGTCCACATGAACTGCCCTTATTGTCTTGATACGCTCCACTGATTCAGGGCCTAACCAGTTAACAGCAAATCCAGTTGTTCCTTGCCAGTGAGGTTGAGGTCTTGCATTACTGCTTGAAAGGTCGATTTCCAGGCTCTATAATTTTCGGCACGATCATCAAACTTTGAGAGACTGATGTTTATTAACTCCCTGTGAATCATTTATCTGGCGAATTCAGACATGTCCGATCTCCCTGTCATAGTTGCAGGATTAACTTGTGGCATCCCTGGGGAATGTAAGTTCTCTGGCTTATATGTCTGAGACGGATCAGGACTAAATGATGCGGCATGAGGGTTAAGTTGTGGTTTAGTCTCTATAGGGTCTGCTGGCTGCAGCCTAAATTGTAGGTTAGTGCTGCAACTTACCTTGTCAGCAGTATGTGGTAACATCTTTTGCGTTGCGATTGCATCGGTGTGGTAGATTGGAGGTGGCGCTGGTAGAGATGGTAAATGTTTTAGCACATAGTCTGTACTGCGATCAGCTGGGTCCTCCATTTCTCCTGGAATAAAGCAGTCCATATCAGCATCTTGACCTAGTGCTTGTTCAAAGACTTTCAGTTTAGCGAGGGCTGCTGCTTCTTCCCTTTTTGCTTGGAGTATTTTTAATTGGGTTTCCATCTCAGATTCCTGCTTTTTTAATTGGGCTTCTACTTCAGCCTCCTTCCTAGCAAAGGAGCTTCTGACTCTAGCTTCCTCTGCAGACTCACGGATTTCCAGTATCTTGTCAGACTATGTTGACTTCCTGGAGTGAGATGATCTGGATGACCGAGATGTGATTTTGCTCGACGTTGTACAATGTGACTTAACCTCTTGGAGGTGTGCAATGCGGAGTTCTGCCTTATCCTGGCCATCTCGCACTAATGAAGTCTTTTCTTGGAGTAGTCTCCCTTTCAGCCAGCTCTGCTGGGGCATCATCCATATAACAGTTACTCAGGAATGTGATGTACTTAACAGTCTCTGGTAGCGATCATAGGTGGCAGATAAACTCTTCAATTTGGCGGTTAAATCTGCTGTGTCATTGTTAGTACGTGGAAGAGCTGCTAAATAATGATCAACTCTGCCCCATAAATGATCTGTGTTATCATGGAACTCATTCCTGGTTGTCTTCAGGTTCTCTCTGACCTTTTGTGTCAGTTTGGTTACACGTTTGGGTCGTACATCCTGCTCTGCAGTAAGTGTGGACTCTGCTCCTGGAGCATCTGTGATGTCAGGAACATGATGTGCTTCTCCCACAGAGGGATCCATGGTGCCTTTTGTGGACATGCTTTAGCTAAGATGGTGGATGGTCATAGACTTGCTAGCAGACAATGCATATGCACACAGACACTGTAAACTTAGGTCTCTTATTACTATTCTGCCACCGATGTACGTTGGTGAGATGTGTCTGAGGGATGTGAACACGGAACTCTGTATAAGCAATGGCAGATAGCGTTACTCACTAACCTGTGCTTCTATTTTTATGAACTCCTTGTGTTAGTCCAGAAGGATGATGCAGTTATGAATTTCAACAGGTTTTATTCACAGTACCTTGATGAGGTGAGGCCAGGGAAGGTGAATGGATGAAGATGCAGTAGAAGTTAGAATTGATGTTAGAAGCGTCAGAGGTAATGAGAGAATCCTTTCTCCAGACCTGTAACATGTGTTGTCCAAGATGGCACTGAGATAAGAAGAAAGTGGAGGAAGGGACATAGGAGGAGTTGCAGACAGAAAGGTCTTATGGGCAAAATAGTGGTGACACATAAGCAACTTATTATAACAATGGCCAGTAGATGGCAGCAAAGTGCAACAAATACAATATATTGTAAAACCATGTAACATTAGGAAAATGTTCCTGTAATGGCTGAAGTCTCTGCAAACAATTAGCTAACAGCACATGTATGATGCCCCCACACAGTGTAATGCCCCCATTATGCCCCTTATGCAGGATGTATGATGCCCCACACAGTGTAATGCCCCCATTATGCCCCTTATGCAGGATGTATGATGCCCCCACACAGTGTAATGCTCCAATTATGCCCCTTATGCAGGATGTATGATGCCCTCACACAGTGTAATGCCCCCATTATGCCCCTTATGCAGGATGTATGATGCCCCCACACAGTGTAATGCCCCCATTATGCCCCTTATGCAGTATGTATGATGCCCCCACACAGTGTAATGCCCCATTATGCCCCTTATGCAGGATGTATGATGCCCCCACACAGTGTAATGCCCCCATTATGCCCCTTATGCAGGATGTATGATGCCCCCACACAGTGTAATGCCCCATTATGCCCCTTATGCAGTATGTATGATGCCCCCACATAGTGTAATGCCCCATTATACCCCTTATGCAGTATGTATGATGCCCCCACACAGTGTAATGCCCCATTATGCCCCTTATGCAGTATGTATGATGCCCGCCACACAGTGTAATGCCCCCATTATGCCCCTGTAATCAGGTGACCGGATACAAAGCACAGACAAACACAAGGTGGAAGCAACCAATATAATTATTTATGTCCCTGATATGGGGGAATTGTGATAACTATAGGAACAGTGAATAATGCTGAACAGGGAGATCACAAGGTGAAATCTACAATATCAGATATACAATGAATTTTCCTGCTCACTCTATCTGTAATAGCCACCTCTAAATATATGTTACTTTATCTACTGACAGGGGGGTGCTGGTCCCGACACATATAAGCCATTATACGCTCTGGCGTGGAACACATAACTATGGGCATGCTCAGTCACGGGTACGAGTGGGGAGGCGGCAATCAGTTTACCTGTTGTTTCAGTGTAAAGCGCGTCACTTCCGGGCATGCACACTAGGGGATGGACATTATCGGACCTCTAGCTCATGAGAAGTAGCGCAGTACATTATTGTAGACAGACTCGATTCTATATGTCCTATGACAATTCACCTCTAGGAATGGGAATGGTTCTCCTAGTCTGGGGAGGGGTTTGGATGAAGTGAGATATTTAAACATGGACACCTGGCTATTAGGCACACTATGCTGAACATTATGTATCATCATCCCTGTATCAAGCCTCCTGATGAAGTTGGTGGGGAAACTCGTTGAGGCGGATTATTGAAACATTCTGAGTACCATACCCTTTCCTTTATACAGTGGGGAAACTTAGTATTTGATACACTGATGATTTTGCAAGCTTCCCCACCTACAAAGAATGGAGAGGTCTGTAATTGTTATCGTAGGTCACTTCATCTGTGAGAGACGGAATCTAAAAATAAAAAACAGAAAATCACATTGTAGGATTTTTACATAATTAATTTGCATTTTATTGCATGAAATAAATATTTAATACAATAGAAAAACAGAACTTAATATTACCCCTTTAAGAATATATGTATGTTGTTCAGTTTTTAGTACATATATTTATTAAAGGTTTAAGATTTAACTTTAGAGGGCTTTTCCCACAGTACTGCCCCCTAAACACACAATATGGTATGTGACGACACAGCATTTAATCTTAATTACCCAGATGTAAATTCAGTAGGCCAGGAGACATAAGCTATTATCTTTATGTTGACTTTCGAATTGATGGGTTTTTTTTGGTCAAGAAGCATAGACTATTGTTTGTATGAGCCCGGATGTTGACACTTGAGGTGATATTTACTGCAACTTATTGTCTGCTATTCAAGACAATGACGCAGGGTCAGTGTACAATGAATGTTTGCTAAATATGTTGATTGACCATTGTGTGGGCCCTGTGACTTGTTGACCAGCAAACAAAGAAGGGCGAAGTATGCAGATTGATTAAATGCACAAACAATGAGGGTTAACCGCATCCTACCTCCATCTAACCTGTGGATGATGACCCGAGTCACAGATGTAAGTATAAAATGGGATTTCTATCGTTCTGCAAGAAGAATCAGAGACAACTACCAGAGCAACAGCTAGGACAACATGGCTCCATCAAGAGGGACACAGATTTGACTTTCTACAGGATGTTAGCTTAGGGAACCACGACCCCAGCTGGAAGAACACAGATCTGTTACATTGAATATCACTGAACCCATGGATATGTTTGGGGAAGCTAGAATTGTGCCGCTCTGGTCACCTGATCCCCAGGGATATATTTGGGGAAACCAGGTTGGGACCCTCCTGTCAACTGTTCCTATGGAGAAGTTTGGAATAGCCAAGTTGAGACCCTCTGGTCACCTGGAACCCTTGGATATCTTCGGAGAAGCCAGTTTGGGACCCTCCGGTTATCTGATCACTTATCTCAATGGTCTGTCAGCTTCCTAAGCTTATCATTACCTCCTCTCTGTGGGTGCCTGCCAAAAGCAGGATGCCACTGGTGGGGGTATTTGGCCCTGTAAGCCCAAAAGTCGTAGCAGCTTTGGAAAACCATAGAGAGATGTGTTGACGCATAGACACAGTTTAATACATGGGCCAGGTGACTGAATGAGGATGTGTATTGCTTATAGATTAAGAGTATTGATTGAATAGATAGGAAACGGCTTGTTAAAGATCAAAGGGAATATCTTACACTCTTTAAAAATAGCATTATCCTTCACAGGTGCACATTCCTTTTATCCACACATAATTGCTGGACACTAAGGCACCAAAAGAAAATATAGAATATGGGAATTTCTATAAATTTAATTGTGATAGACATATATTTTTAGCATTAGGGCTAATTGGGAAACAATATGCATATTTTTTCATATCTGACACCTGCCGATGAGCCGTTAATCAACAGTGCTAAGATAACTGACAATGGCTATGCTATGCTTGGTCTCTAAGTAAAAAATCCTGATTAAAAAATATGGCGTTAATCTCCAACTTCTAAGGCAGTGGAGAGGATTTATCTCATAGGTTGGATATTTCATAACATCATGAAGGGCTGAGACCCGCCCACAACATGGTCCATGTGAGGTCATCACGGGGGAGTGTGTGGGTGGGACTCAGGAGTTGATAAAAGATCAAGCCGAATTATGATCTGTGTTCGTGCAGAGAGATACATATCGTGTATGCAGGGACCCAGTTCACTGAAACGGCCAATTGAAGTGCTCTCCTTCGGCTAAACTGAATCGTCTCTGCAATCGGTATAATAAGTTCTTCTGTCCCTTTTATTTTCTGTAACTGTATATGCTGTATTGTTTTGTCCCCTTTGTAAAATCTTTTGTTTATTTTTCATAAACACTGCCTCCCTTTTGAATTAAATATAAAATTTAATAGTTCTGTTCCTTTTGTTCTGTAAATTGCGTCCCCAAAGCCATATTCTACCTGAAACGGCGTCCAGTCAGCCGGAAAACGATTGGTGGTGGCAGCTAATAACCCTATCTCTTTGTTGGGTTATCGTGGAGTTAGTTGTGATCGTGCGCTGGTATATACAAATATTCCATGGGTTGGAATCCGGAGGTGTACATACCATATTCTCACTGTTAGTTTCCCGATAAGTGGCCTGTTAGTGCGAACAGCCTGCGGCCTTCTCCTTTGATCTTCGGCCAATTATGTAATTGACCGGACGATAGGGGGCAGCAGAGAGCTGTTCGCTCCTAAGATCACAGCAGGTGGTTTTTGTGACCTTCCCAGCATGTAAATTTGTGGTATTGGTGGATCTAATCCCTGACAGATAGGCAGAGGCATATCATCCATAGCCACTATGGTGCCTGTGAATTGAAAGGGCTCATGTGCCTCAGCACCAGGACCCTTTCCTTCCCCATCATCACAATTTCAGCAATATCCACACTTCCATGATGACAATACCATTGAATAGACTAGTAAATCAGGGAGCCGATAGGTCCCTGACCCACCATTCAGCCTTCTCCTGTGAGTCTGAGACTCCATGCACTGCTGGCACAATGATATCACAACATCACATCTGTCGTATGGAGCCTCAGTACTCAAACTGCACAGACCAGAGCAGAGAACCTTGGGAACAGGGTTGGTTGAGTAGTGTGTGTGTGTTATTTTTTTAAATATCAGGAATTGTGGGGGCATCATATTAAAGCCCAACTGTCAGCAGGATTGTGCTCAATAAACTACATACACTGTCAGGTGGGTGACATTACACTGATTAAAATGATGCCTAGGTTGATTAAATCCGTGCTATGGTTCTTGTGTAATCTTTACTTTTATTGCTAAAACTGATATTAATGCAGAAATTATTTTGTAACCTTGGCCAGATCTGTGCTTTGCCACAATTCTGTCTCTGAGCTCCTTGGGCAGTTCCTTTGAGCTCAGGATTCTCATTTGGTCTGACATGCACTGTGAGCTGTGAGGTCTTATATAGACAGGTATGTGCCTTTCCAAATCAAGTCCTAGCAGTTTAATTAAACACAGCTGGACTCCAATGAAGGAGTAGAACCATCTCAAGGAGGATCACAAGGAAATGGACAGCATTTGACTTAAATATGAGTGTCTGAGCAAAGGGTCTGAATACTTATGACTATGCGATATTTCAGTTTTTCTTTTTTAATAAATTTGCAAAAATTTCTACATTTCTGTTTTTTTTCAGTCACGATGGGGTGCACAGTGTACTCTAATGAGAAAAAAATGAACTTTTTAGAATTTACCAAATGGCTGCAATGAAACAAAGAGTGAAAAACTTAAAGGGGTCTGAATACTTTCCGTACCCACTGTACATTGAACATGGAGACTTTGGTATCAAATAATTTCTGTCCATGTTGTTTATTCAAACAAAAAAAATCTTTGATAAAAGCCTCAAACTTCTGTGTGTGAATCTAACATGATAGAATTTTACAGTCCAGAGAAGACGGGAAACATTCATATAGACGGTCGGTGGTGATGGAGTCAGTGACGGACTCTGGCCAAATATGTTTCTAGAGCCGTATTAGAAGATGAAGATGTCGTCCTCATCATGAAGTTATTTCTCATGTCATGTGTAATGAATATCTCCTGCAGTATTACTAATGCCGACCCCAGTGTCCGTAAATGAGATGAGATTAGCGTTATAGAAGATGAGTCTATGAGAAATGTATTTAGCTACAGACTCCGAGGAAGAAACTGCTTGTTGTCTGTGGCCTAAAATATGTAGGTTTTATTACTAGATGTAAAGAAAAAACTAAATACTGTAAAATAATTTAATCTCCTCATATGTTTCCCTTATTATCTCCAGTAATTGTATTAGTACACAGGATTTTTATGATGTTACATCGGCTCATCATCTTCTCATTCAGGTCTCTACAATATCAGATCCTCTCAGTGGACATCTACTATAGAAGAGAATTTTCCTGATTTACCCATCAAAGATGGAAATGGACAGAGAAAAGATGGTGGAGCGAATATTACACCTCACCCTAGAGATCCTCTTCCGGCTTACTGGAGAGGTGAGAGATTCTGATGACGTCACATTACATCATTCTTATCTATGGGAATAACAGATGGACAGAACTGGAGAGGTGAGGACTCTGGAAATGTCTGTACTGAGATTTATTAATGTGTCTCTCCATAATCAGGATTACACAGTAGTGAAGAAGACGTCTAGTGAGCACTGTCAGGACCCTGTGTCTGAGGGATGGGGAAGACCCCTGAGCCCAATCACGGGGCTTCCACCTCACCATCTGATACATGAGGACATCAATGACCAGAAGATCCTAGAACTCACCGACAAGATGATTGAGCTGCTGATTGGAGAGGTGACACTGCTGGGAATGCTGGGACATTATACAATAACGGTATGAAGGGATCGGGGGATGACTCTATCATTGTATGTGTCAGGTTCCTATAAGGTGTCAGGACGTCACCATCTATTTCTCCATGGAGGAGTGGGAGTATTTACAAGGACACAAAGATCTGTACAAGGACATCATGATGGAGGTTCCCCAGCCCTTGAAATCACCAGGTAATAGACAGGACTAAACACGCATGGGCTATAATTATCTGTATATAAACAATGAATTCAGTCCCTGTATGTGTTTCCTCCAGATCTATCCAGTAAGAGCACAACACCAGAGAGATGTCCCCGTCCTCTTCTTCCACTCGACTGTAAACAAGAAGATCCCAATGTTCCTCAGCATCATCAGGTAGATGGAGAGAAGGTGTCATGAGATCTCCCCTATGATGTGTAGACGGCTGTGAAGGTCTTGTGCTCAGTCTTGTTTTATCCACCAGCATTATATGTTTTATACATCTGTAATGAGAACTGTGGAGATGGCAGGTTTAGACCTGATCATAGATGTGACTTCTCCATCTGTCTGTGAGTTTTATAATATTTGTTTCAGGCTGAAGATCTGATCCATATTGATACTACAGAGACATATGAAATGGGTGATGCGCAGTGTAAAGAGGAGATTCCTTCATATGACTACCCAGGTGAGTAGGAACCACTAAATGCAGAGAACTCACAGATTCTTCTCAGTCACCGGCTGTGGCTGCTTTATCAGTCGTGTAGTCTGGCGGTATCACAATCTTGTGATCACCATTTTGCCATTAGACCACAACATTCTCCTCCATCAAAAATTGTTCAAATGACTTTGGGTAACGAAAGCCCTTTTCTATAGAACTTACAACCTGGAGGATCCACCTATTCCCTGGGATTAGAAGATCTTGACTCTTACCTGCCCAGATCTGTAAACTACAAATACAAATGACAGAGTACGCAGAATGTGCTGACAAGTTAGAAAATCACTATTATGATGGGCCTGTAAGAGAAAGTGGAGGGTAATGATGCTGTTGCCTTCCTATAAACCTGATATCTAATTGGATGAACCTGCCTTCTCTCCCTTATGTGCTGCTGAATGTCCTCATATGGTCCCTACAAGACCAGGTCCAGTCTTTCTGGCCAAACTTCACATTTATGATCGACAGCATTAAATGTGCAGTGAGGGCCAAGTGTGAATTTCTGTACAATAACAACAGAGTTTCCCTTTATCCTGACTTTTCAGTATCTTTTAAAATCGACTAACTAATATTTCTTCTTGAAACTCATCTGACAGAAAATATTGGCTCTTAGGATAGTTTAGATTGTCAAGAGCCCCCGAGCCCCATATTCTAATTACCCCAGAGAGGTTTCACCACTAGTTACTCACTATTTACTGATGAAGACTGTTCAGTTTGATCATTTCAGTTGATGTGTTATTGTCTATACTCACAGTTTTTGACTACAGTAATTAGTGCCCAAAATACTCTGATTTAACCACTTCCCGCAGCCAGTCTTGTGTTCCTAATCAGGCCCCATTTTTTTGCAAATCTGACGTGTGTCACTTTATGTGGTGTAAACTTTGGAATTCTTCTTAAATTATAACAGGAAATAAATGGACTTTATAAATTATTTTCTAACTTCTCTTGAATCCGACAATACCCTATATACGGTTGTACGCTACTTTCTGGGCACATGGCAGGTTAAGATGGGAAGGAGCACCATTTAGCTATTTGACTGCTGATCTTGGTCTAATAGTTTGCATATACAATGTATTGGGGTTAATGTTTGTGGTCACCTGGCAGCTCAAAACATGGCCACCACGAACAGGCTTGGCGCTATCTACTCCATTGTCAAGATCCGAGGGATTGCCTTGGTCATCACCTTATAACCCCTCAACATGGATCTGGACTTACACCGAAACCTCTAGGCTTGTACCACGGTGTTACATGCTGTTCTATGGTGTGAGATGGCAAGAAGAATAGTCAGATAGCCGGGTCAGAACCAGGAGGGCAGAGAAAATACAAAATCAGAAGACACAAGAGTAGTCAGTAAACGGGCCGAGGTCACAACAGGAACCAAATACACAAGCCGGGAGCTGAGCACAGAGGACTGAACCAGAGGAGAACAAGGCTGGATCTGGCAGCTTCCGGCAATATGCTTCCAGCTTTAGTAGGGCGTGGTGCTCTCCAGTTGGCTGAAGCAGGGAGCAGATTACTCCAGCTGGACAGCACACACACCCATACTGCCAGACTCGATGGTACTACTGGTCCCAGGAACCCTAATCTTAGTGGCTGGATAGAGTCTGTGAAACCCAGAGCTTCTGGTTATGACGTCTCCTCCATCACCAACGCCACCTGCAGAATGAATAACGCGGCTCCAGATGACAGAAGTAGACGTCGCAGGAGCAGATCTCAGAGGAGATGAGACACACCATTTGTAGAAGCCCTAATATGAAAAAATAACAATAAACCAGAGCAGTAGAAATCCCCATAAAGTGACTCCATTTTGGAATTTTTAACCCTCCGTGAATTAATCTATAGGAGTAGTGATTATTTTGACTCCACAGCCACTTTCCGGAAATTAGCACGCAGTGGAGTTGGAGAGTAAAAATTACAAATATGTCATTTTATTGCCCAACACATAGTGCCCAGATTGTGCTGCAGGTCACACACACCGTGAATTAAGTGGGTACTTCTCACTATATTAATGCCAAATACATGGATGATAAATGTGGTTTGGGCACACTGCAAGGCTCAGAAGTGAGGGGGAGATTTGACTTTGGGAGAGTGGATTTTGCAGGCTTGGTTTATGGAAGCCATGTTGCATTTCAAGAACCATTGAGCCATTAATAATGTGGAAACCTCTGTTTTTCCACTGACAGATGATGGACCTGAGTGGGGACTTGTTTTAGTGTGAGATGAGTAGAAGTTTTTATTGGTATTCTTTTCACCTACATAACATTGTGACTTTTATTCCATATTTGGGAGGCTGAATGAACAAACAGTTGAACACCACGTTACACTGGTATGAGATCTTAAATTAGATTGAACTGTCATTGTCCTAGTGAATAATTAAATATTTTTACATCATTTGCCATTTTTACGACAATTTAAGTAGAAATGTTCAAAAATATTAATTTCAAGAATATTTTTCTCAAAATAATTGGTTTTATTCTTGGCAGATGACTGTACCAGGAGATCAGAGGGACAGGTGACATCTTCAATTTTCAAATCAGATGAGCATGAGATCTCACAGGATACAATTGAAGTGAATGCCATTACTCCAGATTTACCATCATCCCTTCACAGCAAAGATGTATCATCTGATCCTTTGAAACAAGTCCTGTCTTCTGATTCATTATCGACTACTAAGGAAAGTCAAAGTCACAAAATAAGAATTAAAAAACGAATTGCTCATAATGAAAAGAAGCCATTTTCATGTTCAGAATATGAAAATAGTTTTCCCGTCGAAAAGTCTTTTCTTAAACATCGAGACATTCACTCAGCTGATAATAGATTTTTTTGTTCCAAGTGTGGGAAATGTTTTAACCAGAAATCAGATCTTGTTATTCACCAGGGAACTCACACAGGGAAGAAGCCATTTTTATGTTCAGAATGTGAGAAATGTTTTACAGAGAAATCATATCTTGTTAGTCACCTGGAGAGAAGCGTTTTTCATGTTCAGAATGTGGGAAATGTTTTAACCGGAAATCAGATGTTGTTACGCACCAGAGAATTCACACAGGGGAGAAGCCTTTTTCATGTTCAGAATGTGGAAAAAAATTTAATCAGAAATCACATTTTGTTAGTCACCAGAGAATTCACACTGGGGAGAAGCCTTTTTCATGTTCAGAATGTAGGAAATGTTTTACACAGAAATCACATTTTGTTAGTCACCAGAGAACCCACACAGGGGAGAAGCCTTTTTCATGTTCAGAATGTGGGAAATGTTTTACAGAGAAATCATTTCTTGTTACACATCAGAGAACTCACACAGGGGAGAAGCCATTTTCATGTTCAGAATGTGGAAAAAAATTTAACCAGAAATCACATTTTGTTAGTCACCAGAGAATTCACACTGGGGAGAAGCCTTTTTCATGTTCAGAATGTAGGAAATGTTTTACACAGAAATCACATTTTGTTAGTCACCAGAGAACCCACACAGGGGAGAAGCCTTTTTCATGTTCAGAATGTGGGAAATGTTTTACAGAGAAATCATTTCTTGTTACACATCAGAGAACTCACACAGGGGAGAAGCCATTTTCATGTTCAGAATGTGGAAAAAAATTTAACCAGAAATCACATTTTGTTAGTCACCAGAGAATTCACACTGGGGAGAAGCCTTTTTCATGTTCAGAATGTAGGAAATGTTTTACACAGAAATCACATTTTGTTAGTCACCAGAGAACCCACACAGGGGAGAAGCCTTTTTCATGTTCAGAATGTGAGAAATGTTTTACAGATAAAAGAAATCTCATCACACATCAGAGAACTCACACAGGGGAGAAGGCTTTTTCATGTTCAGAATGTGGGAAAAGTTTTACAAAGAAATCAAGTGTTATCAATCATCAGAGAACTCACATAGGGGAGAGGCCATTTTCCTGTCCAGAATGTTGAAAATGTTTTACAGAGAAGCCGAGTCTTATCAAACATCAGAGAATTCACACAGGGGAGAAGCCTTTTTCATGTTTAGACTGTGGGAAATGTTTTACAGAGAAGTCGAGTCTTATCAAACATCAGAGAACTCATACAGGGGAGAAGCCATTTTAATGTAAAATGGTTTGTGAAGAAATTATCTCTTCTTAGTCGCCATCGCAGACACACAGGGGAGAAGCCTTTTTTATATTCTTAATGTGGGAAATGTTTTACTTGGAAAGCCACACTTTTAGCAAGAAAAAATCTTGATAATAAGTGAGTGCGTCTTATAGATGCTAGGCAGCTTCCTGTGACCGAGGAGAACAATGAGACGCTGTCCTTCCAAATCACTGAGAAAATTTCTATTGTTTCTCCAGCCCCACACTTATCTGATTGGTGCAGAGCAGTAGAGGAAGGTACCGGGACCGGCACAGAGGATGAACCTACTGAGTGAGCAGCTAAAGAACCTTCCACCCGACTAGCTAAATTAATTTTCAGGTCATGTAACACTGTTTTACATATCTTCAAAAGTTGTCAGGTTTAGTAATGAAATGAGCCATTTCTTAATGATTTTGACCTCCTGCATTCAAAGCTGATAATAAAAATTTTTAGTTGTCTTTTGTTTCTATGAAATCAAAGCGTTTTCCTTTTACTGCTCCATATAATTAATACAACCTAGATCTGGATAGAGACTATCCAAGAAATCCACTTTAGAGCAAGATAATAAAGAATAATAATTTTATTTAGACAAAAATTAGTTAAAAACCCTGTGCCATAACAGAAAAATGGCACGTAACAAGGTGATACAAGGAAGGATTATCAAGTGAGACAATACAGGGAGCGGCGAATGTGCTTAATACTTGTATGGTTTAAGGTGCATTCAATAGTGCCTATCTCTATGTCAATTGAACAGTGATCACCATCAGTCCGGCATATAGATACCTGATCAGACCTGTGCAAGTAGTATTTGACAGCAAGAGATACAAGGCTAGTAAGAGGTATTACCCTCATTCCTTACCCATAGTCACAAGGCACCATCGCAACTGTCCGGTGCTTTGTGACTGTGGGTAAGCAATGAGGGTAATACTGATTCCCTATCAGTATGTCTTTGGAGTGGTAAAAGAAAAACAAACAGTTCTTTCAGAACTATCCTGAACTTAAAAAACCTGAACGATTATCTAGAAATCCTGACTTTTAAAATGGAGTCAATTGGGTCTGCAATAAAATTGCTCTTTCCAGGCAGCCACATGGCAGTCCTGGACTTAAAAGACGCATACTATCATATTCCCATATGCGTCCAGTCCCGGCAGTTCCTCCTGGTAGCAGTTCAGGTTGATTCTCAGATCAGGCACTTTCAGTATCAGGCCCTTCTGTTTGGCATAGCAATCGCCCCTCGAATTTTCACTAAGGTGATTTCAGAGGTATCGACCCATCTTCGGGAAAACAGAATTCTGATTGTGCCATATCTGGACAATTTCCTGAAAATCGGAAAGCCGGCTCAGCATTGTTCGGACCAGGTTCAACAAGTCCTCAAGATGTTGCAGAATCTGGGTTGGCTTATCAACCTGGACAAATCAAGACTGACTCCATCAACGTCTCAGATTTTTCTAGGACCTATATTGGACATACAAGAGTGTTGCCTTCCACCAGACAAAGTGAAGAAGATCCAGACTCTCGTATTGAAGGCCATAGAATCACTGACTGACTCTGAGGCGGGCCATGTCATACCGGGAGTACCTTGGGCTCAAGCCCATACCAGGACTCTACAAAGGGGTTCCTGATTCTCCAGAATGTCCCAATGTCAGAATCTGAAGGGCAAACTGACTCTACAACCAGCTACACTGCAATCTCTCTGCTGGTGGTTGGACGATTCAGTACTGTCCACAGGAGTCCCCTGGTGGTCCCCAGCTACAAAGGTGGTCACAACAGATGCTAGTCCTTCGGGATGGAGAGCCCACTTAGATCAGTAGATGCTTCAGGGGGGTTGGTCAAGTTCTCTAAAAACCAGTTCCTTCAACATGGAGTTGGTAGCCGTGGAAAAAGCTATATAGGGGTTTCTGCCAGCATTACAGGGCCAACACGTCAAGATCCTGTCTGACAATCAGGTGTCGGTAGCATATATAAACCACCAGGGAGGGACCCGGTCCGAAACACTAATGGATGTAGCGGAACGAATCCTTCTTCTAGCAGAGACACATTTAGCCTCCATCTCTGCAGTACATACAGTGCATTGTGAAAGTATTTGGCCCCGTTGAACTTTTCTACCTTTTGCCACATTTCTGGCTTCAAACATAAAGATATAAAATTCTAATTTTTGGGGGAAAAATCAACAACAAGTGGGACACAATCGTGAAGTGGAACGAAATTTATTGGATATTTTAAACTTTTTTAACAAATTAAAAACTGAAAAGTGGGGTGTGCAATATTATTTGGCCCCTTTACTTTCAGTACAGCAAACTCACTCCAGAAGTTCAGTGAGGATCTCTGAATGATCCAATGTTGCCCTAAATGACTGGTAATGATAAATAGAATTCACCTGTGTGTAATCAAGTCTCCGTATAAATGCACCTGCTCTGTGATAGTCTCAGGGTTCTGTTTCAAGTGCAGAGAACATCATGAAGACCAAGGACACACCAGGCAGGTATGAGATACTGTTGTGGTGAAGTTTAAAGCCGGATTTGGATACAAAAAGATTTCCCAAGTTTTAAACATCTCAAGGAGCACTGTGCAAGCGATCATATTAAAATGGAAGGAGACCACTGAAAATCTACCAAGACCCGGCCGTCCCTCTAAACTTTCATCTCGAACAAGGAGAAGACTGATGAGAGATGCAGCCAAAAGGCCCATGATCACTCTGGATGAACTGCAGAGATCTACAGCTGAGGTGGGAGAGTCTGTCCATAGGACAACAATCAGTCGTACACTGCACAAATCTGGCCTTTATGGAAGAGTGGCAAGAAGAAAGCCATTTCTCAAAGATGTCCATAAAAAGTCTCTGAAGTTTGCCACAAGCCACCTGGGAGACACACCAAATACATGGAATAAGGTCAGATGAAACCAAAATCGAACTTTTTGGCTACAATGCAAAACGATATGTTTGGCATAAAAGCAATACAGCTCATCACCCTCAAAACACCATCCCCACTCTCAAACATGGTGGTGGCAGCATCATGGTTTGGACCTGCTTTTCTTCAGCAGGAAGAGGGAAGATGGTTAAAACTGATGGTAAGATGAACGGAGCCAAATACAGGACCATTCTGGAAGAAAACCTGTTGGAGTCTGCAAAACATCTGAGACTGGGACGGAGATTTCTCTTCCAACAAGACAATGATTCCAACCATAAAGCAAAATCTACAATGGAATGGTTCAAAAATAAACATATCCAGGTGTTAGAATGGCCAAGTCAAAGTCCAGACCTGAATCCAATTGAGAATCTGTGAAAAGAGCTGAAAACTGCTGTTCACAAACGCCCTCCATCCATTCTCAATGAGCTCGAGCTATTTTGAAAGGAAGAATTTGCAAGAATTTCCGCCTCTCGATGTTCAAAACTGATAGAGGCATACCCCAAGCAACTTGCAGCTGTAATCGCAGCAAAAGGTGGCGCTACAAAGTATTAACTCAAGGGGGCTGAATAATATTGCACGCCCCACTTTTCAGTTTTTAATTTGTTAAAAAAGTTTAAAATATCCAATAAATTTCGTTCCACTTCACGATTGTGTCCCACTTGTTGTTGATTCTTCCCAAAAAGATTAGAATATTGTATCTTTATGTTTGAAGCCAGAAATGTGGCAAAAGGTAGAAAAGTTCAAGGCGGCCAAATACTTTCACAGTGCACTGTATAAGAGGGAAGGACAACAGCAAAGCAGATTTCCTCAGCCGAGTACACCTTCACCAGGGCGAGTGGGTCTTGAGTCAAGCAGTATTCCACCGGATTACAGACATGTCCCCACCATAGGTCTATTTGGAACCAGATCCAACCGAAAAGTGGATCGCTTCTGCTCCCTGGATCCCAGGGATCGTCCATTTGCAGTAGATTCCCTACTGATCAATTGGGATTTCAGGCTAGCTTATGCCTTTCCCCCACTAATTCTGATACCGACAGTCCTCCGCAAAATTCGGGAAGACAGAGCATGGGTAATCTTGATAGCCCCCTTCTGGCCAAGGAGGCCATGTTTTTTATGGCTCCAGCAGATGTCAGTCTCCGATCCCTGGGTCCTTCTGGATCTTCCAGACCTCCTCACCCAGGGGCCAGTCCATCACCTGCAGACAAACAGATTACACCTGACTGCCTGGAATTTGAAAGGGAGCTTCTGAGGAGTAGGGGGTTCTCTGCTGAGGTATCTTTGACTCTCCCCAAATCTAGAAAGCATGTAACTTCCAGGATTTATCACAGGACTTCACAGATCTGAAAGGGGAAGTCCCAATTAACTTAGTTTTGGAATTCCTACAGAAGGTGGTGGAGATAGGGATCTCAGTAAGCACTCTCAAAGTCCAGGTTTCAGCCTGGAGCTCTCTATAACTTAAACTTAGCAGGGGACCCTTGGGTTTCCCGTTTCATAAAAGCATGTGCAAGATCTAAACCTGTTTAGTCCATTAGCTCAGCCCCTTAGGATCTTAACCTGGTACTCTCAGCATTAATGGAATCCCCCTTTGAACACTTACAGGATGTTCAAATCAAAATCCTTTCCCTTAAGACAGTCCTCTTAGTAGCCCTGACCTCCACTCGGCGGATAGGAGACATTCAGGCCCTCTCAGCAGGCCATCCCTTTACCCTGATTCGAGCTGATAGGGTAATCTTGAGATCTGACCCGGCATACCTCCCTAAGGTAGTCTCTACATCTCACCGGTCACAAGAGATTGTCCTACCCACTTTCTGTAGTAGCCCCACCAACGATAAGGAACAAAAATTACATTCCTTAGATATTAAACGCTGTCTAGAAAGGTACCTAGAATCCACTAGCTCCTGGAGAAAGGATAGGTCCCTTTTTGTCTGCTTTCAGGGACAAATGAAGGGATGTAGGGCCTCCAAAGCCACACTAGCTCATTGGGTTAGGGAGGCTATCAGTATGGCCTATTCTGCAAGCGGCAAAGACGTGGAGAAGAATATCAAAGCTCATTCCACAAGGGCTGTGGCTACTACCTGGGCAGAAAGGTCAGGAGTATCTATTAATCAAATCTGTAAAGCGGCAATGTAGTCTTCTACATTCTATAAACACTAAAGACTGGATCTTTCTGGTGCTGATATCAACTTTGGAAGTAGGGTTCTACAGGCTGTGGTCCCTCCCTAATTCTACGCTTTTCTGTAATTCTCTCGAAGGGGTGCTGTCATGGATGACCGATAAACACGTAATTACTAGTGTTGAGCGAGCACTAAAATGCTCGGGTGCATGAAGCTCGGGCCGGGCTCCCCGTGATACTCGGGTGCTCGACCCGAGCAACGAGCCCAATGTTAGTCTATGGGAGACCCGAGCATTTTTGCGGCGGCACCTCCGGCAGTCTGTAGAAAGCCTAAAAAGTGCCCAAAACGATAGTGACAGTGCTCAAATGACATGGGGACAGCATGGGGTTCGCCCCAGGAAGCATTTCTGACCCCCAGGTCACTGCTGTCAACAACGTGGTCAGAGGTATTAAGCCACTTTTACGGGCTCACAATAAAACGTTCAAAAACTAAACTGAAACTGTTTTCCTGTGAAATATGTTAAGGAACATCCTTTCCAGGGTGAATACTTGTGTATGAGGTAAAATAAATAACCAAAAACAAAAATACTCCTCCACACCTTGGGCTATCTTCACAAGTAGCATTTTTTAATGCGTTTTTGCACTTTTGCATTGCTTTCAACCGTGACAAATACATTCACCGGGAAATGTCATTTTAACATTTTACAACCTTATCTGGCCATGTGCTGTGTGATACATGCATACAGTGCTGAAAAGACATGGGAACAGCATGGGGAAGACCCCTGGAAGCATCTCTGACACCCAGCTCAATGCCTAAAAGTGTGCCCATCAGAAGTGATCCTTGCCGCATCAGAAGATGCAGACTTGCAACTATCCCCGTGCAAGTCCTTGTCCCAGGGAAGTGTTCAATTGTACCTCCCCCATTCCTTGCAATGCAAGCGCAAATATGCAGCCAACCACCCACCCACTCGCAGGCTGCAATACTATACTGCTAGCTTTCACTTGAAATGGGGCCTTTTAGTTTGGAGGAGGCCGAAGCTGGCCACTACCTCATGGCTACGTCAGCGGCGAGGTCTCCATACTCAGTCCCCAGCCGCCACTATTTGTCCTGGGAACCTTCCCTACACTTTTCTTAGCCTGATTATTACCAAACATATAGAAGGATTGCAAACCCAAATCATCATCTCATATTTTATAATGCCATTTAAGGCCAAATCCAAGCAAGAGAGAACAAACTTTAAATCTAAATAAATGCTCAGACAAAATATACTTCAATCATTAAGTAAAATCATTACATTTTATTAATCAATCAAGATACCAAAAAACCAAAACATATTCATATGAACACATAGACAAAGGACAATTAAAAAAGGGCAACAGGTGTATGCAGCATGGGATATAAAAAGTAAGTAAGACACAAATACACTGTGTTCCAAATTATTATGCAAATAATATTTTCTCAGATTTTCCCAATATGAATTGCAGTCATTATAATTTTCCAGTCAAATAACTATTAGAGTACAATTGAAAGGTTTTTGTACAAACTGCCTATGATAACAGTATATTTTAAAAAAAAATAAAAAACTCAAACTGCACTCAAAATGCATGTTCCAAATTATTATGCACAGCAGAGTTTTCAACCTTTTCATTTTAATAAAGAACAAAAAAATGGTAATTTTTGAAATTATAACCATTAACAGGTTATTACAAACTGAAATCAAACAGTTTTCAACTCAAAACTTTATTCTAGGAGATGTTACATTTGCAAATAGGACCCCTTGTTCGAAAGGAGCTTCTGAACTCTCTTGTCCATTGAATTTGTCAGGTTTTGGATGGTTTCTGCTTCAATTGTTTTGCATGAGGACAGAATACCGTCCAAGAGCTGTTGCTTAGATGTGAACTGCCTCCCGCCATCATAGACACTCCTTTTGATGATGCTCCAGAGGTTCTCAATGGGGTTGAGGTCAGGGGAGCATGGGTGCCACACCATAAGTTTGTCCCCTTTTATGCCCATAGCAGCCAGAGAAGCAGATGTGTTATGTGCAGCATGAGACGGGGCATTATCATGCATGAAATGATCTTGATGGTCCAGATGGATGGAGTGGAGGATGGCTGGTTGATGGACACCCCATGCAAACAGGGCTACGGCGCTAACAAGGAGGAGGTGGAGTAATGTTTTGGGCTGGAATCATGGGGAGAGAGATTGTCGGCCCTTTTAAGATCCATGAAGGGGTAAAGATGAACTCCACAATGTATGTTGAGTTTCTCAAACAGCACTTCCTTCCATGGTTCAAGAAGAAGAACCGTGCATTCCGCAGCAAGATCATTTTCATGCATGATAATGCCACGTCTCATGCTGCACATAACACATCTGCATCTCTGGCTGCTATGGGCATAAAAGGGGACAAACTTATGGTGTGGCACCCATGCTCCCCTGACCTCAACCCCATTGAGAACCTCTGGAGCATCATCAAAAGGAGTGTCTATGATGGCAGGAGGCAGTTCACATCTAAGCAACAGCTCTGGGAGGGTATTCTGTCCTCATGCAAAACAATTGAAGCAGAAACCATCCAAAGGCTGACAAATTCAATGGACGAGAGAGTTCAGAAGCTCCTTTCGAACAAGGGGTCCTATGTGCAAATGTAACATCGCCTAGAATAAAGTTTTGAGTTGAAAACTGTTTGATTTCAGTTTGTAATAACCTGCTAATGCTTATAATTTCAAAAATTACAATTTTTTTGTTCTTTATTAAAATGAAAAGGTTGAAAACTCTGCTGTGCATAATAATTTGGAACATGCATTTTGAGTGCAGTTTGAGTTTTTTATTTTTTAAAAAATATACTGTTATCATAGGCAGTTTGTACAAAAACCTTTCAATTGTACTCTAATAGTTATTTGACTGGAAAATTATAATGACTGCAATTCATATAGGTAATTTGGGAAAATCTGAGAAAATATTATTTGCATAATACTTTGGAACACAGTGTAGAGGATATCAAATGAATAGATTCTATTGTAAGCACAAGGCACTGACTCCAATAAATTACAAAGAGCACATTAGCATATTTAGAAGTCACTAAAAGGTGCAAAATACAAATAAAAAGACTATTCAAATAGTGACTCAGTGCTATGCTTTTCACCCAGCTAAAGACCTTAGATAACAATAAACAAAAAGGTCTGTGGCCAAACAAAAAAATGTCTGCTTACCCAGGCATTCAAATCTCAAAGAAGGACTATAAATCCATCCATAAATATAAAGTGCAGTGCACATAAAGTGACAAAATATAAGGATGACTCATACTCAAAGAGACTGCATCTTAGACATTAAATGATATACCTGGATTCATGCTGCAAGCACCATGTGTGATACTAGCCCACACTCCAATGCGCGTTTCACGGATATGCTTCCTCAGGGAGTGATACTCAATAGGATATGTGTAGTTCTTAAATACCTTGTGAGGATCATGTGATCCATCAAAGCAGATGCTTCCTACCGGGCGCATGATTACATCCTGCCGTGATGACCGCGCGCCCACCGCGAGCACAGCCGTGACGTCACAGAGAGGCGTGGTCGCGCCGCCCGTGACGCCACGTGCTGAGCGCGCGCCGGCACGCGTGGGCACAGCAGAACAATGACATGCGCACGCATCCTGGAGCCATATTGCTAGAGGGCAAGCAAAAGGGCAAGCCCTCTTAAACCAAGACAAGGCAGGTAAATAATCAAATGCAGACAAATAATTAGCACTAAATTACCCGAATCCCAGGTCCATTGCTAATAAATATATGAATAGTAAAGATCTTAATTACACACATAAAGATAATAAAAACAATGCCTCATCCAATGATATGTATACAATATAGCAGGTCCACATAAATCAAAAAGTACTGTAATCCATAAAAAAGGATGTAAATCACGATTAAGCAATACATGGCCAAGGCTGTCCCAATGTTGCCGGAAACATAGAACATCTAATAGGTGGTTCCTTTAGCATATCATCATCAAAGGAAATTCATAACAAGAGGATATGGATATAGTTGGAGAGCCATTAAAGGAATATGACCATAAATCCTAGCCACACTACTGGAGAGAAAAAAATGCGTTAAATCAAACATGAACAAACACACTCACAATTCTAAACGAACCAATTAAAAATCTATATGTATATTCCTATGACTAAAGACAATATATAAGCATGCATCTAAGCTTACCAGAGAGCATACATACATACGTATATATATCCGTATACAAATATGGGGCATAATGAACAAAATAAATAGTGTATATAAAAGAAGATGCAGGGAAGCAGCAACCAGAGATCAACCCAATTTATTATAAATAACTAGAAAAACCCCACTGGTCATTAAGGCCATGTGGCTTCATGGTTCTAAGTGTCGTTATCCAACGACACTCCCTCTGTGCCAATCTATTCATAAGATGTCCACCATGTATACCCATATGGACAACGTCAATGCCACAGACTTGCATTTCTATAATTCCCAGTGGATGATGACTACGATAATGGGCAGGTAATGTCTTCAGTTTCATAGTGTCCTCCTTATAGGTGCCATCCTGGTCCAAAAGCCTTGCAGATTTAATGTCCCTTATGTGTTCCTGTATCCGAACATGTAATTGCCTTGAGGTGAATCCAATATAAACTAGGCCACAAGGACATGTGAGATGGTAAATGACAGCTGTAGTTTTACAATTAATGGAATGGACAATCTTATACGTCCAGGTGCCAGCAGAGTTGGAAAATGCATCAGTTTTGACCATAAAGCAACAAATATTGCAATCACCACATGATTGAGAACCTCATCTAGGTCCCTTAGACCCAAAAATAAATTTGGATCCTGGAGCTACATAGTGGCAGTGTGTTATAGTTTCACCAATCGTTCTGCTCCTTCTCGCAGTAATAAGGGGTCTATCCTCAATCAATTTTGAAAGCTCAGGATCCTGTTTTAAAATGGGCCAAAAATGATTGATTATAGCCGTCATATCCCTCCACCTACTATGGTAGTTAGTTATCATCCTTAGTCTAGAATCCTCTTTGCGTATGGGTTTTTTATGGATAACAACATTTCGATCCATATCCCTAGCCTGTTGGTACCCATGATCAATAACACCTACAGTACAGACCAAAAGTTTGGACACACCTTCTCATTTAAAGATGTTTCTGTATTTTCTTGACTATGAAAATTGTACATTCACACTGAAGGCATCAAAACTATGAATTACCACATGTGGAATTATATACTTAACAAAAAAGTGTGAAACAACGGAAAATATGTCTTATATTCTAGGTTCTTCAAAGTAGTCACCTTTTGCTTTGATGACTGCTTTGCACACTCTTGGCATTCTCTTGCTGAGCTTCAAGAGGTAGTCACCGGAAATGGTCTTCCAACAATCTTGAAGGAGTTCCCAGAGATGTTTAGCACTTGTTGGCCCTTTTGCCTTCACTCTGTGGTCCAGGTCACCCCAAACCATCTCGATAGGGTTCAGGTCTGGTGACTGTGGAGGCCAGGTCATCAGGTGGAGCACCCACTACTCTATCCCTTGGTCAAATAGCCCTTACAAAGCCTGGAGGTGTGTTTGGGGTCATTGTCCTGTTGAAAAATAAATGTTGGTCCAACTAAACGCAAACCGGATGGAATAGCATGCTGCTGCAAGATGCTGGTTCAGTATGCCTTCAATTTTGAATAAATCCCCAACAGTGTCCCCAGCAAAGCACCCCCACACCATCACACCTCCTCCTCCATGCTTCACGGTGGGAACCAGGCATGTAGAGTCCATCCGTTCACCTTTCCTGCGTCACACAAAAACACGGTAGTTGGAACCAAAGATCTCAAATTTGGACTCATCAGACCAAAGCACAGATTTCCACTGGTCTAATGTCCATTCCTTGTGTTCTTTAGCCCAAACAAGTCTCTTCTGCTTGTTGCCTGTCCTTAGCAGTGGTTTCCTAGCAGCTATTTTACCATGAAGGCCTGCTGCACAAAGTCTCCTCTTAACAGTTGTTGAAGAGATGTGTCTGCTGCTACTGTAGAACTCTGTGTGGCATTGACCTGGTCTCTAATCTGAGATGCTGTTAACCTGCGATTTCTGAGGCTGGTGACTCAGATAAACTTATCCTCAGAAGCAGAGGTGACTCTTGGTCTTCCTTTCCTGGGGCGGTCCTCATGTGAGCCAGTTTCTTTGTAGTGCTTGATGGTTTTTGCAACTGCACTTGGGGACACTTTCAAAGTTTTCCCAATTTTTCGGACTGACTGACCTTCATTTCTTAAAGTAATGATGACCACTCGTTTTTCTTTACTTAGCTGCTTTTTTCTTGCTATAATACAAATTCTAACAGTCTATTCAGTAGGACTATCAGCTGTGTATCCACCTGACTTCTGCACAACACTACTGATGGTCCCAACCCCATTTATAAGGCAAGAAATCCCACTTATTAAACCTGACAAGGCACACATGTGAAGTGAAAACCATTTCCGGTGACTACCTCTTGAAGCTCATCAAGAGAATGCCAAGAGTGTGCAAAGCAGTCATCAAAGCAAAAGGTGGCTACTTTGAAGAACCTAGAATATAAGACATATTTTCAGTTGTTTTACACTTTTTTGTTAAGTATATAATTCCACATGTGTTAATTCATAGTTATATTTTTCTGGCCTACACTAGACTCTTTTAAATAAAAGATATATTGGTGTCTGACCAGTCAGGGAGACACTATTACAGTTTTTTTTACGGCAAAAAATGCCAAAAACAGGATAATACAGAGATTTGACCCGTGGAACTGCAAAACCGCAGTTATATTTTTCTGGCCTACACCAGACTCTTTTAAACAGATACATTGGTGTCTGACCAGTCAGGGAGACACTATTACTGTTTTTTTTTTAAGGCAAAAAAATGGCAAAAACAGGATAATACAGAGATTTGACTCGTGGAACTGCAAAACCACAGGTCTATTTTAACGGCCTACACCAGACTCTTTGAAACAGATATATTGGTGTCTGAACAGTCACAGACACACTCAATTTTTTTTTTGGGGGGTGGAGGGGGGGATACCAAAAGGTTAATAAGACGCGTATTTGGACAGTCTGACTGAGGAAAAAAAAAATACAGGATTTAGATGATCTATCTAACTTCCTGATGCCTGGTGACCCGGATGTTGTCATGATGACATCGGGTCATCATGGCACGGGGTCTCCAATCCAAGGTAAGAGGGGCGCTCTTACCTCTGCCTACTCCAGAAATGCTGCAATCTACTTCGATCGCAGCATTTCCAGGTTAATGTTCCGGGAGCGGTGCAGGACAGCTCCTGAAACATAGTAACGGGAGTCAGCTGTCACAATCAGCTGACACCCGGCGGCAATCGCTCCAACACAGCGGGCGATCGCCGGGGCGTAATAATACGTACCTGATCAATAACTCCCAGGTACATATTATTACGCCCCACATGAGAAAGGGGTTAAAGCTTGCCTAAAAACGTGGGGTCTAGGTATCAGTCAGATTGTCTGGGGAAGTGCATTCCAGAGAACAGGTGCAGCACGGGAGAAGTATTTAAGACTGCTGTGCGAGATTTGGATTATGGAGGAACAGAGGGCATGTGTAGGGTGATAGACAGATAGCTCCGTACACCTCATACACACACGGGTCCGCTCAGTACAGCTCGTACACGCACTGCTATGCTCCGTACACTTCGTACACGGGTGGTTCCGTTCTGTACGCCTCGTATACGTGTGGCTACACTCAGTACACCTTGTACACACGCAGCTCCGCTCCGTACACCTCGTACACACGTGGCTCCGCTTCGTACACCTCGCACATTCGCGGCTCTGCTCCGTAGACCTCGTACATACGCAGCTCAGCTCCGTACACGCGCGGCTCTGCTCCGTACACCTCGTACACACGCGGCTCCACTCCGTACACCTCGTACACATGCGGCTCCGCTCCGTACGCCTCGTACACACGCGGCTCCGCTCCGTACGCCTCGTACACGCGCGGCTCCGCTCCGTACACCTCGTACACGTGCGGCTCTGCTCCGTACACCTCGTACACACAGGGCTCCGCTCCGTACGCCTCGTACACGCGCGGCTCCGCTTCGTATGCCACGTACACGCGCGGCTCTGCTCCGTACGCCTCGTACACACGCGGCTCCGCTCCGTACACCTCGTACACGTGCGGCTCTGCTCCGTACACCTCGTACACACAAGGCTCCGCTCCGTACGCCTCGTACACGCGCGGCTCCGCTCCGTACGCCTCGTACACGCGCGGCTCCGCTCCGTACACCTCGTACACGCGCGGCTCCGCTCCGTACACCTCGTACACGTGCGACTCCGCACACCTCGTACACGCGTGGCTCTGCTCCGTACGCCTCGTACACGCGCGGCTCTGCTCCGTACACCTCGTACACACGCGGCTCTGCTCCGTACACCTCGTACACACGCGGCTCTGCTCCGTACACCTCGTACACATGCGGCTCCGCTCCATACACCTCGTACATGCGCGGCTCCGCTCCGTACACCTCGTACACGCACGGCTCCACTCCGTACACCTCGTACACGCGCGGCTCCGCTCCGTACACCTCGTACACGCGCGGCTCCGCTCCGTACACCTCGTACACACGTGGCTCCGCTCCGTACACCTCGCACACACGCGGCTCCGCTCCGTACACCTCGTACACACGCGGCTCCGCTCCGTACACCTCGTACACACGCGGCTCTGCTCCGTACACCTCGTACACGCGCGGCTTCGCTCCGTACACCTCGTACACGCGCGGCTCCGCTCCGTACACCTCGTACACGCGCGGCTCCGCTCCGTACACCTCGTACACGCGCGGCTCCGCTCCGTACACCTCGTACACGCGCGGCTCCGCTCCGTACGCCTCGTACACACGGGGCTCCGCTCCGTACACCTCGTACACGCGCGGCTCCGCTCCGTACGCCTCGTACACGCGCGGTTCTGCTCCGTACGCCTCGTACACGCGCGGCTCCGCTCCGTACGCCTCGTACACGCGCGGCTCCGCTCCGTACGCCTCGTACACGCGCGGCTCCGCTCCGTACACGCGCGGCTCCGCTCCGTACACCTCGTACACGCGCGGCTCTGCTCCCTACACCTCGCACACGCGCGGCTCTGCTCCCTACACCTCGCACACACGCGGCTCTGCTCCGTACACCTCGTACACGCGCGGCTCCGCTCCGTACACCTCGTACACGCGCGGCTCCGCACACCTCGTACACGCGCGGCTCCGCTCCGTACACCTCGTACACGCGCGGCTCCGCTCCGTACACCTCGTACATGCGCGGCTCCGCTCCGTACACCTCGTACATGCGCGGCTCCGCTCCGTACACCTCGTACACGCGCGGCTCCGCTCCGTACACCTTGTACACACGGGGCTCCGCTCCGTACGCCTCGTACACACGCGGCTCCGCTCCGTACGCCTCGTACACGCGCGGCTCCGCTCCGTACGCCTCGTACACGCGCGGCTCCGCTCCGTACGCCTCGTACACGCGCTGTTCTGCTCCGTACGCCTCGTACACGCGCGGCTCCGCTCCGTACGCCTCGTACACGCGCGGCTCCGCTCCGTACACCTCGTACATGCGCGGCTCCGCTCCGTACACCTCGTACACGCGCGGCTCCGCTCCGTACACCTCGTACACACGCGGCTCCGCTCCGTACACCTCGCACACACGCGGCTCCGCTCCGTACACCTCGTACACACGCGGCTCCGCTCCGTACACCTCGTACACACCCGGCTCCGCTCCGTACACCTCGTACACACGCGGCTCCGCTCCGTACACCTCGTACACGCGCGGCTCCGCTCCGTACACCTCGTACACGCGCGGCTCCGCTCCGTACACCTCGTACACGCGCGGCTCCGCTCCGTACACCTCGTACACGCGCGGCTCCGCTCCGTACGCCTCGTACACACGGGGCTCCGCTCCGTACGCCTCGTACACACGCGGCTCCGCTCCGTACGCCTCGTACACGCGCGGCTCCGCTCTGTACGCCTCGTACACGCGCGGCTCCGCTCCGTACGCCTCGTACACGCGCGGTTTTGCTCCGTACGCCTCGTACACGCGCGGCTCCGCTCCGTACGCCTCGTACACGCGCGGCTCCGCTCCGTACGCCTCGTACACACTCGGCTCCGCTCCGTACGCCTCGTACACACGCGGCTCCGCTCCGTACACCTCGTACACGTGCGGCTCCGCTCCGTACGCTTCGTACACGCGCGGCTCCGCTCCGTACACGCGCGTCTCCGCTCCGTACACCTCGTACACGCGCGGCTCCGCTCCCTACACCTCGCACACGCGCGGCTCTGCTCCCTACACCTCGCACACACGCGGCTCTGCTCCGTACACCTCGTACACGCGCGGCTCCGCTCCGTACACCTCGTACACGCGCGGCTCCGCTCCGTACACCTCGTACACGCGCGGCTCCGCTCCGTACACCTCGTACACGCGCGGCTCCGCTCCGTACACCTCGTACATGCGCGGCTCCGCTCCGTACACCTCGTACACACGCGGCTCCGCTCCGTACACCTCGTACACGCGCGGCTCCGCTCCGTACGCCTCGTACACGCGCGGCTCCGCTCCGTACGCCTCGTACACGCGCGGCTCCGCTCCGTACGCCTCGTACACGCGCGGCTCCGCTCCGTACGCCTCGTACACGCGCGGCTCCGCTCCGTACACCTCGTACACGCGCGGCTCTGCTCCGTACACCTCGTACACACGCGGCTCTGCTCCGTACGCCTCGTACACGCGCGGCTCTGCTCCGTACACCTCGTACACATGCGGCTCCGCTCCATACACCTCGTACACGCGCGGCTCCGCTCCGTACACCTCGTACACGCACGGCTCCACTCCGTACACCTCGTACACGCGCGGCTCCGCTCTGTACACCTCGTACATGCGCGGCTCCGCTCCGTACACCTCGTACACACGCGGCTCCGCTCCGTACACCTCGCACACACGCGGCTCCGCTCCGTACACCTCGTACACACGCGGCTCCGCTCCGTACACCTCGTACACACGCGGCTCCGCTCCGTACACCTCGTACACGCGCGGCTCCGCACACCTCGTACACGCGCGGCTCCGCTCCGTACGCCTCGTACACGGGCGGCTCCGCTCCGTACGCCTCGTACACGCGCGGCTCCGCTCCGTACGCCTCGTACACGGGCGGCTCCGCTCCGTACGCCTCGTACACGCGCGGCTCCGCTCCGTACGCCTCGTACACGCGCAGCTCCGCTCCGTACACCTCGTACACACGCGGCTCCGCTCCGTACACCTCGTACACACGCGGCTCTGCTCCGTACGCCTCGTACACGCGCGGCTCCGCTCCGTACACCTCGTACACGCGCGGCTCCGCTCCGTACACCTCGTACACGCGCGGCTCCGCTCCGTACGCCTCGTACACGCGCGGCTCCGCTCCGTACGCCTCGTACACGCGCGGCTCCGCTCCGTACACGCGCGGCTCCGCTCCGTACACGCGCGGCTCCGCTCCGTACACCTCGTACACGCGCGGCTCTGCTCCCTACACCTCGCACACACGCGGCTCCGCTCCGTACACCTCGTACACGCGCGGCTCCGCTCCGTACACCTCGTACACGCGCGGCTCCGCTCCGTACACCTCGTACACGCGCGGCTCCGCTCCGTACACCTCGTACACACGCGGCTCCGCTCCGTACACCTCGTACACGCGCGGCTCCGCTCCGTACGCCTCGTACACGCGCGGCTCCGCTCCGTACGCCTCGTACACGCGCGGCTCCGCTCCGTACACCTCGTACACGCGCGGCTCCGCTCCGTACACCTCGTACACGCGCGGCTCTGCTCCGTACACCTCGTACACGCGCGGCTCCGCTCCGTACGCCTCGTACACGGGCGGCTCCGCTCCGTACGCCTCGTACACGCGCGGCTCCGCTCCGTACGCCTCGTACACGCGCAGCTCCGCTCCGTACACCTCGTACACACGCGGCTCCGCTCCGTACACCTCGTACACACGCGGCTCTGCTCCGTACGCCTCGTACACGCGCGGCTCCGCTCCGTACACCTCGTACACGCGCGGCTCCGCTCCGTACACCTCGTACACGCGCGGCTCCGCTCCGTACACCTCGTACACGCGCGGCTCCGCTCCGCACACCTCGTACACGCGCGGCTCCGCTCCGTACACCTCGTACACACGCGGCTCTGCTCCGTACACCTCGTACACGCGCGGCTCTGCTACATCCACACTGTAAACCCCTCCTGACCCCTCAAATAAACTTCAGCTCATCCAGCACCATGACAACCAGCACAGCAGAGTCCTGCATCCACTGAGGCCCCTGATCATGTGACCCCTGACTCCTCCCCTCCTGTGACCTCATCACAGCTCGTGTGCGCACACAGCAGCCATATATGTGGTGGTGGCTCTGCAGGTGGAGGTATGTGGAGACCCCCATTACTGGGCGCAGGGGGCATTAACCCCTTCAGCACGGAGACTATTTTGGGGTCTTGTGTTGCCCCTTTATAAGAATCATAAGGTTTCTGTTTTGTTTCCTGTAATAGATACATACGACCCAACTATGGAGACAGGAAGGGAGGAAACGTATTGTTCTCAGAGTACAGGACCCCCACAGTGTAATACCCCCATTATGCCCCTTATGCAGGATGTATGATGCCCCCACACAGTGTAATGCCCCCATTATACCCCTTATGCAGTATGTATGATGCCCCCACACAGTGTAATGCCCCCATTATGCCCCTTATGCAGGATGTATGATGCCCCACACAGTGTAATGCCCCCATTATACCCCTTATGCAGGATGTATGATGCCCCCACACAGTGTAATGCCCCCATTATACCCCTTATGCAGTATGTATGATGCCCCCACACAGTGTAATGCCCCTTATGCAGGATGTATGATGTCCCCACACAGTGTAATGCCCCCATTATGCTCCTTATGCAGGATGTATGATGCCCCCACACAGTGTAATGCCCCCATTATACCCCTTATGCAGTATGTATGATGCCCCCACACAGTGTAATGCCCCCATTATGCCCCTTATGCAGGATGTATGATGTCCCCACACAGCCTATTTAATCCGGCTCCGCCCTCCTGGCTTTGCTGGACTTCATTTGTATTTACTACTGTTGAGCTAGCTTGTTACTCTATTGCCGTTCTCTGTTAGTTTTGCTAGGTCTTCTGACCTCTTCGCTTTTTGTTGTGTGTGTTTGTCTTTGACTGCTACTATTTCTGCTAGGAGGTGTCCAACTTATCCCAGTCCCTAGATCTTGTAGGGATCCCTCCCTCACATCTATAGGTCTGCGTTCAGACTAGCCTAGGACTTTAGCGGGTCTGATCGCAGGATCAGGTTCCCCGTTACATCGTAGGGATCTAGTTTAGTTCTATTGTAAGAACAGATCTCCTGTCTTTTCCTTAGTCTCTGTAGCAGATCATAACATTGAGAATGAGACAAATAGTAATTTTTCCAAAGTTTACTACTTCATTTTTTGTAATGGCAATTTGCATATACTCCTGAATGTGAAAGAGTGATCAGCTTAACAGCAATTACTGTACTTGCAAAGTCAATATTTGCCCAGAAAATAAACTTTAACCCCCAAAACACATTTCAGCATCATTGCAGTCCTGCCTTAAAAGGAGCAGCTAACATCGTTTTAGTCATTGATCCATTAACACAGGTGTGGGTGTTGATGAGGACAGGGCTGGCGAACAATCAGTCATGATTAAGTAAGAATGACATCACTGGACACTTTAAAAGGAGGCTGGTTCTTGGTATCATTGTTTCTCTTCAGTTAACCATGGTTATCTCTAAAGAAACACGTGCAGCCATCATTGCACTGCACAAAAATGGCCTAACAGGGAAGAGTATCGCAGCTACAAAGATTGCACCTCAGTCAACAATCTATCGCATCATCAAGAACTTCAAGGAGAGAGCTTCCATTGTTGTCAAAAAGGCTCCAGGGCGCCCAAGAAAGACCAGCAAGCGCCAGGACCTTATCTTAAAACTGTTTTAGCTGCGGGATCGGACTACCAGCAGTGCCGAGCTTGCTCAGGAATGGCAGCAGGCTGGTGTGAGTGCTTCTGCACGCACTGTGAGGCGGAGACTCTTTGAGCAAGGGCTGGTTTCAAGGAGGGCAGCAAAGAAGCCACTTCTCTCCAGAAAAAACATCAGGGACCGACTGATATTCTGCAAAAGGTACAGGGAGTGGACTGCTGAGGACTGGGGCAAAGTCATTTTCTCTGATGAATCCCCTTTTCGATTGTTTGGGACATCTGGAAAACAGCTTATTCGGAGAAGAAGAGGTGAGCGCTACCACCAGTCTTGTCTCATGCCAACTGTAAAGCATCCTGAAACCATTCATGTGTGGGGTTGCTTCTCAGCCAAGGGAATCGGCTCACTCACAGTCTTGCCTAAAAACACTGCCATGAATAAAGAATGGTACCAGAATGTCCTCCAAGAGCAACTTCTCCCAACCGTCCAAGAGCAGTTTGATGCCCAACAATGCCTTTTCCAGCATGATGGAGCACCTTGCCATAAAGCAAAGGTGATAACTAAATGGCTCATGGATCAAAACATAGAGATTTTGGGTCCATGACCTGGAAACTCCCCAGATCTTAATCCCATTGAGAACTTGTGGTCAATCATCAAGAGACGGGTGGACAAACAAAAACCAACAAATTCTGGCAAAATGCAAGCATTGATTATGCAAGAATGGACTGCTATCAGTCAGGATTTGGTCCAAAAGTTGATTGAGAGCATGCCAGGGAGAATTACAGAGGTCTTGAAGAAGAAGGGGCAACACTGCAAATATTGACTTGCTGCATTAACTCATTCTAACTGTCAATATAATCTATTGGTACTCATAATATGATTGCAATTATATTTCTGTATGTGATATAAACATCAGACAAACACTAATAAAAACCAGAGGCCAGAAGATCATGTGAAAATATAATTTAGCTGTCATTCTCAAAACTTTTGGCCATGACTGTATGATGCCCCCACACACTGTAATGCCCGCATTATGCCCCTTATGCAGGATGTATGATGCCCCCACACAGTGTAATGACCCCATTATGCCCCTTATGCAGTATGTATGATGGCCCCACACAGTGTAATGCCCCCATTATGCCCCTTATGCAGGATGTATGATGCCCCCCACACAGTGTAATGCCCCCATTATGCCCCTTATGCAGTATGTATGATGCCCCCACACAGTGTAATGCCTCCATTATGCCCCTTATGTATGATGCCCCCACACAGTGTAATGCCCCATTATGCCCCTTATGCAGGATGTTTGATGCCCCCCACACAGTGTCATGCCCCTTATGCAGCATGTATGTGTAGTATGAATATGAAAAATGGCTATTTTATATTTCAAATCCATATTGAAATAAAATAGGAACCAGACATCAACATTGTTAGTTATCCTACCTCAGTAGACTAGGGGTCATTAGTCCTGACATACTAAAACATAGCTTTACTTTAAGTGTGCTAGCAGTCTGAGGTTTAAGCTTTATTACTGAAGGGAATTAGCCTTTTGTATACGCTGTTTGCTAGAACCAGAGAAAGACGATTGCACAATATTGTAAATAAGACTACAGGCATATGGCTTAAGATGGAGAAGCTTATTGTAGTACCAAAAATATAAGTGGCTATCTGAAACCCATTATGATGTATCCAACCTTTAATTAAATATTCTTATATATTCTGTGTTAAGGTATACTTTATTTGTGAATGTATCTCACTGATACATAGCTTCTTAACACAATATACTGTCTGGGAAGAAAACCTTGTTCTGATTTATAACCCAGTGTAGGATTTACTCTTATCATATGTAAACATTATGACAGAAGTAGAATGGTCCGTGAACAGTGAACAGGTCTTGTCCGGCATTGCTTATCTGTGATAGCTGGCCACTGTCGCAGGATTGGAATGCTGGACAATAACCTATGAACTTTCATGCTTGTGTAATATTAGGTTGGGTAAGCCTTTTCCTAAAATATAAAAGCTGTTGAAGAATTCAGTTATGGCAGAAGCATTGTGGACCTGTGAAGAGGACGCTCTTCACAGTGTAGGACCTAGGATGCATTCTCTGCCCATCGCTGAACGCTTCTCCAGCTGAAGTTTCCAGACAGATGATGTACATGCTACTAGGGAAATCTTTTTCTTCTGCTATCTAATAGTAAGTATCTAAGCTTTATAAGTATGTAACCTTTAATCTACAAAAGTGTACGCAATATCATAATATCATACTATTCCTTTGAGTCTGTATTTTATCTTTCAAATTAAGTGTTATAAATAAAATTGCGTTATATTACAAGTGGTTGCCTTATTTAAAGTCGTATCCGAACCTTATTGCTAAAAACTTGGCAATACAGTATGATGCCCCCAACACAATATAATGCCCCCATTATGCCCCTTATGCAGGATGTATGATGTCCCCACACAGTGTAATTCCCCCATTATGCTCCTTATGCAGGATGTATGATGCCCCCACACAGTGTAATGCCCCTATTATGCCCCTTATGCAGGATGTATGATGCCCCCACACAGTGTAATGCCCCCATTATGCTCCTTATGTAGTATTTATGATGCCCCACACAGTGTAATGCCCCCATTATGCCCCTTATGCAGTATGTATGGTGCCCCCACACAGTGTAATGCCCCTTATGCAGTATGTATGGTCTTACAGTTGGAATAATCCCTCTGGAGTTGGTTTTCCCTTTGCCTGCTCCCCTCCATGTATACCCTCGAGCATGTATATATGCATGTAGGGGAGCAGCCGGCCTTACTAGATATCGAGTCTTTGTACAGTAATATACGGCCTGAGGATGGTATCAGAGGAGTAAGACATTTCTTTTAATCGAGATCAATACAGTGTAGCAGACATAATGACTTCATGGAGGATCTTCTAAAATTCACTCTTACTTATAACTACTTTCTTATTGACAGGCAGTACTTCCTCCAGCTCAAGGGTACTGCGATGGGGAGCCCCTGTGCCCCCTCATGTGCTAACTTATCCCTGGACTGGTTGGAGGAAACCACAATATTCTGAGATGATTAGAAGTGGTGGCATCCATATACTGGGGTGTGGTAGAACTATATTGACTACATTTTTACCATCTGGTCGGGGACGAGTGAACAATCTTTTTAATTTGTCGGGGAACTCAACATCAATAGAGTGGGCCTTAGATTTACATCTGAATTGAATTATAATAATAATTTTTATTTTTTTAGCACCAACATATTCCACAGCACTTTACAATTTTAGGGGGGACTTATACAGACAATACAGACTTTACAGAATAAGCTTAACTCAGATGTTAAAAAGAGTGAGGGTCGCAAGCTTACAGTCTATAAGGAAATAGGGGAGACACAAAGGTAAAATGTACATATATTCTATAATACAGCCTTAATATGCTAAATAGGGTAAGTACATAACACTATATGAACTGGTCGCCAGCCAGTATGTGTACAGTACAGAGGCTAATCAGTGCATGGATGGTGTGAGCATGATTTTGAAGAAAATTTTAATATGGGCCAAACTGGGACAGTTAGATAAGTGTGTTAAGGCGATGGGCCAGTCTAAAGAAATGGGTTTTTATGGCACGCTTAAAACTGTGGGTATTGGGAATTAATGGAATTGTCTTGGGTAGTGCATTCCAAAGAGTTGGTGCTGCACGCGAGAAATCTTGGAGACGGGAGTGGGAGGTTCGGATTATGGAGGCTTTTAGTTTTAAGTCATTGGCAGAATGGAGGGCACGAGAAGGGTGGTAGACTGAGATGAGGGAGGAGATGTAGAGTGGTGCTGAATCGTGGAGCGCTTTGTGGGTGAGAGTGATGTTTATATTGAACTCTGTATTGGATGGGTAGCCAGTGCAATGACTGGCACAGGGAAGAGGCATCGGTGTATCTGTTGGTGAGGAATATGATCCTGGCTGCTGCATTCAGGACGGATTGGAGAGGGGAGAGTTTAGAAAGAGGGAGACTGATTAGTAGAGAGTTGCAATAGTCTAGACGAGAATGAATAAGAGCTACAGTAAGAGTTTTGCCGAGTCAAAGGTAAGACAATTTCTTATTCTAGAGATATTTTTGAGGTGTAGATGACTCGAGTGAGCGAGTGATTTGATGTGAGGAGTGAAGGAAAGACCTGAATCGAGTATGACCCCAAGACAGTGGGCATGTTGCTGGGGAGTAATGGTGGAGCCACAAACTGAAGTGGCAATATTGGGCACAGGTAGGTTAGTGGATTGAGGAAATACGAGTAGTTCAGTTTTTGACAGATTCAGTTTTAGATAGAGGGAGGACATAGTGTTAGAGACGGCGGAAAGAGAATCACTGGTATTTTGTAATAATGCAGGGGTGATGTCTGGAGAAGAGGTGTATAATTGGGTGTCATCAGCATAGAGATGGTACTGAAAACCGAATCTGCTGATTGTTTGTCCAATAGAAGCGGTATATAAGGAGAAAAGAAGGGCGCCTAGGACTGATCCTTGAGGAACAATAAGGGGAAGGTGAGAGGAAGAGGAGCCAGCAAAAGACTCAGTGAAGGAGCAGTCAGAGAGGTAGATCCAGTGTGTCGAATACTGCAGAGAGATCCAGGAGAATCAGCAGGGAGTAGTGACCATTAGATTTGGCTGTTAGTAGATCATTAGAGACTTTAGTGAGTGCAGTTTCAGTAGAATGTAAAGGGTCAAGAAGGGAGTTTTCTGAGAGATAGCGTAATAGACAGGAGTGGACCAGGCGTTCCAGGAGTTTAGAGATAAAAGGAAGATTGGAAACAGGTCTGTAGTTGGCCGTGCAGTTCTGGTCGAGGGATGGTTTTTTAAGTAATGGATGTATGTTGGCGTGTTTTAAAAAGGAGGGAAAAATACCAGATGAGAGGTAGAGGTTGAATATTTTAGTTAGGTGAGTCGTGGTGACAGCCGGAGAAAGGGACTGAAGGAGATGTGAGGGAATAGGGTCACTGGTGCAGGTGGTAGAGCGAGAGGAAGCAAGGAGCCTTGTCACTTCTTCTTCCATGACTGGTTCGAAGTCAGAAAATGAGCAAGATGCAGTGTGGGAGGGAGGAGTATGCATAACATTTGGGAATTGGGAGAAAATTTCCTGCCTGATATGGTCAATTTTTTTCTTTGAAATAATTGGCCAGATCGTCAGCGTTGAGGTCGGTGGTCGGGCCTTGTGCTTCGTGACACTTTTCACTCTCTCCTTAATCAAACAGGTGTTTTGGATTATTGGGCCGTGAGATGATGAGGTTGTTAAAGTAGGTTTGTTTGGAGAGGTGAAGGGCGGAGTTATAGGTTTTAAGCATAAATTTATAATGGAGGAATTCTTCGGGCAGATTAGATTTTCTCCACAGCCTTTCGGCACCTGGAGCACCCCTGGAGAAGACGTGTTTACAGCGTGTGCCAGGGTTGTCGCAGTCTGTGCAGAGTTGTTCTCTGTGTAGGAGGTGCGGCTTCATCCAGGGCTCATAGCAATATTTCGTTATAATGCTTCAGTGCAGAGTCAGGACATGAGAGAGAGGAGATTGGGGTCAATGATGACTGCAATGTTTTCATAGATTTCTGGGTGTTAATGGATTGTATATTTCTACAGGTGTGGAAAGTGGGGGTGTGTTGAGCAGGGTGACAGTTCTTGACAGAGAATGAAAGAAGGTTGTGATCTGAGAGCGGAAGAGGATCGTTCGTAAAGTCATGTATTAAACAGAGCCAGGCGAAGATCAGGTCAAGAGTCTTTCCATTTTCATGTGTAGGAGAATTAGTAAGCTGTGAAAGGCCGAAGGAGGATGTTAGAGATAAAAGATAAGCTGCAGATGGGGAGAATGGATCACCAATTGGGATGTTAAAGTCTCCCATGATGAGGTTGGGGATGTCATAGGATAGAAAGTTTGTAAGCCAAGTGGCAAAATGATCCATAAACTGACAGGAGGGGCCCAGAGGGCGATAGACAACCGGCACTCGCAGGGAGAAGGGCCGGTAGAGTCTGACTCTGTGGTCCTCAAAAGAAGGGATGATAAGTGAGGGTACTGAGGATATAACCTGAAAAGTACATTTTGTTTAAAGGAGCAGTCCAACACCAATTATTACCAGTTGCCGTTCCTGTATGTACTGATCAAGAAAGATTGAAATGGGACCCTATGGACACTCATCTACCATAAACCTTCAAGCACTAATAAACTATTGAAGTGGGATAACTACCACCCCCATCCCCATACAAAGAGGAAAACCCAAGGGCCAATTTTTACGGTTGAGAAGGTACTGCTCGAATGTCACAGAATCTATCTAATATACAGGCAATAGACCTGAACACCAGATTAAGGGATAAAGGGTACTCATGGTACATTTTCGATTCCGCATCATCGTTTGCAGTAAAATGGGAGAGAGAGACATTCCTCCATACCAATCCAAGAGACCAAGAAGAAGATTGGACTACACGAGTAAGAAAAACTTATGACAATCAGAGTGACTGTATCTTTCATATCCTCAGAAAACACTGGGATATACTTGTGGTCGACCTGGACCTGAGGGTGCTGTGAAATCTACTTCCACAATAACTTTCAGAAAGGGTTGGTCAATTAGGGAGCATTTAGTGCACAGTGTCTATAAAAAGCCTGCACCCAAGGGGACTTGGCTAGATAGAAGAATCTGTGGTTTCTTTAGATCTGGGGAACGTTGTACATGTAATTGGATGAGACCATGTAAATCTTTCTCAGTTCCTCCATGGTTAAAATCTTTTTCCAGTGGGATTATTCCAGCTGTAAAACCTCAGGACTAGTATATATGGACACATGCACCTGCCCCCTAGAATATGTAGACAAGATCAAGAGGGAGTCTAGGAGGAGAGTAGGGCAGCATTTGGGCGATATACGCCATGGTCGGGAGATCCCATTAGTGAGACACATGAACAGTGCACATCGAGGTGAACCCGGAGACCTCTCCTTTTCTATCATTGTGGTGGTTAAACCCAATGTGAGAGGAGGTGATCACAATAGATGTATCCTCTGAAAGGAAAGTGAGTGGATTGTTAGACTGGATTCACCAGCCCCTAAGGGACTCAATGAGCAAATTTCCTATGCCTGTTTTGTGTGAATACAGCCCCATTGTGGATTATATTTTTGGATTTTATGCTCTACCCATTGCTAGTCAGTTCCCTGTGCATGGGGTTCACATATTGTTGTACTTCACCGAGATATCTGAGCTTCTATATCAGAATTATTACTTATCAATTATATTCCACTTATACTATTTCGTCATTAACAAGTGTGGTGTTCCTTGTGTATCTCTAATTGTGCAATAGAGGTGAAGTTTGACCATTTAGGAATATACTGTGTGCCACCATCCCATATTTTTTGTAGTGATAAAGTAGATCTACATGCCTATTACATGATGGGAGGATGTGCAGTACTTGTTTTTAGTCTCCCATGACGCTGATATCAGAGATAGGATTTTTCTATGTTGGTGGTATGCAATCCAATACCATATGCGATCCGGAGTGGTACGCATGTTTCCGGACATGCGCATGCGCAGATAGGAGACAGTGGTGCACTCCGGCATGGAACGCACATGTCCGGGCACGTTTGAGCTTTCTGTCCGCCCGTTGTTTTGTGCTGGATTGTGGGGCGTTCTTGAGAATTTATTTTTGTTCCATCTTTCTTTAGTTGATCCCACTGATGCATCAGATAAGTCCTCAGAGAATTATAATTAGAGGAACCCATGGACACATTAGGATTTGTCTGAGATGGCATCCTCCAGACTTTGTAAATTCTTTTGCATATTTTGTTTGAGTTTTGGATCCAAAAAGGCTTCTACACCAGGCGGAATAAGCAAGAAACAAATATCAAGCGCAATGTAACTTGGTTATCCTATAAGGGTTTTTTTAAATGTGGACATACACCCTGTAAAGCATGCAACTATGTTAATAAAACCAACACATTTGAAGAAAACCTAACGGTACAGCAATTTTCAATACACAATTTCATCAATTGTAACACTATAGGGGGTAATTTATTTAATAGAGTGTATAGAGAGTTAACTACAATACGTGGGATGCACGTCAGATCCGCTAAAAAATGTATTAGAAGACATTAATCTATTAAGATATTTGTCAGTCGGCACAACACAATCTAAATCACTGAAATATGATACGGGGGCCAATGGTAACTGTGCAACAAAGCACATAAAGAAGTAGGTAGAGAAAAGTTTGCACAGTGAGATAATGCACATCCAATAATAATAAGAATTACTACAAATAAATACAATAGCAACTTTATTTTATGTAAGGACACACAAGTGGTTAAAAAACATACGACCCTGACGAAGCTACTGTAGTAGCGATACACGTAGGGCATAGATACCTACGGAGGGAATCCACTGTAGAGAAGTAAGCCCTACGCGTATCGCTGCTACAGTAGCTTCGTCAGGGGCTGTATTTCTCTTGCTGATCAAAAAGGTTATAGTATTTGTATAACCCTGAATGCTGAATTCTATTCGTTTGGAAACAATCATGTTTACTGTGCTAATGACAAATTGTACTAAGTCAGCTGAAAGTTTATTTACAACAGCCCCTGTGATACCAACTATGTAAATAGATCAGCTCAAACAATGATAGGTGATCCCTGCACCTTTACTTCTTTTACCTAGGCTTTATGACCTCACACAGATGTAAATATAATCAGGGATGTCTGTAGTGCTGTAGACAGAATGAAATTTGGGACAGAGAATCACGGAACATCAGAAGGACTTTGGAAGGAGAATGGGAGACATCCTTCAGGAAAGTAGATGGATTGCATGGCATCTAAAGAGACACAGATTTGTATTCTACATGATTCTAGTCTAAGGGTATCAGCCCTCACTGGAAAGTTTCAGATCTGCTCCATTAACCATCAGAGAGACCATGGATACTTTTGGGAAGTCCAGGAGAGGACTAAAAAGTCACTTGGCCCCATGGATATGCTCTTTTGGTGTTGCTAGGAGGGACCCACCGGTCAACCAGAACCGATGGAGACATTTGGAGTTGCCAGGAGGGACCCACAGGTCGTCTGGTCCCATGGAAACTCTCGGAGAGGCCTGGATGGGACCATCGGGTCTCCTGGTCTTGTACCTCGATGGACTGTTGACTTCCTAAGCTTCCCGCTACCTTCTCTATGTGAGGGCCCACCAGAAGCGGAGGGCCACTGGTTGAGGTAGTCTGTCCTGGAAGTCTCCCAAGTCGCAGCTGTTCTATCCCAGGTGGGCGGAGATGGAAGGATGAGACTGTGTAATGTTGTACCATCTTGGGTATTTGCTGGGACTGTTCTGTATGTTTAATGTCCGCTTTGTGGTTCAATAAAGTATTACCATGCTGTTTTACCCTCACCCTGTGTTGTTTGAGTAGCGTTACGCCCACAGAAGACCCCGGGTCTTCACAGTCCCTGACCAGGGCGGCTCATGCTGTATTCTTCAGACAAGGTTCATTAAATAAACAGTGAGCTTACCTCCGTCTCCATTTTCTCATTATATGCATGTTTTCCTTATAGTGACAAATATTTATTTTTGCTAAAACTGTGATATTTTCACTTTAAAACTTTTTTTAAACCTTTTTATAAACTTTATAAAATTACTCTCATTAGTGCGATCATACAACACAAGCCTTTGATTGCTCAGGTGATGGACTGTACTACTGTAGTGCCGTGTATTATCACTGCCTGTCAGTGTAATACTAACTGCCCCATACACATGAGATAAGTGTTGGCTGAACGATCATTTGGCAGACGGCTATCTCTCCAGACTCCCCCATACACAAATATTCCAGCTTTCCTGTGGTTTGTATGTCTGACTGCATCTGTAGGGAGGTCCCCAAATACATTATATAGTCGACCAAAATCAGTGCTTCCATGTAACTTTAGTATAATGTTTATGGAGGCGTTAAAAAGTAAGTTATGGAACTCTGCCTCTGGCCCGGCCTAATAGACTTTTGTACATTACAGGCCCAGTACTTGGGGGAGGAGGACATTCAGCCGAACTCTGTCACACCTTCTTAGATGCCATGTTTGCTTTTTGCAGGAGCAAGTGGTTAAACTGCCAGGGATTTTATTTCAGCTGCACCTGTGCCATGCCTGAGGTTTACATCTATGTTCTGGTGCCCAAAAGAGTTCATAACATGTTAAAAAATTACACAATGTGTCTTCTGCTTTTTGCATGTTTTTTCTTTTTACAAGAATTGTTGGTGCCAATTTTCTTTTGAAACCTTTTAATATCTGCTTTTTTTCTGGGTTTTTTCTTGTAATATAGGAAAGCCTAAGGCTAGAAATAAAACCCATAATACACTGTACATGTAGACTTTAGTATCAAATAATTTCTGTCCGCGGCATTTGTGCAAACAAAACAGCTTTTATAAAAGCCTCAAACTTCTGTGTGTGAATCAGACATGAGATCTAACTTGATAGAAGATTACAGTTCGGGGAAGACGGGAAACATTCATACAGACGGCCAGTGGTGATGTAGTCAGTGACGAACTGTCTCCAAATATAGTTTTAGATCCGTAGTAGAAGATGTTTCCTCATCATGAAGTAGTTATTTCTCATGTCACGTGAAATAAATATCTCCTGCATTATTGCTAATGCCAATTCCAGTGATGGAAAATGAGACGAGAATTAGCGTTATGGAAGGTGAGTCTATGAGAAACGTATTCAGCTGCAGACTTCAAGGAAGAAATTGCTTGTTGTCTGTGGCCTAAAATATACAGGTTTTATTACTAGATGTAAAGAAAAAACTAAATTTAAAATAATAAATCTCATATGTTTCCCCTTATTATGTCCAGTAATTGTATTATTATACAGGATTTTTATGATTTTACATCGGCTCATCTTCTTCTCGTTCACGTCTCTACAATACCGGATCCTCTCAGTGAAGATCGTCTATATAAGAACATTTTCCTGATTTACCCATCAAAGATGGATATGGACAGGGTCAAGATGGCGGAGAGGATATTACACCTCACCCTAGAGATCCTCTTCCAGCTTACTGGAGAGGTGAGAGATTCTGATGACGTCACATTACATCATTCTTATCTATGGGAATAACAGATGGACAGAACTGGAGAGGTGAGGACTCTGGAAATGTCTGGAGGGAGATTTATTAATGTGTCTCTCCATAACCAGAGATTAGTCACGGAGCCTCCACCTCACCCCCTGATACATGAGGACATCAATGACCAGATCCTAGAACTCGCCTACAAGATGATTGAGCTGCTGACTGGAGAGGTGACACTGCTGGGAATGCTGGGACATTATACAGTAACGCTATGGAGGGATCGAGGGGATGACAATATCATTGTGTGTGTCAGGTTCCTATAAGGTGTCAGGATGTCACCGTCTATTTCTCCATGGAGGAGTGGGAGTATATAGAAGGACACAAAGATCTGTACAAGGACATCATGATGGAGGTTCCTCAGCCCCTCACATCACCAGGTAATAGACAGGGCTAAATACACACGGCCTATAATTATCTGTATGTAAAGAATGAATTCAGTCCCATATGTGTTTCCTCCAGATCTATCCAGTAAGAGGACAACACCAGAGAGATGTCCCCGTCCTCTTCTTCCACAGGACTGTAAACAAGAAGATCCCAATGTTCCTCAGGATCATCAGGTAGATGGAGAGAAGGTGTCATGAGATCTCCCCTATGATGTGTAGACGGCTGTAAAAGTCATGTCTTCAGTCTTGTTTTATCCACCATTATTATGTTTTATACTTGTGTAATGAGACCGGTGGAGATGGCAGGATTAGAGCTGATCATAGATGTGACTTCTCCATCTGTCTGTGACTTTTATAATATTTGTTTCAGTGTGAAGATCTGACCCATATTAATACTACAGAGACATATGTGAGGGGTGATGAGCAGTGTAAGGAGGAGATTCCTACATATGACTACCCAGGTGAGTAGTAACCATGAAATGTTGAGAAGTCTCAGATTTTTCTCAGTAATAGTGGTGGAGAACGCAGCACTACTGGACCAAGGTGCATGAGTATGGTCCAAACCGCATATAATATAAGAGGAACCTCGGCACTCAGGTAATGAATTTTAGCAAAAGCAATTTTATTTGCAGTCCACAGCAGAAAAAAAACAACTCACGTTTCGGTCTATACGACCTTCATCAGTGTACCACTTGTTGGGAATGACAATAGGAAAGAGGGTGAGGAAGCAGTGTCTCAGGCACGTGATCCCTTAGGGCCAGAAGACAGGGAGAATGGGCTAAGGGATCACGTGCCTGAGACACTGCGTCCTCTACCCTGGTGAGTAGTGACCACTAAATTCTGAGAAGTAACAGATTCTTCTTAGTCACCGGCTGTGGCTGCTTTATCGGTGGTGTAGTTCGGCCGTATCCCAATCGTGTGATCACCATTTTGCTGCTAAACCACAACATTTTCCTCCATCCGAAAATATTCATTTTACTTTGTGTAATTGTGAAAGCCCTTTTCTATAGATCTTACAACCTGGAGGATCCACCTACCCCCTGGGATTAGTAGACGCTGACCGTTACCTCCCCAGATCTGTAAACTACCAATCCAAATGACAGCGTACGTAGAAAGTGCTGACAAGTGAGAAAATCATTTGTAGAAAAATATTCTGATGGTCCTGTAAGAGAAAGCGGAGGGTGATGATGCTGTTGGCTTCCTAGATCCCTGATATCTTATTGGATGAATCTACCTTCTCTCCCTTCTGTGCGGCTGAATGTGCTCATATGGTCCCTACAAGACCATGTCCAGTCTTTATGACCAAACTTCACTTTTTTGATTGATAACATTAAATGTGCAGTGAGGGCCAAGTGTGAATTTCTGTACAATAACAACAGAGTTTCCCTTTATACTTTTCAATTTCCTTTTAAACCAATTAACTTCAAACAGGATCTTGATAAACTACATAAAAAACATTACACCTGTGCAGTGATATATCTCTACGCTGTGCGTGGCTGATGGCTGTAATATACATCTATTCACGCCTCCAGGAGATGTGGTGGCATGGCTCGAGATCTGGTTTCATGGATTCACTCCACATCATAAATTCCATTATATTTTCAATCCTAAAGAATTCAGATTCCTGCACAATCTCTCCTGAAATGGGGGCACTAATACTTTCTCTACTCTTCTGGTCAGGACTCATCATATCTCCAATGGTCCACCATAAATGAGTGCATCTCCGGTTTAGTGTTGGATTTCTCCCTTCATACATGCGTTGTTGTTGGGGATGTTACATGTTTATATATTCTTTCTTTTTTTACAAGTTCATTCTGTATGATAGTTTGATTGTGGTGGGATCGGCCGGCCTCACTTATGTGAGTCTGTAACTCCCTGGTAGTCTTTCTAAAAGATCTCCATTGCCTCTTCCAAATGCCCGAGATCTAAATTTAAGACTCCTCAGCTCTGCAGTATTGTAAAAAACTTCACTTTAAATGTCTAATATTTCTTCTTGACACTCATCTGACAGAAAATATTGTCCCTTACGATAGTTTAGATGATGAAGAGCCACCGAGCCCCAGACTCTAATTACCCCAGAGAGGTTTCTCCACTAGTTACTCATTTTTCTCTGATGGAGACTGTTGAGTTTGATCATTTCAGTAGATGTGTTATTGTCTATACTCACAGTTTTTGACTTCCGTAATCCTCTGATTTAACCTCTTCCCGCAGACAGTTTTATGTTCCTAATCAGGGCCCATTTTTCAAATCTGACGTGTGTCACTTTATGTGGTGATAATTTTGGAATTCTTCACAAAGGATAATAGGAAACAAATGGACATTACAAATTATTCTCCAACTACTCTTGAATCTGACAATCCCCTATATACGGTTGTACACTACTGTCTGGGCACATGGCAGGGTAAGAAGGGAAGGAGCGCCATTTAGCTATTAGTAATGCAGATCTTCCTGGAATAGTTCACAGACGCAATGTATTGGGGGCACTGTTCATGGTCACCTGGCAGCTCAAAAGATGGCCACCACAAACAGGCTTGTTACTATCTACCCTGTTTACAGATTTCACAAATTACTTTGCTCATCACCCTTTAACCCCTCTACATGGATCTGGACTTACACAGAGACCCCTAGGCTTGGGCCACGGTGTTACCTGCTGTTCTGTGGAGTGAGATGGGAAGAAGAATAGTCAGGTAGCCGGATCACAACCAGCAGGGCAGAGAAAATACAAAATCAGAAGACTCAAGAGTAGTCAGTAAACGGGCCGAGGTCACAACCAGAACCAAATACACAAGCCGGGAGCTGATCACAGAGGACTGAACCAGAGGAGAACAAGGCTGGATCTGGCAGCTTCCGGCAATATGCTTCCAGCTTTAGTAGGGTGCGGTGCTTTCCAAATGGCTGAAGCAGGGAGCAGATTACTCCAGCTGGATAGCACACACACCCATACCGCCAGACTGGATGGTACTACTGGTCCCAGGTTACCTAATCTTAGTGGCTGGACAGAGCCTGCGCCTTTTACTCCATATTTGGGAGGCAGAATGAACAAACAGTTGGACACCACGCTCCACTGGTTCATCCTATGAGGTTTTCTATTAGACGGTCATTGTCCTGGTGAATAAGTGAATTTCTTTTTTATATAACTTGCCTTTTTTTTACAGACAGTGTAAGTAGAAATGTTCAAAAGTATAAAATTCAATGATTTTTTATTAAAAAATAATAATTGGTTTTATTCTTGGCAGATAACTGTACCCGGAGATCAGAGGGACAGCTGACATCTTCAATTTTAAAATCAGACTGTTTTCAGATCCCACAGGATACAATTGAAGTGAATGACATTACTCCAGATTTACCATCATCCCTTCACAGCAAAGATCTGTCATCTGATCCTATGAAACACGTCCTGTTTTCTGATTCATTACCGACTACTAAGGAAAGTCAAACTCACAAGATAAGCATTAAAAAACAAACTGCTCCTAATGCAAAGAAGCCATTTTCACATTCAGAATATAGAAATAGTTTTCCTCTCAAAAAGTCTTTTCTTAAGCATCAAAAAATTCACACAGTGAAGAATAGATTTTCTTGCTCCAAGTGTGGGAGATGTTTTAATCAGAAATCAAATCTTGTTAGGCATGAGAGAACTCACACAGGGGAGAAACCATTTTCCTGTTCAGAATGTGGGAAATGTTTTGTAAAGAAATCATATCTTATCGCACATCAGAGAACTCACACAGGGGAGAAGCCTTTTCCATGTTCAGAATGTGGAAAATGTTTTACAGAGAAATCAACTCTTATCAACCATCAAAGAACTCACACAGGAGACAAGCCATTTTCCTGTTCAGAATGTGGGAAATGTTTTGTAAAGAAATCATATCTTATCGCACATCAGAGAACTCACACAGGGGAGAAGCCTTTTCCATGTTCAGAATGTGGAAAATGTTTTAAAGAGAAATCAACTCTCATCAACCATCAGAGAACTCACACAGGAGACAAGCCATTTTCATGTTCAGAATGTGGGAAATGTTTTACAGAGAACTCAAATCTTATCAAACATCACAAAACGCACACAGGGGAGAAGCCATTTTCATGTTCAGAATGTGGGAAATGTTTTGCACAGAACTCAACTCTTATCACACATCAGAGAACTCACACAGGGGAGAAGCCTTTTCCATGTTCAGAATGTGGAAAATGTTTTAACCAGAAATCTAATTTTCTTACACACCAGAGAACCCACACAGTGGAGAAGCCTTTTTCATGTTCAGATTGTGGGAAATGTTTTGTACAGAAATCATATCTTAATATACATCAGAGAACTCACACAGGGAAGAAGCCATTTTCATGTTCAGAATGTGGGAAATGTTTTACAGTGAAATCAACTCTTATCAAACATCACAAAACTCACACAGGGTAAAAGCCTTTTACATGTTCAGAATGTGGGAAATGTTTTACAGGGAAATCACATCTTATCCTACAGCAGAGAACTCACACAGGGGAGAAGCCTTTTCCCTGTTCAGAATGTGGGAAATGTTTTGTACAGAAATCACATCTTATTAAACATCAGAGAATTCACACAGGGAAGAAGCCTTTTTCAGGTTCAAAATGTGGGAAATGTTTTACAGTGAAATCAACTCTTATCAAACATCACAAAACTCACACAGGGTAGAAGCCTTTTACATGTTCAGAATGTGGGAAATGTTTTACACGGAAATCACATCTTATCCTACAGCAGAGAACTCACACAGGGGAGAAGCCTTTTCCCTGTTCAGAATGTGGGAAATGTTTTGTACAGAAATCACATCTTATTAAACATCAGAGAATTCACACAGGGAAGAAGCCATTTTTATGTTCAGAATGTGGGAAATGTTTTACAGTGAAATCAACTCTTATCAAACATCACAAAACTCACACAGGGTAGAAGCCTTTTACATGTTCAGAATGTGGGAAATGTTTTACAGGGAAATCACATCTTATCATACAGCAGAGATCTCACACAGGGGAGAAGCCTTTTCCCTGTTCAGAATGTGGGAAATGTTTTGTACAGAAATCACATCTTATTAAACATCAGAGAATTCACACAGGGAAGAAGCCATTTTCATGTTCAGAATGTGGGAAATGTTTTACAGTGAAATCACATCTTATCCTACAGCAGAGAACTCACACAGGGGAGAAGCCTTTTCCCTGTTCAGAATGTGCTAAATGTTTTGTACAGAAATCACATCTTATTAAACATCAGAGAATTCACACAGGGAAGAAGCCTTTTTCAGGTTCAAAATGTGGGAAATGTTTTAACCAGAAAGCGCATCTTGATAACCACCGGAGAACCCACACAGGGTAGAATGCCACAACTACACCCAACTAGTCTCTGTACAGACAAGAAAGGCCCTAGCTGCACAACTAAAAACACCACCACAGACCTAACTCCTTAATAATCCGTTGAGGAGTTTCTCGTACCTCCTGAGGAACCAGAGGGGAGGCTGCAACACACTGTCAACAGGGGGAAAGGAAAGTATGAAGTAAAATATGAAAACCCTGAATGAGAAACAAAAACACATTCATATAGGACAAAGAAGGCAAGCTAAGGAGAACACAAAATAGAAGGAACAAGTATAATCTCTCAAAAACCTAACATTGTTAGAATGAAAAGGTACTGGGAGGGAAAGCAAACTGACCGGGAGGATAGTTTCACCTTCGTGGTGAAACTTACAAAATTCATCCTCACCAACTGTATATGTAAAACCTGTCCATTTATAATGACCACGGACAAGATAAAGATCCCAACTCACTTCAGGACCACAAGATCCCAGGTACTTTCAGCTGCATCACATCTAATGTACTTAATTATATGTACCAAATGTCCAACTGGGGGTCTGTATGTAGGGGAGACAGGGCAAAAACTTAGAACAAGGATGAATTCTCATCGTCACACAAAAAAAGACAAAAAGAATAGATCTACTTGTGGCCACTTATTTTTACGGCCACAACTGCTTCTCCCTTTCCAAAAAGGATATTTCTGCTTCACCCCACTTGTGTCATCTATTGCATTATTCCTGTGCCATGTTGTGTATAAATATGTGACTCTTCAGATTTTGTGTTATACTATGTCTGAGGAAGAGACCTGAGTAGTCTCGAAAGCTTACTGACTAATGGCTAACTGAAAAGATGGCATCAAAAACTGAGGACTCTCAAACTGTAATATTTGTCTCCATACAGCAATTTTAAGATCTCTCCACAGGTCTTCAATGGGATTTAGATCCAGACTCCTTGCTGGTCAGAACTCTCCAGCACTTTGTTTCCATCTATTTTCTGGGGGCTTCTTGAAGTATGTTTGGGGTCATTGTCATGCTGGAAGACCCATGACCTAGGACGCAAACCCAGCTTTTTGACACTAGGCACTACATTGTGACCCAAAATCCTTTGCTAATCTTCAGATTTCATGATGCCTTGCACACAGTCAAGGCACCTAGTGCCAGAGGCAGCGAACCAACCCCAAAACACCTTTTAACCTCCACCATATTTGACTATATGGGTTGTAAATTTATTGATTATGTGGCGCACCTTGAACAAAGGAACATGGGGATCTCTAAAGATGGACTTATAACCTTGAAATTATTGATATTTTTCAACAATTTTGGTTCTCAAGTCCTCAGACAGTTCTCTTCTCCTCTTTCTGTTTTCGCCATGCTTAGTGTGGCATACATATGCACACAATACAAAGATTGAATCAACTTCTCCCTTTTTTATCTGGTTTTATTTGTGATTTTCATATTGCCCACACCTGTTACTTGCCACAATTGTGTTTGAACAAGCTTCTCATTCACTTGAAACAATGTTGTTTACCTACAATTTTGGCAAGGTGCCAACAATTTTTTCCGGCCTATTTTGTGTGAAATTATATTCAATTTGCCTTTTTTTCTCTGTTTTCTTGTGTTGTTCCAATACACGCAAAGGAAATAAACGTGTATAACTAAACATGTAATTGCAATAATTTTCTTTGAGAATTACTTCATTTTCTGAAACAATTTCAAGGGATCCAACACTTTTCACCATCACTTGTTTTTATTGCCTTTTTAATTTGTTGCAGCATTTCCTCCTCTACGTGTTCAGCTATATTAGGAGACTTGTAGCAAAGTCCAGTTAGCAGCTTTCCATTATTGCCATGTCCATGTACATTTACCCAGACTGATTCTACATCAGGAATGTAAAACTCAAAACACGAAAACTTGGACAAAGTCGTGGGCCAACCAGTATACAGTATAATGGGCCCCACATGCTCCTCCATACATAAGAAACAAGAGGAAAAAACTTCAAGTCAGAGTCCCATATAATAGTGAAAAAATTACAAAATGTTATTAATCATAATTTATACAGGAAAAAAAAATATGAATCGCAGAAACAGAGACAGTTAATAGTAAAACAATGGAGGAGCACTAATGAGGAGCATGAGACAAATTAACATGATTCTTTTCTGATGTAAATACATAATTGGGCTGCCAAAAAATAAGAATATATTGTTAAAATGCAGTGAAGCATTCAATAAAAGTGCAGGTGCTTATGAGGTAGGTCAGAAGTAGTTGCTATATAAGAGGTTAGTCACACCGCTGTCTATATGTAGGTACTAATATAGATAGCTCATACCGGGGACAGCAGATCTTTATAAGTGGTCTGAGTGCCCTGACCTCTTAGGCTACAGGGTAAAAGTATATCCTAATACATATTAAAGCCTAAGTAGGAAAAAAGATTAAAGAACGGCAGCAAAAAGAGTGTAGCATGAACCCTATAGAATACGTACAGCCACACTGGATGTGAACACGCTCCTCAATTGTTCTCACCCTGATGCGCGTTTCGGCATGGCTGCCTTCATCAAGAGGTGGCGTCAGTGTAGGTGGGTAAGGTTTAAAAAGGGCCCTTGAGCCAATAGAAAAGGGGGTGTGTAGTCTCTCTGCCAATGGGTGTGGGGAGGGCGTGGCATGACACATGGCAATCACTGCTACACCGCCGCATCCATGGCAAATGCGTCATATGATCCATCATGCCGCAAGCATGTGGGGAACCACGTGACCGCGCATCATGGAGCATAGAATGATACGGCCAGTGAGGACACCACAGATAACAGTGAAGCATGAAGTATAACATGATTATATGAGATCATAGTATAAATGCATAATAAGATATAAGAAAACATCTATCAAAATATCGATCTATATATGCAAAATATATATAAATTATATTCTATTATATATATAAAATATACAGAAATTATTAACTACTACCCAACCATACTACACTGCTCAAAAAAATAAAGGGACCACTTAACAGAATATAACTCCAAGTAAATCAAACTTCTGTGAAATCAAACTGTCCACTTAGGAAGCAACACTGATTGACAATCAATTTCACATGCTGTTGTGCAAATGGAATAGACAATAGATTGAAATTATTGACAATTATCAAGACACCCTCAATAAAGGAGTGGTTCTGCAGGTGGGGACCACAGACCACATCTCAGTACCAATGCTTTTTGGATGATGTTTTTGTCACTTTTGAATGTTGGCTGTGCTTTTACACTCGTGGTAGCATGAGACGGACTCTGCAACCCACAGAAGTTGCTCAGGTAGTGCAGCTCATCCAGGATGGCACATCAATGCGAGCTGTGACAAGAAGGTTTGCTGTGTCTGTCAGCGTAGTGTCCAGAGGCTGGAGGCGCTATCAGGAGACAGGCAAGTACACCAGGAGACGTGGAGGGGGCCGTAGAAAGGCAACAACCCAGCAGCAGGACTGCTACCTCCGTCTTTGTGCAAGGAGGAACAGGAAGAGCACTGCCAGAGCCCTTCAAAATGACCTCCAGCAGGCCACAAATGTGCATGTGTCTGCACAAATGGATAGAAACCGACTCCATGAGGGTGGTATGAGGGCCCGACTTCCACAGATGGGGGTTGTGCTCACAGCCCAAGACCGTGCAGGACACTGTGCTCTTCACGGATGAAAGCAGGTTCACATTGAGCACATGTGACAGACGTGACAGAGTCTGGAGACGCCGTGGAGAGCGATCTGCTGCCTGCAGCATCCTATCAGCATGACCGGCTCGGCAGTGGGTCAGTAATGGTGTGGGGTGGCATTTCTTTGCAGGGCCACACAGCCCTCCATGTGCTCGCCAGAGGTAGCCTGACTGCCATTAGGTACCGAGATGAGATCCTCAGACCCCTTGTGAGACCATATGCTGGTGCGGTTGGCTCTGGGTTCCTCCTAATACAAGACAATGCCAGACCTCATGTGGCTAGAGTGGGTCAGCAGTTCCTGCAAGATGAAGGCATTGAAGCTATGGACTGGCCCGCCCGTTCCCCAGACCTGAATCTGATTGAGCACATCTGGGATGTCATGTCTCGCTCCATCCACCAACGTCACGTTGCACCACAGACTGTCCAGGAGTTGGCGGATGCTTTAGTCCAGGTCTGGGAGGAGATCCCACAGGAGACCATCCGCACCCTCATCAGGAGCATGCCCAGGCATTGTAGTGAGGTCATAAAGGCACGTGGAGGCCACGCAATACTCGTTGGATCAGCCTGTAGTGTGTTTTTCCACTTTAATTTTGGGGATGACTCCAAATCCAGGCCTCCATTGGTTAATAAATGTGATTTCCATTGATGATTTTTGTGTGATTTTGTTGTCAGCACATTCAACTATGTACAGAACAAAGTATTCAATGAGAATATTTCATTCATTCAGATATAGGATGTGTTATTTGAGTGTTCCCTTTAGTTTTCTGAGCAGTGTGTGTGTATATATATATATATATATATATATATATATATATATATATATATATATATATATATGACTCGCCCCCTGGGCCGTGGGGCACTCGGAGCCGGGCAACAGGGCAATAATAGGGGTAGTAGTGGCAACCCGGTCCGCGGCTCAGGGTGGTCAGACCAAACGTTGTGGCAGTCTTATTTGTTGGGTTTTAAATGTCCGACTACGCCACCCGTGGATTGCGGTGAGGGATAACCGCCGCTGCTAGGCAGACTGCTGAGGCTGGTGTTGGTGTGCAGCACAGGAGTAGGATAGCTCCCCACGGGAAGAGTGTAGCCCCAGGGATGTGTAAGTGGATGATGGAGGGGATGATTCCGATCGCAATAGCCAGGAAATGGAGGCCTCTAAACAGTTCAGGGTCTTTATTAGAACAGGTGAAACGACCCAAAAACAGTCCCGGCTAGGAGGGGGCCTGAATGTCTGAGAACAAGTGAGAAGCCCTCCTGGTCAGGGTGAGGGTGTAGGCCTACCGTGCTCTCTGCGCTTTTTCTGGCTATTTCCTTCCTCGTGGTGTAATAGCCCACGTTCCTGAGCTCGCCGTGTCTTCTCGCCCGTATGGCTTGCAACTTGGGTTCCTTTCTACTCTCGGCTGCTCCCCTACATGTATACATGCATGTAGGGGAGCAGCCGGCCTTACTAGATATCGAGCCTTTGTACAGTAATATACGGCCTGAGGATGGTATCAGAGGAGTAAGACATTTCTTTAAATCGAGATCAATACAGTGTAGCAGACATAATGACTTCATGGACCATCGTCTAAAATTCACTCTTACTCATAACTTCTTTCTTTTTGACAGGCAGTACTTCCTCCAGCTCAGGGGTACTGCGATGGGGAGCCGCTCTGCCCCCTCATATGCTAACTTATCCCTGGACTGGTGGGAGGAATCCACAATATTCAGAGATGATTATAAGTGGTGGCATCCATATACTGGGGTATGGTACAAATATATTGACTACATTTTTATCATCTGGTCGGGGACAAGTGAACAATCTTTTTAATTTGTCGAGGAACTCTGCATCAATAGAGTGGGCCTTAGATTTACATCTGAATTTAATTATAATAATTTTTATTTTTATAGCGCCAACATATTCCGCATCACTTTACAACTTTAGGGGGGACTTATACAGACAATACAGACTTTACAGAATAAGCTTAACTCAGATGTTAAAAGGAGTGAGGGTCGCAGTCTATAAGGAAATAGGGGAGACACAAAGGTAAAATGTACATATATTCTATAATACAGCTATAATATACTAAATAGGGTAAGTACATAACACTACGTGAACTGGTCGCCAGCCAGTATGTGTACAGGACAGACAGAGGCTAATCAGTGCATGGATGGTATGAGCATGATTTTGAAGAAAATTTTAATATGGCCCAAACTGGGACAGTTAGATAAGTGTGTTGAGGTGATAGGCCAGTCTAAAGAAATGGGTTTTTATGGCACGCTTAAAACTGTGGGTATTGGGAATTAATCGAATTGTCCTGGGTAGTGCATTCCAAAGAATTGGTGCTGCACGTGAGCAATCTTGGAGACGGGAGTGGGAGGATCGGAGTACAGAGGATTTTAGTTTAAAGTTATTAGCAGAACGGAGGGCACGGGAAGGATGGTAGATTGAGACGAGGGAGGAGATGTAGGGGGGTGCTGAAGCATGGAGCGCTTTGTGGGTGAGAGTGATACGTTTATATTGAACTCTGTATTGGATGGGCAACCAGTGCAATGACTGGCACAGGGAAGAGGCATCGGTGTAGCGGTTGGCGAGGAATATGACCCTGGCTGCTGCATTCAGGACGGATTGGAGAGGGGAGAGTTTAGAAAGAGGGAGACTGATTAGTAGAGAGTTGCAATAGTCTAGACGAGAACGAATAAGAGCTACAGTAAGAGTTTTTGCAGAGTCAAAAGTAAGAAAATTTCTGAATCTAGAGATGTTTTTGAGGTGTAGATGACACGAGCGAGTGAGTGATTTAAAATGAGGAGTGAAGGAAAGATCTGAATCAAGTATGACTCCAAGACAAGCGGGCATGTTGCTGGGGAGTAATGATGGAGCCACAAACGGAAATGGCAATATCGGGCACAGGTAGGTTAGTGGAGGGAGGAAATACGAGTAGTTCAGTTTTTGACAGATTCAATTTTAGATAGACGGAGGACATAATGTTAGAGATAGCGTAAAGACAATCACTGGTGTTTTGTAATAATTCCGGGGTGATGTTTGGAGAAGAGGTGTATGATTGGGTCATCAGCATAGAGATGGTACTGAAAACTGAATCTGCTGATTGTCCAATAGGAGCGATGTATAAGGAGAAAAGAAGGGCGCCTAGGACTGATCCTTGAGGAACCCTGACAATAAGGGGAAGGGGAGAAGAAGAGGAGCCAGCAAAAGATACAGTGAAGGAGCAGTCAGAGAGTTAGGAGGAGAACCAGGAGAGGACAGTGTCCTTGAGGCCGATAGAGCGGAGCGTAGTGAGGAGGAGCTGGTGATCCACAGTGTCGAATGATTCAGAGAGATCCAGAGAATCAGCAGGGAATAGTGACCATTAGATTTAGATGTTAGTAGATCATTAGGGACCTTAGTGAGGGCAGTTTCAGTAGAAGGTAAAGAGCGGAAACCAGATTGTAAAGGGTCAAGAAGAGAGTTATCTGAGAGATAGCGGATTAGGAGTGGACCAGGCGTTCCAGGAGTTTAGAGATAAAGGGAAAATTGGAGACAGGTCTGTAGTTAGCAGCACAGTTCTCGTCCAGGGATGGTTTTTTTCTTCTTCTTCCGTGACTGGTTCGAAGTCAGAAAATGAGCAAGATGCAGTGTGGGAGGGAGGAGCATGCATTACATTTGAGGATTGGGAGAAAAGTTTCTGTTGAATATGGTTAATTTTCTCTTTGAAATAATTGACCAGATCTTTAGCGCTGAGGTCGGTGGTCGGGGCCTGTGCTGTTTGATTGAGGAGAGAGTGAAACGTGTCAAACCGGTGTTTTGGCTTATTGGGCCGTGAGATGATGAGGTTGTTAAAGTAGGTTTGTTTGGAGAGGTGAAGGGCAGAGTTATAGTTTTTAAGCATAAATTTATAATGGAGGAAATCTTCGGGCAGACGTGTTTACAGCGTGTGCCAGGGTTGTCCTCATCTGCGCCGAGTTGTTCTCTGTGTAGGAGGTGCAGCTTCATCCAGGGAGCATTGCAATGTTTCGTTATAATGCTTCAGTGCAGAGTCAGGACATGAGAAGGAGGAGATTGGGGCCAATGATGTTTGCAACGTTTTCATAAATTTCTGGGTGTTAATGGATTGTATATTTCTGTAAGTGTGGAAAATGGGGGTGTCTTGAGCAGGGGGACAGTTCTTGACAGAGAATGAATGAAGGTTGTGATCAGAGCGTGCAAGAGGAGCGTTAGTAAAGTCATGTATTGAACAGAGCCGGGCGAAGATCAAGTCAAGAGTATTTCCATTTTCATGTGTAGGAGAATTAGTAAGCTGTGAAAGGCCGAAGGAGGAAGTTAGAGATAAAAGATGAGCTGCAGATGGGGAGACGGAATCGCCAATTGGGATGTTAAAGTCTCCCATGATGAGGGTGGGGATGTCATAGGATAGAAAGTTTGGAAGCCAAGTGGCAAAATGATCCACAAACTGACGGGAGGGTCCCGGAGGGCGATACACAACCACCACTCGCCGAGAGAAGGGCCGGTAGAGTCGGACTGTGGGCCTCAAAAGAAGGGAAGATAAGTGAGGGTGCTGGGGGGATAACATGAAAAGTACATTTTGTTTAAAGGGGCAGACCAACACTAATTATTACCAGTTGTCGTTCCTGTATGTACTGATCAAGAAAGATTGAAATGGGACCCTAGGGTCACTCATCTACCATAAACCTTCAAGCACTAATAAACTATTGAAGTGGGATAACCACCACCCCCATCCCCATACAAAGAGGAAAACCCAAGGGCCAATTTTTACAATTGAGAAGGTACTGCTCGAATGTCACAGATTTTAATATACAGGCAATAGACCTGAGCACCAGATTAAGGGATAAAGGGTACTCGTGGTACATTTTCGATTCCGCATCATCGTTTGCAGAAAAATGGGAGAGACAGACACTCCTCCATACCAATCCAAGAGACCAAGAAGAAGATTGGACTACACGAGTAAGAAAAACTTATGACAATCAGAGTGACTGTATCTTTCATATCCTCAGAAAACACTGGGATATACTTGTGGTCGACAGGGACCTGAGGGTGCTGTGGAATCTACTCCCACAATAACTTTCAGAAAGGGTTGGTCAATTAGGGACCGTTTAGTGCACAGTGTCTATAAAAAACCTGCACCCAAGGGGATTTGGCTAGATAGAAGAATCTGCGGTTTCTTTAGATCTGGAGAACGTTCTACATGTAATTGGATGAGACCATGTAAATCTTTCTCAAGTTCCTCCATTGTTAAAATCTTTTTCCAGTGGGATTATTCCAACTGTAAAACCTCAGGACTAGTATATATGGCCACATGCACCTGCCCCCTAGAATATGTAGACAAGATCAAGAGGGAGTCTAGGAGGAGAGTAGGGGAGCATTTGGGCGATATACGCCATGGTCGGGAGATCCCATTAGTGAGACACATGAACAGTGCACATCGAGGTGAAACCGGAGACCTCTCCTTTTGTATCATTGTGGTGGTTAAACCCAATGTGAGAGGAGGTGATCACAATAGATGTGTCCTCTGAAAGGAAAGTGAGTGGATTGTTATACTGGATTCACGAGCCCCTAAGGGACTCAATGAGCAAATTTCCTATGCCTGTTTTGTGTGACTACAGCCCCATTCTGGATTATATTTTTGGATTTTATGCTCTACCCATTGCTAGTCAGTTCCCTGTGAATGGGGTTTACATATTGTTGTACTTCATCGAGATATCTGAGCTTCTATATCAGAATTATTACTTAGCAATTATATTCCACTTATACTATTTCGTCATTAACAAGTGTGGTGATCCTTGTGTATCTCTAATTGTGCAATAGAGGTCAAATTTGACCATTTAGGAATATACTGTGGGCCACCATCCCATATTTTTTGTAGTGATAAAGTAGATCTACATGCCTATTACATGATGGGGGGATGTGCAGTACTTGTTTTTAGTCTCCCATGATGCTGATCTCAGAGATAGGATTTTTCTATGTTGGTGGTATGCAATCCAATACCATATGCGATCCGGCATGGAACGCATGCTTCGGACATGCGCATGCGCCGATAGGAGACCGTGATGCCCTCCGGCATGGAACGCACGTGTCCGGGCACTTTTGAGCTTTCTGCCCGCCCATTGTTTTGAGCTGGATTGTGGGGCGTTCTTGAGAATTTATTTTTGTTCCATCTTTCTTTAGTTGATCCCACTGATGCATCAGATAAGTTCTCAGAGAATTATAATTGAAGGAACCCATGGACACATTAGGATTTGTGAGGCTGACCTCCGCTCTCCTCTATTTCCTTTGAATTTATTGTGTGACCTGTATTTCAGAACAGTAGCTCCTGGTTTGTTTAATTTCCATGTATAAATTGAATTTGACTCGTAGTCTTTGATATCTCTCTCAAACGTAGTTTTTTTGATATGTGAGATGGCATCCTCCAGACTTTGTAAATTCTTTTGCATATTTTGTTTGAGTTTTGAATCCAAAAAGGCTTCTACACCAGGCGGAATAAGCAAGAAACAAGTATCAAACGCAATGTAACTTGGTTATCCTATAAGGGTTTTTTTAAATGTGGACATACACCCTGTAAAGCATGCAACTATGTTAATGAAACCAACACATTTGAAGAAAACCTAACGGTACAGCAATTTTCAATACATAATTTCATCAATTGTAACACTATAGGGGGTCATTTATTTAATAGAGTGTATAGAAAGTTAACTACAATACGTGGGATGCACTTCAGGTCCGCTAAAAAAATGTATTAGAAGACATTAATCTATTAAGATATTTGGCAGTCGGCACCACACAATCTAAATCACTGAAATATGATACGGGGGGCAATGGTAACTGTGCAACAAAGCACATAAAGAAGTAGGTAGCGAAAAGTTTGCACAGTGAGATAATGCACATCCAAAAATAATAAGAATTACTACAAATAATAAATACAATAGCAACTTTATTTCATGTAGAGACACACAAGTGGTTAAAAAACATACGACCCCTGACGAAGCTACTGTAGTAGCGATACACGTAGGGTATAGATACCTACGGAGGGAGTCCACTGTAGAGAGGTAAGCCCTACGCGTATCGCTACTACAGTAGCTTCGTCAGGGGCTGTATTTCTCTTGCTGGTCAAAAAGGTCATAGTATTTGTATAACCCTGAATGCTGAATTCTATTCGTTTGGAAGCAATCATGTTTACTGTGCTAATGACAAATTGTACTAAGTCAGCTGAAAGTTTATTTACAACAGCCCCTGTGATACCAACTATGTAAATAGATTAGCTCAAACAATGATAGGTGATCCCTGCACCCCTACCTCTTTTACCTGGGCTTTATGACCTCACACAGATGTAAATATAAACAGGTGTGTCTGTAGTGCTGTAGACAGAATGAAATTTGGGACAGAGAATCACGGAACATCAGAAGGACTTTGGAAGGAGAATGGGAGACATCCTTCAGGAAAGTAGATGGATTGCATGGCATCTAAAGAGACACAGATTTGTATTCTACATGATTCTAGTCTAAGGGTATCAACCCTCACTGGAAAGTTTCAGATCTGCTCCATTAACCATCAGAGAGACCTTGGATACTTTTGGGAAGTCCAGGAGAGGACGCAAAAGTCACTTGGCCCCATGGATATGCTGTTTTGGTGTTGCTAAGAGGGACCCACCGGTCACCTAGAACCCATACAGACATTTGGAGTTGCCAGGAGGGACTCACCGGTCATCTGGTCCCATGGAAACTCTCTGAGAGGCCAGGATGGGACCATCGGGTCTCCTGGTCTTGTACCTCGATGGACTGTTGACTTCCTAAGCTTGCCGCTACCTTCTCTCTGTGGGGGCCCGCCAGAAGCGGAGGGCCACTGGTTGAGGTAGTTGGCCCTGAAAGTCTCCAAAGTCGCAGCTGTTCTATCCCAGGCGGGCGGAGATGGAAGAATGAAACTGTGTAATGTACCATCTTGGGTATTTGCTGGACTGTTCTGTATGTTTAATGTCCGCTTTGTGGTTCAATAAAGTATTGCCACTCTGTTTTACCCTCTCCCTGTGTTGTTTGAGTAGCGTTACGCCCACAGAAGACCCCGGGTCTTCACAGTCCCTGACCAGGGCGGCTCATGCTGTATTCTTCAGACAAGGTGCATTAAATAAACAGTGAGCTGACCTCCCTCTCCATTTTCTCATTATATGCATGTTTTCCTTATAGTGACAAATATTTATTTTTGCTAAAACTGATATTTTCACTTTACAACTTTTTTTAAACCTTTTTTATAAACTTTTTAAAATAACTCTCATGAGTGCGATCATACAACACAGAAGCCTTTGATTGCTCAGGTGATGGACTGTACTACTGTAGTGCCGTGTATTATCACTGCCTGTCAGTGTAATACTAACTGCCCCATGCACATGAGATAAGTGTTGGCTGAACGATCATTTGGCAGACGGCTATCTCTCCAGACTCCCCCATACTCAAATATTCCAGCTTTCCTGTAGTTTGTATGACTGACTGCATCTGTAGGGAGGTCCCCAAATACATTATATAGTCGACCAAAATCACTGCTTTCATGTAACTTTAGTCTAATGTTTATGGAGGCGTTAAAAAGTAAGTTATGGAACTCTGCCTCTGGCCCGGCCTAATAGACTTTTGTACATTACAGGCCCAGTACTTGGGGGAGGAGGGCATTCAGCCGAACTCTGTCACACCTTCTTAGATGCCATGTTTGCTTTTTGCAGGAGCAAGTGGTTAAACTGCCAGGGATTTTATTGCAGCCGCACCTCTGCCATCATTGAGGTGTACATCTATGTTCTGGTGCCCTAAAGAGTTAATAACATGTTAAAAAATTACACAATGTGTCTTCTGCTTCTTGCATGTTTTTTCTTTTTACAAGAATTGTTGATGCCAATTTTCTTTTGAAATATTTTAATATCTGCTGTTTTTTCTTGTAATATAGGAAAGCCTAAGGCTAGAAATAAAATCTCATAATACACTCTACATGTAGACTTTAGTATCAAATAATTTCTGTCCACGGCATTTGTGCAAACAAAACAGCTTTTATAAAAGCCTCAAACTTCTGTGTGTGAATCAGACATGAGATCTAACTTGATAGAAGATTACAGTTCGGGGAAGACGGGAAACATTCATACAGACGGCCAATGGTGATGTAGTCAGTGACGGACTGTCTCCAAATATGGTTTTAGATCCGTAGTAGAAGATGTTTCCTCATCATGAAGTAGTTATTTTTCATGTCACGTGAATTAAATCTCTCCTGCAGTATTGCTAATGCCAATTCCAGTGACGGAAAATGAGACGAGAATTAGCTTTATGGAAGGTGAGTCTATGAGAAACGTATTCAGCTGCAGACTTTGAGGAGGAAATTGCTTGTTGTCTGTGGCCTAAAATATAAAGGTTTTATTACTAGATGTAAAGAAAAAACTAAATAAAAAATAATAAATCTCCTCATATGTTTCCCTTATTATCTCCAGTAATTGTATTATTACACAGGATTTTTATGTTGTTACATCGGCTCATCTTCTCGTTCAGGTCTCTACAATACCGGATCCTCTCAGTGAAGATCATCTATATAAGAAAATTTTCCTGATTTACCTATCAAAGATGGATATGGACAGGGACAAGATGGTGGAGTGGATATTACACCTCACCCTAGAGATCCTCTTCCAGCTTACTGGAGAGGTGAGAGATTCTGAGGACATCACATTACATCATTCTTATCTATGGGAGTAACAGATGGACAGAACTGGAGAGGTGAGGACTCTGAAAATGTCTGTAGTGAGATTTATTAAGGTGTCTCTCCATAACCAGAGATTAATCACGGAGCCCCCACCTCACCCCCTGATACATGAGGACATCAATGACCAGATCCTAGAACTCGCCTACAAGATGATTGAGCTGCTGACTGGAGAGGTGACACTGCTGTGAATGCTGGGACATTATACAGTAACACTATAAAGGGATCGGGGAGATGACGGTATCATTGTATGTGTCAGGTTCCTATAAGGTGTCAAGATGTCGCTGTCTATTTCTCCATGGTGGAGTGGGAGTATTTAGAAGGACACAAAGATCTGTACAAGAACATCATGGTGGAGGTTCCCCATCCCCTCGCATCACCAGGTAATAGACAGGATTAAATACACATGGCCTATAATTATCTGTATGTAAAGAATAAATTCAGTCCTATATGTGTTTCCTCCAGATCTATCCAGTAAGAGGACAACACCAGAGAGATGTCCCCGTCCTCTTCTTCCACAGGACTGTAAACAAGAAGATCCCAATGTTCCTCAGGTAGAGAGAAGGTGTCATGAGATTTCCCCTATGATGTGTAGACGGCTGTAAAAGTCATGTCTTCAGTCTTGTTTTATCCACCATTATTATGTTTTATACTTGTGTAATGAGAACAGTGGAGATGGCAGGATTAGAGCTGATCATAGATGTGACTTCTCCATCTGTCTGTGACTTTTATAATATTTTTTTCAGGGTGAAGATCTGACCCATATTAATACTACAGAGACATATGTGAGGGGTGATGAGCAGTGTAAGGAGGAGATTCCTACATATGACTACCCAGGTGAGTAGTAACCATGAAATGTTGAGAAGTCTCAGATTTTTCTCATTAATAGTGGTGGAGAACACAGCTCTACTGGACCAGGTAGACGAGTAGGGTCCAAACCGCCTATAATATAAGAGAAACCTCGGCACTCAGGTAATGAATTTTAGCAAAAGCAATTTTAATTGCAGTCCACAGCAGAAAAAAAACAACTCACGTTTCGGTCTATACGACCTTCATCAGTGTACCACTTGTTGGGAATGACAATAGGAAAGGAGGGTGAGGACGCAGTGTCTCAGGCACGTGATCCCTTAGGGCCAGAAGACGGGGAGAATGGGCTAAGGGATCACGTGCCTGAGACACTGCGTCCTCTACCCTGGTGAGTAGTGACCACTAAACTCTGAGAAGTCACAGATTCTTCTCAGTCACCGGCTGTGGCTGCTTTATCAGTCGTGTAGTCCGACCGTATCACAATCATGTGATCACAAATTTGCCGCTAGACCACAACATTCTCCTCCGTCCGAAAATATTCAATTTACTTCGTGTAATTGTGAAAGCCCTTTTCTATAGAACTTACAACCTGGAGGATCTACCTACCCCCTGGGATTAGTAGACGCTGACCGTCACCTGCCCAGATCTGTAAACTATAAAGCCAAATGACAGCGTACGTAGAATGTGCTGACAAGTGAGAAAGTCACTTGAAGAAAATTATTCTGATGGGCCTGTAAGAGAAAGCGGAGGGTAATGATGCTGTTGGCTTCCTAGATCCCTGATATCTTATTGGGTGAATCTACCTTCTGTCCCTTCTGTGCTGCTGAATGTGCTCATATGGTCCCTACAAGACCCGGTCCAGTCTTTCTGGCCAAAGTTTGCTTTTTTGATCGATAACATTAAATGTGCAGTGAGGACCAAGTGTGAATTTCTGTACAATAACAGCTGAGTTTCCCTTTATTCTGACTTTTCAATTTCTTTTTAAACCAATTAACTTCAAACAGGATCTTGATAAACTACATAAATAACATTACACCTGTGCCATGATCTATCTCTAAGCTGTGCGTGGCTGATGGCTGTAATATACATCTATTCACGCCTGCAGGAGATGTGGTGGCATGGCTCGAGCCCTGGTTTCTTGGATTCACTCCACATCATAAATTCCATTATGTTTTCAATCCTAAAGAATTCAGATTCCTGCACAATCTCTCCTGAAATGGGGGCACTAATACTTTCTCTACTCTTCTGGTCAGGACTCATCATATCTCCAATGGTCCACCATAAATGAGTGCATCTCCGGTTTAGTGTTGGATTTCTCCCTTCATACTTACGTTGTTGTTGGGGATGTTACATGTTTATATATTCTTTCTTTTTTTTACAAGTTCATTCTGTATGATAGTTTGATTGTGGTGGGATCGGCCGGCCTCACTTATGTGAGTCTGTAACTCCCTGGTAGTCTTTGAATAAAGATCTCCATTGCTTCTTCCAAATGCCCGAGATCTAAATTTAAGACCCCTCAGCTCTGCAGTATTGTAAAAAACTTCACTTTCAATGTCTAATATTTATTCTTGACACTCATCTGACAGAAAATATTGTCCCTTATGATAGTTTAGATGATGAAGAGCCACCGAGCCCCAGACTCTAATTACCCCAGAGAGGTTTCACCACTAGTTACTCATTTTTCTCTGATGAAGACTGTTGAGTTTGATCATTTCAGTAGATGTTTTATGTCTATACTCACAGTTTTTGACTTCAGTAATCCTCTGATTTAACCCCTTCCCGCAGCCAGTTTTTTGCTCCTAATCGGCCTCATTTTTCAAATTTGACGTGTGTCACTTTATGTGGTGATAATTCTGGAATTCTTCACAAATTATAATAGGAAACAAATGGACCTTACAAATTATTTCCAACTTCTCTTGAATCTGACAATCCCCTATATACGGTTGTACACTACTGTCTGGGCACATGGCAGGGTAAGAAGGGAAGGAGCGACATTTAGCTATTAGGAATACAGATTTTCCTGGAATAGTTCGCAGACGCAATGTATTGGGGGCACTGTTCATGGTCACCTGGCAGCTCAAAAGATGGCTACCACAAACAGGCTTTGCACTATATACTCCATTTACAGATTTCACAAATTACTTTGCTCATCACCCTTTAACCCCTCTACATGGATCTGGACTTACACAGAGACCCCTAGGCTTGGGCCACGGTGTTACCTGCTATTCTGTGGAGTGAGATGGGAAGAAGAATAGTCAGGTAGCCGGGTCAGAACCAGGAGGGCAGAGAAAGTACAAAATCAGAAGACGCAAGAGTAATCAGTAAACGGGCCGAGGTCACAGCAGGAAACATATACACAAGCCGGGAGCTGATCACAGAGGACTGAACCAGAGGAGAACAAGGCTGGATCTGGCAGCTTCCGGCAATATGCTTCCAGCTTTAGTAGGGTGCGGTGCTTTCCATATGGCTGAAGCAGGGAGCAGATTACTGCAGCTGGACAACACACACAGCCATACCGCCAGACTGGATGGTACTACTGGTCCCAGGTTACCTAATCTTAGTGGCTGGACAGAGCCTGCGCCTTTTACTCCATATTTGGGAGGCAGAATGAACAAACAGTTGAACACCACGCTCCACTGGTTCATCCTATGAGGTTTTCTATTAGATGGTCATTGTCCTGGTGAATAAGTGAATTTTTTTTTGTATAACTTGCCTTTTTTTACAGACAATTTAAGTAGAAATGTTCAAAAGTATAAAATTCAAGGATTTTTTATTAAAAAATAATAATTGGTTTTATTCTTGGCAGATGACTGTACCCGGAGATCAGAGGGACAGCTGACATCTTCAATTTTCAAATCAGATAATTTTCAGATCCCACAGGATACAATTGAAGGGAATACCATTACTATAGATATACTATCATCCCTTCACAGCAAAGATCTGTCATCTGGTCCTATGAAACAGGTCCTGTCTTCTGATTCATTACCAACTACTAAGGAAAATCATAGCCACAAAATAAGCATTAAAAAACAAACTGCTCCTAATGCAAAGAAGCCATTTTCACATTCAGAATATAGAAATAGTTTTCCTCTCAAAAAGTCTTTTCTTAAACATCAAAAAATTCACACAGTGAAGAATAGATTTTCTTGCTCCAAGTGTCGGAGATGTTTTAATCAGAAATCAAATCTTGTTAGGCATGAGAAGAGAGAGAAACTATTTTCCTGTTCAGAATGTGGGAAATGTTTTGTACAGAAATCAAATCTTATCGCACATCAGAGAACCCACACAGTGGAGAAGCCTTTTTCATGTTCAGATTTTGGGAAATGTTTTGTACAGAAATCATATCTTATCAAACATCAGAGAACTCACACAGGGAAGAAGCCTTTTCCATGTTCAGAATGTGGAAAATGTTTTACAAAGAAATCAACTCTTATCAACCATCAGAGAACTCACACAGGAGACAAGCCATTTTCATGTTCAGAATGTGGGAAATGTTTTACACAAAACTCAACTCTTATCACACATCAGAGAACTCACATAGGGGAGAAGCCTTTTCCATGTTCAGAATGTGGGAAATGTTTTGTACAGAAATCAAATCTTATCGCACATCAGAGAACCCACACAGTGGAGAAGCCTTTTCCATGTTCAGAATGTGGGAAATGTTTTACAGAGAACTCAACTCTTATCAAACATCACAAAACTCACACAGGGGAGAAGCCATTTTCATGTTCAGAATGTGGGAAATGTTTTACACAGAACTCAACTCTTATCAAACATCAGAGAACTCACACAGGGGAGAAGCCTTTTCTATGTTCAGAATATGGAAAATGTTTTAACCAGAAATCTGATTTTGATAAGCACCAGAGAACCCACACAGGGGCAAAGCCTTTTTCATGTTCAGATTGTGGGAAATGTTTTAACCAGAAAGCGCATCTTGATAACCACCGAATGAGCTGCACAACTAATAACGCCACCACAGACCTAACTCCCTAATAAGCCGTTGAGGAGTTTCTCATACCTCCTGAGGAACCAGAGGGGAGGCTGCAACACACTGTCAACAAGGGGAAAGTAAAGTATGAAGACCTTGGACGCAGACCCAGCTTTCTGACACTAGGCACTAAAGCTAATCTTCAGATTTCATGATGTCTTGCACACAGTCAAGGCACCTAGTGCCAGAGGCAGCAAAACAACCCCAAAACACCTTTGAACCTCCACCATATTTGACTATATGGGTTGTAAATTTATTGATTATGCTGCGCACCTTGGACAAAGGAACATGTGGATCCCTAAAGATGGACTTATAACCTTGAAATTGTTGATATTTTTCAACAATTTCGGTTCTCAAGTCCTCAGACAGTTCTCTTCTCCTCTTTCGGTTTTCTCCATGCTTAGTGTGGCACACATATGCACACAATGCAAAGATTGAATCAACTTCTCCCTTTTTTATCTGGTTTTAGTTGTGATTTTCATGTTGCCCGCACCTGTTACTTGCCACAATTGCATTTGAACAAGCTTCACATGCTTGAAACAAAGTTGTTTACCCACAATTTTGGCAAGGTGCCAACAATTTTGTCCGGCCTAATTTGTGTGAAATTATGTTCAATTTGCCTTATTTTCTCTGTTTTCTTGTGTTGTTCCAATACACGCAAAGGAAATAAACGTGTATAATAAAACATGTAATTGCAATGGGAGAATTACTTCATTTTCTGGAACAATTTCAAGGGATCCAACACTTTTCACCATGACTTGTTTTTGTTGCCTATTTGATTTGTTGCAGCATTTCCTTCTCTACGTGTTCAGCTATATTAGGAGGCTTGTAGCAAAGTCCAGTTAGCAGCTTTCCATTATTGCCATGTCCATGTACATATACCCAGACTGATTCTACATCAGGGATGTAAAACTCAAAACATGAAAACTTTGACAAAGTCGTGGGCCAACCAGTATACAGTATAATGGGCCCCACATCCTCCTCCATACATAAGAAACGAGAGGAAAAAACTTCAAGTCAGAGTCCCATATAATAGTGAAAAAATTACAAAATGTTATTAATTATAATTTATACAGGAAAAAAATATAAATCGCAGAAGCAGAGACAGTTAATAGTAAAACAATGGAGGAGCACTAATGAGGAGCATGAGACAAATTAACATGATTCTTTTCTGATGTAAGTACATAATTGGGCTGCCAAAAAATAAGAATATATTGTTAAAATGCAGTGAAGCATTCAATAAAAGTGCAGGTGCTTATGAGGTAGGTCAGAAGTAGTTGCTATATAAGAGGTTAGTCACACCGCTGTCTATATATAGGTACTAATATAGATAGCTCATACCGGGGACAGCAGATCTTTATAAGTAGTATCAGTGCCCTGACCTCTTAGGCTACAGGGTAAAACTATATCCTAATACATATTAAAGCCTAGAAAATGCACCTAAGTAGGAAAAAAGATTAAAGAACGGCAGCAAAAAGAGTGTAGCATGAACCCTATAGAATACTTACAGCCAGTGGATGTGAATACGCTCCTCAATTGCGCTCACCCTGATGCGCGTTTCGGCATGGCTGCCTTCGTCAGGAGGTGGCGTCAATGAAGGTGGGTAGGGTTTAAAAAGGGCCCTTGAGCTAATAGAAAAGGGGGGGTGTAGTCTCTCCGCCAATGGGTGTAGGGAGGGCGTGGCATGACACATGGCAATCACCGCTACACCGCCGCATCCATGGCAACCGCGTCATATGATCCACCATGCCGCAAGCACGTGGGGAACCACGTGATCACGCGTCATGGAGCACAGACTGATACGGCCAGCGAGGACACCACAGAGAACAGTGAAGCCATGCGTACCGCCCAGTCCACAGACATATAGTCAAATACAACCGGAGAGAAAAAGAAACAAGCATAATGGGGTAAACTGTCAATAATAGCATAGCCCAAATGTATATATGTATCTAATGGGTATAGGCGATAGCCAATTATATATAAGTCAGAGAAGTTAATTGGCCATGACAAAACAAAGTATATATTTAAGAAAAGCATGAAGTATAACACGATTATATGAGATCATAGTATAAATGCATAATAAGATGTAAGAAAATATCAATCTATAAATGCGAAATATATACAATAATAACTGGACAAAATGCGCACACAGAAAAAAAGTTACAGATTTTGAGAGACAATACAGTGCCAGCAATTATGTCCATGTTATCCAATAGCAGAATGGAAGTCCTCAACGTCATTGACAGATAGAAATTATTAACTACTACCCAACCATACTAGATAAAAAGGTAAGACAAATAAAATAGCTAAAACAATGTGGATATAGGTGATCAAAGTCCAAATCCATCTGCTCTCTTTCTGGGCTAATAGTTGGCTCACTCGACCTTCCCTAATATTAGTGGTGATCATGTCAATACCCCGAACTTTAAGTTTAGATGCGTCACACTTATGGTGTATTCTCAAATGTTTGGGAATAGTTTTAACGTAGAAATATCCGTTTCATTTACCGCCGCTTCAATACCTAGGACGTGTTCACGTGTTCTTGTCTTAAGTTATCTAGTTGTGAGCCTTCCATAGATTTTAGGACAGAGGCATGTCGCATAATAGACCACCTCTTTAGAGGTATAAGTTATCGGTTTGGTGATGTTATAGGTCCTAGAGCCCTGGGAATCTGTGAAAGAGTTTGCATGTTCGACATTAGGACACGCCACAGATCAACCACATGGCACACATCCATTTACTGGAGGTGGTCTTTTCAAAAAATTAGGGAGAGTGGTAGGATAATAGTGGCTTCTCATAAGATGATAACAGAGATCTTTTCCCCTCCCCCATGACAGCACACCTTGAGAGAGGATCCGCCCCACCAAGGACAGGAAACCGTCTGAAATAAAAGGGCGGCACCTCTCCCTCGCTTCAGTTGGTTTCCTGTCCTTGATGGGGAACCTGTCTGGAAGAAAGAAGACTTACCTGGGGCTGTCCCGGTGTGGAAGAGCGGGCACTGGCTTGTGCACCGGGTTCAGTATCCCAGAAGCGCCGTCCGCAGCTTCCCCTGGGGTCTCTGTGCCGAGCGGGGCGCACGCGGTGAGGCAGGCTCTGTCCTCCCGGAGACCGCGGCGCCGTCCTCCCCCTGCAGTGTGGAACGCTTCCGGGTGTGACGCGCCTGACGTCACGGCGCAGGGCACGCTGGGAGCGGCGCGCTGGGTGACGTCAGGAGGCGGCGCCGATCCAAGATGGCGGCGCCCATCGGAGCGTCCCGGGCCGTTTTTTTTTCAACAGAGCTCCGGCCTGAGGAAGGGGGAGGGCCCACAGACCGGAGGAGGCTGGATGGCCCTGTATTTAAGGGGGGGAGCTATCCTGGAAGCGTGGTGCGCTTCTGAGACATGGCTGATCCAGATAGCCAGGAGCAGCAGCTTACCCCCCCCCACCTCAGCAACAGAAAAAGCAGAGGGATGCATCGTATACAGACAGCCGCTCGAGTAATCGTAGTGGCAGCCGCAGGAGTAAGGCTTCGAGTGCCTCGGGACCATCCAGAATGGAATCATCGGTTCCGCGACAGCCTCCGAATCCGGAGCCTTAGAAGAGTTAGTGCTAAGCAAAAGCATAGAATATGTGCCCCTTGCCAAGCTTCTCTCTAAGTAGAGTGGCAGAAACCACTTTGCCAGGGCTGTGTGACCAAAACCATAGCTGAGAATTCCCGGGATTTTGCTGCAAATTTAAAGTCCATAGTACATGCAGAAGTTCAGGGGTCCCTGAAAGGGTTCCTTAGAGGGAAGAAAAGACCCCGTAGAGAGGTTTCCTCCGTCTCTGATTCCTCCCAGTCTAAGGAGCAGTGGGATTCATCGTCCTCTTCCTCATCGGGGGGCGGTAGACCCTGCTTCCCCATTGAGAATACAGACAGACTGGTTAGGGCAGTAAGATCAACCATGGGTCTGGAGGAAGAGAGAGCATCTAAATCCCGGGAGGACATCATGTTTGCAGGCTTGGGAGAGAAGAAGAGACGCTCATTTCCGGTTAACAGTAAAATTCAGGGCCTCATTGACCGGGAGTGGAGGAGACCTGAGCGATCAGGGGCTTTACCCTCCTTCTCCAAAAGAAGGTACCCCTTCGAAGAGAAGGATGCGGAACCTTGGGAAAAGATCCCCAAGGTGGACGGGACTGTGGCAAGGTCATCGAAAAGATCTTCCCTGCCCTTGGAGGACTCTGGCGTCCTAAAAGATGCCCTGGATAAAAGAGCTGACTTCTTCCTGCGCCACACGTGGGAGGCGGCGGCAGGCGGCCTAAAACCAGAGGTGGCTAGCACCTGTGTGGCGAGGTCCTTGATGGTGTGGCTCCAACAGCTGGAAGACCAGCTTAAAGATAAAAAGGTCTCCAGACAGACAATACTTGCAGAGCTACCTCTAATACAAACGGCATCGGCCTTCCTGGCCATCTCTTCAGCTGACTCGGTCAGACTGTCAGCTAGGGCAGCGGGACTATCCAACGCAGCCAGGCGGGCCTTGTGGCTCAAAGGTTGCCCAGGTGACCTACCTTCAAAACAGAAACTGTGCTCCCTCCCGTGTGACGGTAGACTCCTGTTTGGCCAAAAGTTAGAAGACCTGTTAGAAAAAGCAGGCGATAAAAGCAAAGGGTTCCCGGGATTTTCAGGGGGACCAAGAAGATTTCGTTTTCGGAGCAGAAAATTTAACCTGGGTCGTCCTCCGGGAGACAAAAAGAGATGGGAAGCAAACGGGTCCTTAAGGACCATCATCAACCTCAGGAGTCTGAACCAAGTAGTAGAAAACCAGACTTTCAAGATGGAGTCAGTAAGCTCGGCAGTGAAGCTCTTACATCGCAACTGCTTTATGGCTGTAATAGACTTGAAGGATGCATATTATCACGTCCCAATCCATCCGGAGTATCAGAAGTATCTGAGAGTAGCCCTGTTTATTCAGGGGAAGCTGAGGCATTTTCAGTTTGCTGCCCTACCTTTTGGCCTCTCCATTGCCCCGAGAATATTTACGAAACTAATAGCAGAAGTGACAGCCTTCCTACGGATCAAGAATGTAGTGATCGTGCCATATTTAGACGACTTCTTGATAATAGGGAAAACAGAAGCCCACTGCTCCAGTCAGCTCCTAGTGGTCACGGAAGTGTTGCATCAGCTGGGGTGGTTAGTAAATTTCCAAAAATCAAGACTAACCCCCTCCAGGACTCAGACCTTTCTGGGTCTAATCCTAGACTCTCGTCGCCAAACCTGCTTCTTCCCAGAGGACAAAATCTGCAGGTTGATTGCATTAGTCTCGAAGGCCATTCAAGCTCCAGAGATGTCTCTGAGAGAGGCAATGTCCCTCCTGGGTTCTATGATGGCCTGTCTCCCAGCAGTAATGTAGGCCAAGGGGCATATGAGGCGGCTTCAGTGGGAGGTCCTGTCAGCACAGAGGTCCTGCAACGGGCATTTAGAAGGCAGGCTCTCTCTCTCCCCAGAAGTAGTAGATTCCCTTTCGTGGTGGACAGTAAGGGGAAATCTGACCGCAGGCGTTCAATGGTCCAGACCAGTAGATCGGGTAATTACGACCGACGCAAGCAGTTCCGGATGGGGGGGTCATCTGGCAGAACTCTCAATACAGGGTCACTGGGCTTACCACGAGAGGGGAGCATCCTCAAACTTAATGGAGCTTTGGGCAGTAGAAATATCCCTCAGGGGCTTCCTCCCTCACATCCAAAATCACCATGTCCAGGTCAGGTCCGACAACCGGACAGCAGTAGCCTATGTGAATCACCAGGGAGGGACAAGGTCACGCCCTCTGATGGTGGTGGCAGACAGGATCCTTGGTCTAGCAGAGCGAAACCTCCTATCCCTCAGCGCCCTTCACATAAAGGGGGTAGAAAACGTGAAAGCAGATTTTCTAAGCCGCCATACCCTAAGACAGGGGGAGTGGGGGTTGAACCCGGAGGTCTTCCATCAGATTGTCCAGTTATGGGGGCAGCCAGACATAGACCTGTTCGCCACAAGGGCAAACAGAAAGGTGCAGAGATTTTGCTCCCGAAATCCGGCAGAAAATCCTCATGCCGTAGATGCCCTCCAGATTCCTTGGGGGTTCAGGAAGGCCTATGCCTTTCCGCCATTAGTGATGATTCCAGTAGTGGTGAGGAAGATCCGGGAGGAAGGCGCCAGGGTGATTTTGATAGCCCCTTTTTGGCCCAAGAGGCCTTGGTTCTCTCTGCTTCGACTAATGTCGGTGTCAGATCCCTGGATTCTACCAGAGAGGCCGGACCTTCTCATGCAGGGCCCATTATTCCATGCCCAGGCCAGGGGGTTCCATCTTTCAGCATGGAATTTGAGAGGTCGCTATTGAGTAGCACGGGGTTTTCACCAGGCTTAGTTTCTACTTTATTGGGGAGTAGAAAACCAATTACAACCAAGATTTATAGCAGAGTTTGAGGTAAATTCCTAGAGTTTATAGATATCCCGCTATCGAGCAAACCTCCGATCAGAGGGATCCTGGAATTTCTGCAAAAGGGGCGGGACCTGGGTCTAGCTACAGGGACCCTTAAGGTTCAAGTTTCAGCTTTGGGAGCACTCTACAATTGTAATCTGGCTGGGAATAGGTGGATCTCGAGGTTTATCAAGTCCTGTGCCAGAGCAGGACCGGTTAGGTCCATGGGTGCTCCTCCTTGGGACCTGAATTTAGTCTTGAAGGCTCTTACTAGTGAACCATTCGAACCCCTACACAAGGTTTCTCCAAAAATTCTCACCCTTAAGACCATCCTCCTAGTGGCCTTAACGTCAGCCCGTAGGGTGGGTGATCTGCAGGCCCTCTCGGTTAATTCTCCTTACACACAAATCTTTGAGGAAAGGGTCACCTTGCGGCCAGATCCAGCGTACCTTCCCAAGGTGGTATCTAGATTTCACCATAGTCAGGAGATTGTGCTACCCTCGTTCTGCAGCAATCCCAAGAACTCAGGGGAAGTCAGGTTCCATAGCCTAGATGTTAGGAGGTCCCTGCTACAGTACATTCACATGACTAGTCTGTGGAGGAAAGACTGTTCTCTGTTCCTGGCCTTTCAAGGGTGTAGGAAAGGTCACGGGGTGTCCAAGGGTACCATCTCTAGGTGGCTCAGGGAGGCCATTTGCTTAGCCTATACGTCCACAGGGGTTCCAGCCCCGGACAATGTGAAGGCTCATTCCACCAGAGCCGTTGCAACCTCCTGGGCAGAGAGAGCAAACGTCTCGATCGAGCAGATATGTAGGGCTGCTACTTGGTCTACACCATCCACCTTCTTTAAGCACTATCGGTTGGATCTGTCCTCTTCTGATCTCACCTTTGGGAGAAGGGTACTTCAGGCTGTGGTCCCTCCCTAGGGTGCTCATAAATTCTCCAAAATTCTCTCAAGGTGTGCTGTCATGGGGGAGGGGTAAACACCAAGGTTACTTACCGGTAGCCAGTTTTTCCTGAGCCCATGACAGCACCCGTAGTTTCCCCCCCTTATTTTTTCTATGTTTCTCACACCCTGGTGTGCACTGTTTGGGGTGGTGTGTATATGTATATTGTGGTGTTGGTTATGTGCCTAACCTGTTTAGGGAGGTCCTCTCAATGCTCTGTAAACAACTGAAGCGAGGGAGAGGTGCCGCCCTTTTATTTCAGACGGTTTCCTGTCCTTGGTGGGGCGGATCCTCTCTCAAGGTGTGCTGTCATGGGCTCAGGAAAAACCGGCTACCGGTAAGTAACCTTGGTGTTTTGCCTTTCTGAAGGTGATCTGCTATCTCTCTGGTAGATATTTTGCCAATATGGGGTCAGCCATTAAGATGGGCCATGATTTGTTAAGACAGTCACGTAATTCTGTAACTTTAGAGTGGAATGTTGTAATGAACCGTAACTAGTGATGAGCCAGCATGCTCGCAACTGCTCGGCGCTCGCCCGAGCATCTCACTGCTCGCAACTGCTCGCCCGAGCATCTCACTGCTCGCAACTGCTCGCCCGAGCATCTCACTGCTCGCCCGAGCATCTCACTACTTGCAACTGCTTGCCCGAGCATCTCACTGCTCTCAACTGCTCGGCACTCTCCCGAGCATCTCACTGCTCGCAACTGCTCGGCGCTCACCGAGTATTTCCGGGGTTGCTCGGTGGGAGCTCGGGTCCCCTCCCTGCATGTTTGGCGCTCTTTAGAGTGCCAATCAACATGCAGAGATTGTCTGCCACACACTGTAAAGCCGCAGCCATGTTGGTTGTGGCATTACAGTGATTGGCTGGCCGCACAGGGTCATCAGGTCTATATCAGAGCTAGCGCCCCCATGCTAGGCAGGCAGGGTATATATCAGACTGCAGTGCACATAGCAAAAGGCTCCATTCCAGTTCTGTCTGATATTTGTAGAAATCGCCCCAGGTATTAGGGGCCAGGAATCATTTTTTTTTTATCTTTATCCTGACTATTTGCTTAAAAGTCAATCCAGAGAACACCGTTTTTTCTGCACCATTTGCTTGTTGGCACTGCAGAATACAGCCAGGTCCTTTCCATATTACAGCGCTAAAAATCCTGCTATTTAAAACGGTGGTTTGTCCATCACACGGATCACATATAATTGCGCTGAAAATATTGCCATTTCTGGCCTCCATTGAATTTTTGTTTCAGTGTGTCAGTGAACTTACTGACACAAGGTCGGCACTGTTAAAAATAGTTACCTAAAGGCCAACTATTTAAAACTGTGGTTTGTCCGTCACACGGATCACATATAACTTCGCTCCAAATTCAGCCATTTGTAGTGAGCGTGGAAGATATTGTCCTCCATTTAAAATGGGCAAGGCATGTGGCAACGGACAGGGAACTGGACATGATGGTGATGGTGCATGCAGAAGCCGAGACCGTGGGCAAGCTGAAATTGTGCCACAACAAACACCCACATCTTCTCGCTTGACCTTCCTGTCCCAATTAATAGAGGACCGCAGTACACCACTATTGAACACAGAGCAGTGTGAAAAGGTTATTGGTTGGATAGCACATAATGCTTCCAGTCACTTAGCCACCACCACCCTGTCTTCCACACGGTCAAGTCTCAGTAGCCGTAAGCCTGGACCGCATATTCCTCACCCTGATCCTCCTTCCTCCCACTATGCCTAGTGTCCGGAGACAACTGATCCCACACTTGGACACTCCGAAGAGCTATTCACTTTTCCATTTATAAATTTGGGCCGCTTGCCTGGTCCACTTGAAGCGGGGCAAGAGCAGCCAAGGTCATACGAAGGCGGCGGTGGGAAAGTGTCCCAAGAGGTGGACAGTGATGAGACACAATTGCCAGAAAGTCAGGAGGAGGACCAGAGTATGGAAGTGGAAGACAAGGTGGTGCATGATATAGTAACTGACCCAACTTGGCAGGAGGACATGCAGAGCGAGAACAGCAGCAAACAGGGGAGGGAGGTAGAGCACCCCAAAAGGCAGGAAGAAGCAGTGTGGTGGCCACAGACAGAAGGTGGGCAACCGTTCACCATAACACCAACACGACGGAAGTTGCGAGTACAACTGTTAGATCTTCCCCAGTCTGGTTGTTTTTAAAGACTCTACCGATAACCCCAAAAAGGCCATTTGCACCACCTGCCAGGTCAGCATCAGCAGGGGTAGCAAAACTACCAGCCTGACCACCACCAGCATGATCAGGCACATGGCAGCAAAGCACCTGACTTTGTGGGCCGAACCCCAGGGTCCAGGAACAATGTCTGTGGGTGACACCACTGCTTCTTCTGCTGTTGTGCGTGCAAGCCAATCCCCTGTTCATGGTGCATGTGAAGATGCCTCCTGCCCTGCACCTGTCGTTACACACTCTCAAGTAGCAGCATCAGGAAGCACGTCCTTGTCCCAGTGCAGCGTTCAGTTGTCCATACCCCAGTCCTTGGAATGCAAGCGCAAATACGCAGCCAACGTCCCACAGGCCACACTACTAAATTCCCACATTTCACGACTGCTTGCGCTCGAAATGTTGCCTTTTAGCAACCTGCATTCCGCAAGCATTTCGCAACCTGATGGCAGCGGCTGTCCTTGGTACTCGGTCCCCAGCCACCACTATTTCTCCCAGTGTGCCGTCCCCGCATTACACAAACACGTGTCCCAAAACATTAGCTGTGCCCTCAACAACGCAGTTACCGGGAAAGTCCACCTAACCACGGACACATGGACAAGTGCTTGTGGGCAGGGACGGTACATCTCGCTGACGGCACACTGGGTTAACATACTGGAAGCCGGGACCCAGTCGGACCTTGGGATGTAACACATCCTCCCGATGCTGAGGATTGCGGTCCCTAGGTCAATCAGGGTTGCCCCCACGGTCTACAGCTCCAGCACCTCATCCTCCTCAGCCTCTTCCTCCTCTGCAGCCTCCATCTCCGAAATGACCACATCAGTCACAAGCTGGAAGCACTACCTTGGCCAAGCGGAACCAGGCTGTGCTGAAGCTAATATGCTTAGGTGACAAACCGCACAATGCTGAAGAGTTGTGGACAGCTCTGATCGACGATCGTAATCCAAACCAAATATTGAAACATTCACTCATCTCTAGTCATGAGATCTCCCCTATGATGTGTAGATGGCTGTGAAGGTCTTGTGCTCAGTCTTGTTTTATCCACCAGTAGTAAGTAGCGCCTTTCCACTTGGCATTATATGCCCCTGTTCCCTAGCCCTGCTTACTACTGGTATCCTGCTTCACTAACAATCCGTCTGATGAAGGTCATGGTTTAACGACCGAAATGTTACATTTATGTGGATTGCTCTTCTTATATTCCTGTTGCACTATTAACTATACAATTAAAATGACACTTTCTGCAATTTTGAGTGCCGGATTCTATCTTTGTGTGTGTTTGTTTTATCCACCAGTATTATATATTTTATACTTGTGTAATGAGACTGGTGGAGATGACAGGATTAGACTTCTCCATCTGTCTGTGACTTTTACAATATTCGTTTCAGGGTGAAGATCTGACCCATATTAATACTACAGAGACATATGTGAGGGGTGATGAGCGGTGTAAGGAGGAGATTCCTACATATGACCACCCAGGTGAGTAGTAACCACTAAATGCAGAGAAGTCACAGATTCTTCTCAGTCACCGGTTGTGGCTGCTTTATCGGTGGTGTAGTCCGGCCGTATCACAATCGTGTGATCACCATTTTGCCTCTAGACCACAACATTCTCCTCCACCCAAAACTGTTCAAATGCCTTTGGGTATTTTAAGTCCCTTTCTAGAGAACTTACAACCTGGAGGATCCACCTACCCCCTGGGATTAGTAGACGCTGACCGGTACCTGCCCAGATCTGTAAACTCCAAAGCCAAATGACAGCGTACGTAGAATGTGCTGACAAGTGAGAAAATCACTTGAAGAAAAATATTCTGATGGGCCTGTAAGAGAAAGCGGAGGGTAATGATGCTGTTGGCTTCCTAGATCCCTGATATCTTATTGGATGAATCTACCTTCTCTCCCTTCTGTGCGGCTGAATGTGCTCATATGGTCCCTACAAGACCAGGTCCAGTCTTTATGACCAAACCTCGCTTTTATGATCAATAACATTAAATGTGCAGTGAGGGCCAAGTGTGAATTTCTATACAATAACAACAGAGTTTCCCTTTATCCTGACTTTTGAATTTCTTTAAAAACTGACTAACTTCAAGCAGGATTGCGATAAAACTATGAAAAAAACATTACACCTGTGCCATGATATATCTCTAAGCTGTTCATGGCTGTAATATACACTGCTCAAAAAAATAAAAGTAACACAAACAACAGCATATAACTCCAAGTAAATCAAACTTCTGTGAAATCAAACTGTCCACTTAGGAAGCAACACTGATTGACAATCAATTTCACATGCTGTTGTGCAAATGGAATAGGCAATAGATGGAAATTATTGGCAATTATCAAGACACCCTCAATAAAGGAGTGGTTCTGCAGGTGGGGACCACAGACCACATCTCAGTACCAATGCTTTCTGGCTGATGTTTTGGTCACTTTTGAATGTTGGTTGTGTTTTCACACTCGTGGTAGCATGAGACGGACTCTACAACCCACAGAAGTTGCTCAGGTAGTGCAGCTCATCCAGGATAGCACCTCAATGCGAGCTGTGGCAAGAAGGTTTGCTGTGTCTGTCAGCGTAGTGTCCAGAGGCTGGAGGCACTACCAGGAGGCAGGCCAGTACACCAGGAGATGTGGAGGGGGCCGTAGGAAGGCAACAGGCCAGCAGCAGGACCGCTACCTCCGCCTTTGTGCAAGGAGGAACAGGAGGAACACTGCCAGAGCCCTGCAAAATGACCTCCAGCAGGCCACAAATGTGCATGTGTCTGCACAAACAGTTAGAAACAGACTCCATGAGGGTGGTATGATGGCCTCACGTCCACAGATGGGGGTTGTGCTCACAGCCCAACACCGTGCATGGCGCTTGGCATTTGTCACAGAACACCAGGATTGGCAAAGTCGCCACTGGCGCCCTGTGCTCTTCACAGATGAAAGCAGGTCCACACTGAGCACATGTGACAGACATGACAAAGTCTGGAGACACCGCGGAGAGCGATCTGCTGCCTGCACCATCCTTCAGCATGACCGGGTGGGCAGTGGGTCAGTAATGGTATGGGGTGGCATTTCTTTGGAGGGCCGCACAGCACTCCAAGTGCTCGCCAGAGGTAGCCTGACTGCCATTAGGTACCAAGATGAGATCCTCAGACCCCCTGTGAGACCATATGCTGGTGCGGCTGGCCATGGGTTCCTCCTAATGCAGGACAATGCCAAACCTCATGTGGCTGGAGTGTGTCAGCAGTTCCTGCAAGATGAAGGCATTGAAGCTATGGACCGGCCCACCCTTTCTCCAGACCTGAATCTGATTGAGCACATCTGGGACATCATGTCTCACTCCATCCACCAACGTCACGTTGCACCACAGACTGTCCAGAAGTTGGTGGATGCATTAGTCCAGGTCTGGGAGGAGATCCCACAGGAGACCATCCGCACCCTCATCAGGAGCATGCCCAGGCGTTGTAGGGAGGTCATACAGGCACGTGGAGGCCACACACAATACTCAGCCTCATTTTGACTTGTTTTAAGGACATTACATCAAAGTTGGATCAGCCTGTAGTGTGTTTTTCCACTTTACTTTTGGGGGTGACTCCAAATCCAGGCCTCCATTGGTTAATAAATGTGATTTCCATTGATGATTTTTGTGTGATTTTGTTGTCAGCACCTTCAACTTTGTACAGAACAAAGTATTCAATGAGAATATTTCATTCATTCAGATCTAGGATGGGTTATTTGAGTGTTCCCTTTATTTTTTTGAGCAGTGTACATATACATCACGCCTGCAGGAGATGTGGTGGCATGGCTCGAGCCCTGGTTTCATGGATTCACTCCATGTTATAAATTCCATTGTATTCAGTCCTAAGGAATTCAGATTACTGCAAAATCTCTCCTGAAATGGGGGCACTAATACTTTCTCTACTCTTCTGGTCAGGACTCATCATACCTCCAATGGTCCACCATAAATGAGTGCAACTCCGGTTAAGTGTTGGGGCTCTCCCCTCATACATATGTTGTTGTTGTTGAGCATGTATCATAGAATAAAAAAATGTCTCTTTTTTACAAGTTCATTCTGTATGATAGTCTGATTGTGGTGGGATCGGCCGGCCTCACTTATGTGAGTCTGTAACTCCCTGGTAGTCTTTCTAAAAGATCTCCATTGCCTCTTCCAAATGCCCGAGATCTAAATTTAAGACCCCTCAGCTCTGCAGTATTGTAAAAAACTTCACTGTAAATGTCTAATATTTCTTCTTGACACTCATGTGACAGAAAATATTGTCCCTTACGATAGTTTAGATGATGAAGAGCCCCCGAGCCCCAGACTCTAATTACCCCAGAGAGGTTTCACCACTAGTTACTCATTTTTCTCTGATGAAGACTGTTGAGTTTGATCATTTCAGTAGATGTGTTATTGTCTATACTCACATTGGCACTACAGTAGTTAGTACCCAAAATACTCTGATTTAACCCCTTCCCGCAGACAGTTTTTTGTTCCTAATCAGGGTCCAGTTTCCGAATTTGACGTGTGTCACTTTATGTGGTGATAACTTTGGAATTCTTCTCAAATGATAATAGGAAACAAATGGACCTTACAAATTATTTTCCAACTTCTCTTGAATCTGACAATCCCCTATATACGGTTGTACACTACTGTCTGGGCACATGGCAGGGTAAGAAGGGAAGGAGCAACATTTAGCTCTTTGAATGCAGATCTTGCTGGAATAGTTTGCAGACACAATGTATTGGGGGCAATGTTCATGGTCCCTGGCAGAATGAAAATTGCAAATATGCCATTTTATTGCCCAACACATAGTGCCCAGATTGTTCTCCAGGAGACAAACACAGCGTAAATTAAGTGGGTTCTTCTCACTATAGTAATGCCAAATACATGGAGGCTAAATGTGGTTTGGGCGCACTGCAAGGCTCAGAAGAGAGGGGGAGATCTGACTTTTGGAGAGCAGATATTGCTGGATTGGTTTATAGAAGCCATGTTGCTTTTCAAGAGCCTTTCAGCCACTAATAATGTGGAAACCTCTGTTTTTCCGCTGACAGATGATGGACCTGAGTGGGGTTTTGTTTTTTTGTGAAATGAGAGAAACAGAATGAACAAACAGTTGAACACCACGCTCTACTGGTTCATCCTATGAGGTTTTCTATTAGACTGTGAACGGTCATTGTCCTGGTGAATAATTGATTTTTTTTTTATATAACTTGCCTTTTTTTACGGACAGTTTAAGTAGAATTGTTTAAAAATATCAAATTCAAGGATTTTTTATTAAAAAATAATAATTGGTTTTATTTTTGGCAGATGACTGTACCAGGAGATCAGAGGGACAGCTGACATCTTCAGTTTCTAAATCGGATGATCTTGAAATCCCACAGGATACAATTGAAGCGAATGCCATTACTCCAGATTTACCATCATCCCTTCACAGGAAAGATCTGTCAACTGATCCTATGAAACAGGTCCTGTCTTCTGATTCATTACTGACTACTAAGGAAAATCATAGTCACAAAATAAGCATTAAAAAACAAACTGATACTAAATCAAAGAAGCCATTTTCATGTTCAGAATATAGAATTAGTTTTCCTCTCAAAAAGTATTTTCTTAAACATCAAAAAATTCACACAGCGAAGAATAGATTTTCTTGTTCAAAGTGTGGGAAATGTATTAATCAGAAATCAGATCCTGTTAGGCATGAGAGAATTCACACAGGGGAGAAGCCATTTTCATGTTCAGAATGTGGGAAATATTTTACAGAGAAATCAAACCTTAACAAACATCAGAGAACTCACACAGGGGAGAAGCCATTTTCATGTTCAGAATGTGGGAAATGTTTTGCAACAAAATCAAATCTTGACAAACATTAGAGAACTCACACAGGGGAGAAGCCTTTTCCATGTTCAGAATATGGAAAATGTTTTAACCAGAAATCTGAATTTCTTAAGCACCAGAGAACCAACACAGAGGAGAAGCCTTTTTCATGTTCAGATTGTGGGAAATATTTTACAGAGAAATCAACTCTTATCACACATCAGAGAACTCACACAGGAGAGAAGCCATTTTCATGTTCAGAATGTGGGAAATGTTTTGCAAACCAATCAAATCTTATCACACATCAGAGAACTCACACATGAGAGAAGCCGTTTTCATGCTCAGAATGTGGGAAATGTTTTGCAAACAAATCAAATCTTATCACACATCAGAGAACTCACACAGCAGAGAAGCCATTTTCCTGTTCAGAATGTGGGAAATATTTAGCATCAAAATCAAATCTTAACAAACATCAGAGAACTCACATAGGGGAGAAGCCTTTTCCATGTTCAGAATGTGGAAAATGTTTTAACCGGAAAGCGCATTTTGATAGCCACCGGAGAACCCACACAGGGGAGAATTCCGCAACTACACTCAACTAGTCTCTCTACAGACTAAAAAGGCCCTAGCTGCACAACTAAAAACACCACCACGGACCTAACTCCCTAATAAGCCGATGAGGAGTTCTCTCAACAGGTGTTCAATGGGATTTAGATCCAGATTCATTGCTGGTCAGAACTCTCCAGCACTTTGTTTCCATCCATTTCTCGGTGCTTCTTGAAGTATGTTTGGAATCAGTGTCATGCAGGAAGACCCATGACCTAGGATGCAAACCCAGCTTTCTGACACTAGGTACTACATTGTGGCCCAAAATCCTTTGCTAATCTTCAGATTTCATGATGCCTTGCACACAGTCAAGGCACCTAGTGCCAGAGGCAGCAAAACAACCCTAAAACATCTTTGAACCTCCACCATATTTGACTGTATGGGTTGTAAATTTATTGATTATGTTGCGCACCATGGACAAAGAAACATCCGGATCTTTGAAGATTGACTTATAGCCTTGAAATTATTGATATTTTTCAACAATTTTGGTTCTCAAGTCCTCAGACAGTTCTCTTCTCCTTTCTGTTTTCTCCATGCTTAGTGTGGCATACATATGCACACAGTGCAAAGATTGAATCAACGTCTCCCTTTTTTATCTGGTTTTAGTTGTGATTTTCATATTTGTTTACCCACAATTTTGGCAAGGTGCCATCAATTTTGTCCGGTTTATTTTATGTGGTTTTGTGTGAAATTATGTTAAATTTGCCTTTTTTCTCTGTTTTCTTTTGTTGTTCCAATACACACAAAGGAAATAAACATGTATAATAAAACATGTAATTGCAATAATTTTCTTTGAGAATTACTTCATTTTCTGGAACAATTTCAAGGGAGCCAACACTTTTCACCTTTACTTGTTTTTGTTGCCTTTTTAATTTGTTGCAGCATTTCATCCTCTACGTGTTCAGCTATATTAGGAGGCTTAAAGAACCTATAAATGTGACTCATGGTCAGTATAAAATGAACATTTATTGAAAAATTCATAAAAACACATAAGAAACAATGATACAAAAGAGGAAAAAAGTAAACAGAAAAATGGGCATCTGAGGGTAGGTAGAAACATAAATCGATATTTTAAACCATGTACAAAAACACAGTGACCAAAGTCAGCCTAAGGTAAAGATACATATGGAGACCATCATTTAAGTAAAGTGCAAAGTGCAACAAAGATGTCCCAAGTGGGTAAGTACTTAGACTTAATAGAAAAGGGGTCAGTAAGTGAATAAATGAGACAGCTGATACAAAGGTCAAAGGTACTAAAAAGTAGACATGAAAGTATCAAATGAGCTACCTGAAAATCCCTCAGAGTCCTCAGAGTCTTTCCTTTCTTCGTCTACTTTCCCTAATTATAATGATAGATACTGATTGTAATTTTATAACTTTATATTTATACATTGTTTTATGTTGCATGTAAAAATTATTATTATTATTTTTTTTTATAATATAAAATATAGGCTGATAGATGACAATATATCCTATGAAGTATTATGATTATAGGATTCACAAGTTTTTATACAGCAAATCTTTTTTATAAGAACCCTATATGCTTCATTAGGCATTAATTTATAACAATCCTTTTTACTCTATTGAGCATATATGAACTCAAGGGGTTAATATAGAGGTATTACTCTGTATCTGGCCCCGCCCCTTTTAAGTAATTGTATACCTAGTCAAATGTATATAAGGATCAATTGTTTGCTGCTTGTCACACCTGATGAAGGTGGCTGTGTCCACCGAAACGCGTTGTGTGTATTAATAAATCAGTCCTTTTAATATTTTTGCCCTGTTATTGGCGCTCTGGTACCGCTATTCATATTCACTGATTGTCCTTTTCCCCCTGTTGGGGGACGATTCAGTTTAGCCGAAGGAGAGCACTTCGATTGATTTGGCAGCTTCGGTGAACGTGACTCCTGCTTACATGAAAATATATATCTCCCAGCATGAGCAAAGATCAATATTCGGCTTGATCTTTTATGCCAAAGTGGCCCCTGCCCACACACTCCCCTGTGATGACCTCACATGGGTTGGTCGCCGCCCTTCATGGTTTTATTAAATCTCTAATTTCTGTAATATCTCCTCGCTCGATGATCGCAGAAGTTAGCAAATGATGCCATATTTTTTATTGCGAATTTACCTTTCCTTAGAGATCAAACATGATATGACTGCTGTCGGTTATCTCTGCACTGTTGAGTTACAGCTCACCGGCAATACGGAAAAATATCCATACTGTTCCTTATTTAGCCCGCCACTAAAAATATATGTCCTATCACAATCGGAATTAAAGAAATGTCGCTATTCCATATTTCATTTCGGTGCCTCAGAGCCTGGAGATCGAACTCATGTGCAGCCGGGAATGACCTGGCTATTGTAAGGAGTGTGATAGTTTGAAGCCTTAACAAGATGTTTACTATCTCTTTCAGGTGTCATACTTGTTATTTCTGATCAAATGGACAACTCAGTCAGTCTCTGATCCATATGTTCGAAGGTGTCTATTTGTCACACATGTCTCCTTTACCAGGAGCACCATTTAGTATGGTAATTAGCCTGGATAATTAAGTTTGTCTTTTCTCTTGTACACTGCTATTTTGCATAGAAGCAGCTTTTTAGTTTGCTAGCTCTTCTTTCTCCAAATGGGATAGGGGAGGGGGAGGCTGAAGAGTTTGGAGGGAGAGATTTTAGAGATTTTTAATATTTCCTGACAGTCAACAACAACTCAGGGTATTCTGCTGCGGCTAAACATTTTACTATAATACATAAATGGGATACTTCATGTTAATAATTTTTCAGACTCGAAAAGGTCGATCTTGCGGCCCATGGTGGCAGCTGGTAAAAGCTGCCGACCCTCAGGGAACCATACTGGATCTTGACTATAAACACGCAATCCCCCATGGCATGAACTGCAAAAATGATTTGTTTTTCATCTACTAATATTTTCTTGTTTTTCAGCTTGGCGATGCATGTTTAATTTACATTTTACATCAAAACAATGCGTTTCCTTATTTAGGAATGTGGACATATAATTTACATAATGTTTAATGATCATTTGTGATTCACTATATGTATCTCCCAGTTGCACCCTGTGCACACGTTCAGTTTTCTTTTGTAAATGATGTATCTGCTTCCTGTGAATCACTATCTGATATGCCATTCACACTTGTTTTTCCTCCTAATAATTATCTGGTAATGTGTTAAGTAAGAGACGAAAAAACTCCTTTATGAACTTAATGAAAGCTTTATACATTTCCATCTGTGTCTATTGCAATCGTATAGAGGCCAGTCCACCTGCATCGTTGGCTTTGCATTGTCGGCCATGTCTGCTGCAATTGGTAGTAATGGTTAGTCAGCCAGGACACCTGGGACTAGTGATGAGCGAGCATGCTCGCTACTGCTCAGTGCTCGCCCGAGCATCTCACTGCTCGAGATGCTCGGCGCTCGCCGAGTATTTCCGGGGTTGCTCGGCGGGAGCTCGGGTCTCCTCCCTGCATGTTTGGCGCTCTAGCACCTATCAACATGCAAGGATTGCCTGCCACACACTGTAATGCCGCAGCCATGTTGGTTGTAGCATTACAGTGATTGGCTGGCCGCACAGCGTCATCAGGTGTATATCAGACCTGGCGCCACCATGCTCGTCACAGTCACTTCGGAATCAGGCAGTGTAGGGAGAGATGCTGCTGTGTCAGGGAGAGATTTGCTTGTTTATTAATTAGTGTAGGTATTCTACAAGATTCTCTACATATCCATCTCAACTAACAGTCCTTCTGAGGACTAATCCATCTGCAGAGATATCAGGCAGGCGGTGTATATAGGCAGGCAGGCAGGGTATATAGCAGACTACAGTGCACATAGCACAAGACGCTCCATTCTAGTTTTGTCTGCTGCTGCTGTTAGATATTTCTAGACATAGGCCCAGGTCTCAGGGGCCAGGAATAATTCTTTTTATTTTAATTCTGATTATTTTCTTAAAAAGCAATCCAGAGAACACAGTTTTTCTGCGCCATTTGCTTGTTGGCACTGCAGAATACAGCCAGGTCCTTTCCATATTACAGCGCTAAAAATCCAGCTATTTAAAACTGGTTTGTCCGTCACACGGATCACATATAATTGCGCTGAAAATACTGCCATTTCTGGCCTCCATTGAAATTTTGTTTCAGTGTGTCAGTGAAGCTATTGACACCAGTTTGCTGTTAAAAATAGTTACCTACAGGCCAGCTATCTAAAACTGTGGTTTGTCTGTCACACGGATCACATATAATTGCGTTGAAAATATTGCCATTTCTGACAAACAACAAACACCCACATATTCTTGCTCGACCTTCCTGTCCCAATTAATAGGGGACCGCAGAACACCACTATTGAACACAGAGCAGTGTGAAAAGGTTATTGGTTGGATAGCGGATAATGCTTCCAGTCACTTAGCCACCACCACCCTGTCTTCCACATGGTCAAGTCTGGGAACATTGTTTTCAAGAGGCCCTCCTCTAAGTCTCTTCAAAGGGGTATTGGGGTGCATTCAAATTTTGGGCAGCCCTGCTACTCACTGCATACGCAATAATAGTATAGGAGACCCACTCTTTAGTAATGGGAACAACAAGGCATAGCCGGCTGATGGCTCTCTAAGAATAGTGAGGGCCGACTGATGGCCCTATAAAAATAGGCTTTGTGACTTTCAGAGTCCCTCCTTCATAAGTGAAGCAGGATGTGTCTGATGATGTCTCACACACCACATGGCCAGATAAGGTTGTAAAATGTTAAAATGACATCTCCCGGTGAATGCATTTGTCATGGTTGAAAGCAATGCAAAAGTGCAAAAGCGCATCAAAAACACTACGTGTGAACATAGCCCAAAGTGTGGAGGAGTATTTTGTTTTGGTTATTTATTTTGCTTTATATACAAGTCATTACCCTGGAAAGGATGTACCTTAACATATTTCCAAGTAAAATCCATTTTGGTTTCCTTTTTATATGTTTTATTGTGAGTCCGTAAAAGTGGTGTAATACTCTGACAACGTTGTTGACAGCAGTGACCTGGGAGTCAGAAATGCTTCCAGGGGTCTTCCCCATGCTGTTCCCATGTCATTTGAGCACTGTTCCCATCGATTTGGGCAATTTCTAGGCTTCTGCAGACCTCCAGGGGGAGCCGCCGGAAAAATGCTCGAGTTTCCCATAGACTTACATTGGGCTCGTTGCTCGGGTCGAGCACCCGAGTATTCCAATTTGTTCGACCCAAGCAACGAGTACCCGAGCATTTTAGTGCTCGCCCATCACTATTTTTCAATACAAAAAGTGAAACTCATATATATTATATAGAGTCATAACATAGTGATCTATTTCAAGTGTTTATTACTGTTAATGTTGATGATTATGGCTTACAGACAATGAAAACACAAAAGTTATTATCTCAGTAAATTACAATAATTAACAAAAAACACCTGCAAAGGCTTCCTAAGCGTTTAAAAAGGTCCCTTAGTCTGTTTCAGTAGGCTCCACAATCATGGGGAAGACTGCTGACTTGACAGATGTCCAGAAGGCAGTCATTGACACGCTCCACAAGGTCCCAGAGTCTTGAGGAAGAGTGGAGAGGCCACAATCCAAGCTGCTTGAGGTCTAGTGTGAAGTTTCCACAGTCAGTGATGGTTTGGGGAGCCATGTCATCTGCTGGTGGAGGTCCACTGTGTTTTATCTAGACCAAAGTCAGTGCAGCCGTCTACTAGGACATTTTACAGCACTTCATGCTTCCCTCTGCCGACAAGCTTTATGGTGATGGAAATGTCATTCTCCAGCAGGACTCGGCGCCTATCCACACTGCCAAAAGTACCAATACCTGGTTTACACACAACAGTATCACTGTGCTTGATTGGCAGCAAACTCGCCTGACCTTAACCCCATAGAGCAGTGGTCCCCAACCTTTTTTGCACCAGGGACCGGCTTGAAGCAAGATCATTTTTCCATGGCCCAGCAAGGAGGGGGTGGGGTGGGCGGGGCTTTGGTCATATGGGGGCGGGGTAATGGAGGGATTTGGAGTTTAGTGCATACTTATCATATAGTGTAGACCAGGTCCCCGCCAGGAGCTATGCCAGGAGCCCCACATAATGTGCTGTGCCAGGAGTCGCATCACTGAGGCCCCATCACGCCCTGCAGCAGGACAGGGCAGCTGTCCTGACAGCTGCTGTTCAGCTGCATTTACTTCATCCCAGGGGCGGACACAGACTGTAGTGGGCCCCTGTGCAAGAAATTTTTGGGGGCCCCCCCCGCCCTTCATAAGGCAACAAAGTTATGTAAACATAACCCCCCCATGTGCATCTCTCACCCCCCCATGTGCAGCTCACCCCCGTGCATCTCTCATCCCCCTCCGTGCATCTCTCATCCACCCCCCGTGCATCTCTCATCCCCTCCGTGCATCTCTCATCCCCCCCGTGCATCTCTCACCCCCCCGTGCATCTCTCATCCACCCCCCGTGCATCTCTCATCCCCCCCGTGCATCTCTCACCCCCCCGTGCATCTCTCATCCACCCCCCGTGCATCTCTCATCCCCCCCGTGCATCTCTCACCCCCCCGTGCATCTCTCACCCCCCGTGCATCTCTCATCCACCCCCCGTGCATCTCTCATCCACCCCCCGTGCATCTCTCATCCCCCCGTGCATCTCTCACCCCCCCGTGCATCTCTCACCCCCCCGTGCATCTCTCATCTCTCCCCTCCCTCCCATGTGCATCTCTCATCTCTCCCCTCCCCCCATGTGCATCTCTCATCTCTCCCCTCCCCCCATGTGCATCTCTCATCTCTCCCCTCCCCCCATGTGCATCTCTCATCTCTCCCCTCCCCCCATGTGCATCTCTCATCTCTCCCCTCCCCCCATGTGCATCTCTCATCTCTCCCCTCCCCCCATGTGGATCTCTCATCTCTCCCCTCCCCCATGTGCATCTCTCATCTCTCCCCTCCCCCCCATGTGGATCTCTCATCTCTCCCCTCCCCCATGTGCATCTCTCATCTCTCCCCTCCCCCCCATGTGGATCTCTCATCTCTCCCCTCCCCCATGTGCATCTCTCATCTCTCCCCTCCCCCCATGTGCATCTCCCATTCCCCCCACTCCTAGTTAATTGTATTTAAAAAAAAATAAAACTTGTTATACTTACCCCCATGCGATCCCTGCAGAATCCTGGCACTCGTCCAAATCGCTGACACCAGGTTCTCCTGACTTCCGGCCATGTGACGGCGCCGTCACATGACCGGAAGTCAGGGGAATCATGAAGGTGCTGCCGCAGCAGCGCAGCGCTAAGATGTCCCGGACCCGGCGCTTAGCATGCGGCCAGGGGCCCCATGAGGAGAGAGACGCACAAGAGGGGGGCTCCGAGGGGGCTCCTACCGGCCGGGCCCCATACTGGAGTCAGGGCAGTCATGCCCTGATGGCGGCCCTGCTGGAGGCTGGAGGGGCCCCCTCTCCCCGCGGACCGGCTGAAAAACCCCAACGGCCCGGTCCTGGTCCGCGGACCGGCGGTTGGGGACCTCTGCCATAGAGAATCTATTATAGAGAATCTATGGGGTATTGTCTAGAGGAAGATGAGACCCCAGACCCAACAATGCAGACGAGCTGAAGGCTGCTATCAAAGCAACCTGGGCTTCCACAACGCCTCAGCAGTGCCACAAGCTGATCCCTCCATGCCACATTGCCGCATTGATGCAGTAATTGATGCAAAAGGAGCCCGACCAAGTACTGAGTGCATTTATTGAACAGACATTTCAGTAGGATAACATTTTGGATTTAAAATCATCTTTCAAGCTGTTGTTATAAAGTATTCTAATTTACCGAGATAATGACTTTTGTGTTTTCATTGGCTGTAAGCCATAATCATCAATATTAACAGAAATAAACACGTGAAATAGATCACTCTGTGTGTAATGACTCTATATAATAGATCCCTCTGCGTGTAATGACTCTATTTAATAGATCCCTCTGTGTGTAATGACTCTATAATAGACCCCTCTGTGTGTAATGACTCTATATAATAGATCCCTCTGTGTGTAATGACTCTATATAATAGATCCCTCTGTGTGTAATGACTCTATATAATAGATCACTCTGTGTGTAATGACTCTATATAATAGATCCCTCTGTGTGTAATGACTCTATTTAATAGATCTCTGTGTGTAATGACTCTATATAATAGATCCCTCTGTGTGTAATGACTCTATATAATAGATCCCTCTGTGTGTAATGACTCTATATAATAGATCCCTCTGTGTGTAATGACTCTATATAATAGATCCCTCTGTGTGTAATGACTTTATATAATAGATCCCTCTGTGTGTAATGACTATATAATAGATCCCTCTGTGTGTAATGACTCTATATAATAGATCCCTCTGTGTGTAATGACTCTATATAATAGATCCCTCTGTGTGTAATGACTCTATATAATATAGGAGTTTCACTTTTTGTTTTGAAGAACTGAAATAAATTAACTTTTCGATGATATTCTAATTTAGTGAGATGCACCTGTATCTGCCATACCAACCTTCGTGGAATATCTTAACAACTCTGCTGGTTTCAGAGTCGGAAGGGAATTTTTCCTCAGGTGAAGATTGGCCAAATCATTTGGGGTTTTTGCCCTCCTCTGGATCAACTTTAGCAATTACAGAACTTACAGGTCGAACTTGATGAACGCAAGTCTTTATTCAGCTTTACTAACTATGTAACTATGTAACATGTTTGACACCTAACTCTTTTGTTTGGTGATGACAAGGTGTGAATCATCACCAAAGTAAAGTAAAGAGTTAAATAAACACACAGACACAGAGTAAACACTTTATTTGAAATACAACAGACACATTCTTTAATCATTTAAATTAATCAATATACTCGCCCCAGTTCTGTAATCCAAAAAGAAGATCCCATCAAATAACTTAATTTTAGCTCCAAAAGCATCATTGATGTACAAAAAACACTTCAAAAACCGCATGAAAAATGCATCAAAAACACATAAAAACCGCACGGTTTTTCCACACCAATTTTTCCTGCCAAGGAGATACAGAAACAGTCAGGAAAATTCTGCTTCAAATCCTGACCGTGTGCAGATAGCCGAAAACTGTGTTGGTGCTACTTTAGATAGATAGATAGATAGATAGATAATAGGTAGATTATAGATAAATATATTATAGATAAATATATAAATGGCAGATTATAGATAATAGATAGATAAATATGTTTTTACCACCATTGTCTTATATAATATAATATTGCTATATACAGTACAATATGTGAACTTGTTGTGCTTCATATTTAATTTGCGATTAATGAACTGACTTGGCGCCACCTCTGTCACATGGATGACGGTCTGATGATGCAGGACGGCCAGGTGCTGTTTACATTTGGGTTTTGCGCCAAAATGTTTTATGCAATTCAGGATGTTGGTCTCTGCCAGCAAGTAAAGAACAAAGATCATAATGTTCCCAAATAAAGTTAGGATTATAGTTCATATAGAACTACAGATGCCATCGGCACTTACAGGAGACCCTTCCCCACAAGCAGCCCTCCACCTACCCATCCAACCGCCACAACTTGTATATGATGCAAGTGTAAACAGGTACACGGATGCAACAGCACAGATAATGAGGAGACAGTAGCACTTAACAGACACTTCTATCTATGTACAGTGGGGAAAATATGCATCTGATAAACTTATTACAGTTACAGAGGTCAATAGACACCAATGAATCTAATGGGCCAAACAGACCTAGAATACACCAAAAGTAATAAGGGCAAAAAAACAAAGTTGAAAGTTGAAAATTGCCAATACTTTAATGAAAACATTTAAAAAGTACATACAACAATAATAAAAACAAGGCACACCACAGATGAAAAAGGTGGTAGGGTGCCTGGACCCATAATATGTATAAGCTAACAACTATGTCATTCAAGTAGCTAACATAGGCATATAGTTGATAATCAGTACAAAATAAGATATTAAATACATCGAGCAACAGAGAAAATATATATACTTGCTACAGAGAATAATAACAATCCATAAATATATAAATTAATAGTTAATAAATAACCTCTGTTGGTCAATCATCCCAGTACAATTACATGTATAGATATCAATGCCCAAAGGGACAATTAAAGAGACTAAGATATAACCATAATTACCAACAAGCTCAGGTCAGTGGTCCAGGCACCCACCACGCACCCGACGCGCGTTTCGCATGGGAAATGCTTCGTCCAGGGGTGATGGGATGGTGGAATGGGTAGGTATATATAAGGATCCCCTATATATCTTTATTAAAACCGATCCCCCGTCACTTTAAAGTGACTCACAATTCTGACCCAACTGGATTGGTGTTTAGAGGCATTGATCGTGTTTTTTTGAGCCCCAGAGGGGGTAACTGGAAAAAACTATTGGCCCAAAAAGAAACAAAATGGATTTATAAATTGAATACTATATCCCCCCATGGACTCAATGATCATAACAGCTTTGTGCCTTTCCTCTAAATTGCCTTGTACTTTTATGGATGTCCTTTCCACCTTTTGACCTGAATCCTATGTATGCTGGTTTTATTCCATTTTTATCCCCCCTTTTTTATTGTCTTTTGTTGTATGTTGTTGTTTTTCCTTGAGGTTGTTGGATTCCCAGGCCTTCCTGTGATGGATGCCATATGCTGTCTGTTTGATTGATTCATATGCATTTTTTTGCTGTTTTTGCTGCTGTTTTTTGTCTACTGCACTACGTCGTGATGTATTAGTTATTTTATGCACATAACATGCTCCTTGTCAATAGGCATATACAGTGCTGGCCAAAAGTATTGGCACCCCTGCAATTCTGTCAGAAAACACTCAGTTTCTTCCTGAAAATGATTGCAATCACAAATTCTTTGGTATTATTATCTTCATTTAATTTGCTTGCAAGGAAAAAACACAAAAGAGAATGAAGCAAAAATCAAATCATTGATCATTTCACACAAAACTCCAAAAATGGGCCAGACAAAAGTATTGGCACCCTCAGCCTAATACTTGGTTGCACAACCTTTAGCCAAAATAACTGCGAACAACCACTTCCGGTAACCATCAATGAGTTTCTTACAATGCTCTGCTGGAATTGTAGACCATTCTTCTTTGGCAAACTGCTCCAGGTCCCTGATATTTGAAGGGTGCCTTCTCTAAACTGCCATTTTGAGATCTCTCCACAGGTGTTCTATGGGATTTAGGTCTGGACTCATTGCTGGCTACCTTAGAAGTCTCCAGTGCTTTCTCTAAAACCATTTTATAGTGCTTTTGGAAGTGTGTTTTGGTTCATTGTCCTGCTGGAAGACCCATGACCTCTGAGGGAGACCCAGCTTTCTCACACTGGGCCCTACATTATGCTGCAAAATTTGTTGGTAGTCTTCAGACTTCATAATGCCATGCACACGGTCAAGCAGTCCAGTGCCAGAGGCAGCAAAGCAACCCCAAAACATCAGGGAACCTCCGCCATGCTTGACTGTAGGGACCGTGTTCTTTTCTTTGAATGCCTCTTTTTTTTTCCTGTACACTCTATGTTGATGCTTTTTCCCAAAAAGCTCTACTTTTATCTCATCTGACCAGAGAACATTCTTCCAAAACATTTTAGGCTTTCTCAGGTAAGTTTTGGCAAACTCCAGCCTGGCTTTTTTATCTCTCGGGGTAAGAAGTGGGATCTTCCTGGGTATCCTACCATACAGTCCCTTTTTATTCAGACATCGACGGATAGTACGGGTTGACACTGTTGTACCCTCGGACTGCAGGGCAGCTTGAACTTGTTTGGATGTTAGTCGAGGTTCTTTATCCACCATCCGCACAATCTTGAGTTGAAATCTCTCGTCAATTTTTTTTTTCCGTCCACATCTAGGGAGGTTAGCCACAGTGCCATGGGCTTTAAACTTCTTGATGACACTGCGCACGGAAGACACAGGAACATTCAGGTCTTTGGAGATGGACTTGTAGCCTTGAGATTGCTCATGCTTCCTCACAATTTGGTTTCTGAAGTCCTCAGACAGTTCTTTGGTCTTCTTTCTTTTCTCCATGCTCAATGTGGTACACACAAGGACACAGGACAGAGGTTGAGTCAACTTTAATCCATGTTAACTGGCTGCAAGTGTGATTTAGTTATTGCCAACACCTGTTAGGTGCCACAGGTAAGTTACAGGTGCTGTTAATTACACGAATTAGAGAAGCATCACATGATTTTTCAAAGGGTGCCAATACTTTTGTCCACCCCCTTTTTTAGGTTTGGTGTGGAATTATATCCAATTTGGCTTTAGGACAATTCTTTTTGTGTTTTTTTCATTGAAGACAAATTAAATGAAGAGAATAATACCAAAGAATTTGTGATTGCAATCATTTTCAGGAAGAAACTGAGTATTATCTGACAGAATTGCAGGGGTGCCAATACTTTTGGCCAGCACTGTATGTATAGCACATGTCACTTTTAGTACATGAGGTACTTCTTAATAATATATTTGCATATAGTTTTGTACTATTATGGATTGGTGCTATATATGTATTTTTTGCACAGGAGGTCAGCATACGGTCCCCGTGCCGAAGGAACCGTAGTGAAGTTCAACCTGGACGGAGGTTGGGGCTTCATCCAGGACCCGCAGTCTGAGACGGATCTTTTTGTAAACCGGAGGGACGTGGAGTCCCAGCTAAAAGAAGGTCATCCGGACCGGAACTTGTACCCGGGTGATTACGTCACCTACACGAGGCACAGAGGTGAGAGGGGCTGGTATGCCCTGAATGTCCACATGGTGGAGAAAAGGAGCAGTTCTTCACCCTACAGCGCTGAAGACCCGGCTGGGCCAGCCTACAGTGGACAAGAGCTTCCCCGGAGGGAGCACCACTACTAAGCACAGTAGACGGAAATGACTTGCCCAGGGGATATGGGGAAACTCGGTACCCGGGCCTTTACCTTCGCTGTAGGTTGTCACAGCAGTCGGCTCCTGGGCCCGTACTCTGGGGTCTCTCTTGAAAAAGGGGCTGTCATTCGATGGAATGATTAGTAGTTCTGTTTCGTGACTAGAGATGAGCGTTGTTCTACTCGAACTGTTCGCCAATCTCAAATTCGAGCTGTTTTGGGCGGTGTTCGAGCCGTTCGGCGAACACGAACAATTTGATAAAAATTTTGCTGTTCGAGGTTATGTTCGATAACTGTTCGTGCACCAAAATCATAACTGGATTTTTTCTCAGTAATGATGAAAATTAATGTTAATACGCAGTTTGAGTGTACAGCGGGGTGGGGGGAGGGGCAGGGGATGGATCTCTGCAGGAACAATGAAGATCTCCATTTTTTTTTCTCTTTCCCGCATTTACAGTGGGGAGGTGCAATCTGTCAGCCTATCAGCAGCGCACACACGGAGCGAAGTGCTTTTTTTCACACAAGCAAGGGCATGTGTCATTGGCAGTGTATGTCACATGTCCTTGCCCTATAAGACCAAGCCATTTTCCCCGTCGCCACCATTTTCTCACTGCTGCAGCTGCGTGTTAGACGGCACCGCTGTTGCTGTGTGTGCTATACCTTGTTAATTTCAAGCCAATTTTCGCACAAATATACAGATAGCTTGGGAGTAGGGAATAGTTGTGATTGCAGTCCTTTTAAGGACTAGGTTACAGCATTTCCTACGACTTTTATCAGGCAGGTCTGTGCTCTTAAATAGATAGGTTGTGGGAGTAAAGACTAATTGTAATTGCAGTCCTTTTCAGGACTAGGTTACATCAGTTCCTATCAGTTTTTGCCAGGCAGGTCTGTGCCAGTGCTGTGCAAGTTTTTTTCACAGCATTTGGCTGAATCTAGCAAAGCTAATCCTTTTTGGCCTATTGCAGAGTGTGTTAGTCAGTGGAGTAGCCTATCTGTGTTGCAAGATATACCACCTGTGTATAGAATACCAATTTTTTTACTGCACCTAGTGAAGTAAAATCTTTTGGGCATAGCATCATTCTATTAGTCCATCTATACTGACCTCCATCAGGTTGCAAATTAAAACTAATTTTTATCTGCATCTACAGTACCTCTGAAAAAATATTTGGGCTTCTAGCAGTGTGTGGGACTTGTTCTATTAGTCCATCTATACAGACCTCCATCAGGTTGCAAACTGAATATATTTTTTTCTGCATCTACCTCTGAAAAAATATTGGGCTTCTAGCTGTGTGTGGGACTTGTTGTATTAGTCCATCTATACTGACCTCCATCAGGTTGCAAACTGAATATATTTTTTTCTGCATCTACCTCTGAAAAAATATTTGGCCTTCTAGTAGTGTGTCGGACTTTCTCTATTAGTCCATCTATACTGACCTCCATCAGGTTGCAAATTAAAAATAATTTTTATCTGCATCTACAGTACCTCTGAAAAAATATTTGGGCTTCTAGCTGTGTGCGGGACTTGTTGTATTAGTCCATCTATACTGACCTCCATCAGGTTGCAAACTGAATATATTTTTTTCTGCATCTACCTCTGAAAAAATATTTGGCCTTCTAGTAGTGTGTCGGACTTTCTCTATTAGTCCATCTATACTGACCTCCATCAGGTTGCAAATTAAAACTAATTTTTATCTGCATCTACAGTACCTCTGAAAAAATATTTGGGCTTCTAGCAGTATGTGGGACTTGTTCTATTAGTCCATCTATACTGACCTCCATCAGGTTGCAAACTGAATATATTTTTTTCTGCATCTACCTCTGAAAAAATATTTGGCCTTCTAGTAGTGTGTCGGACTTTCTCTATTAGTCCATCTATACTGACCTCCATCAGGTTGCAAATTAAAAATAATTTTTATCTGCATCTACAGTACCTCTGAAAAAATATTTGGGCTTCTAGCTGTGTGCGGGACTTGTTGTATTAGTCCATCTATACTGACCTCCATCAGGTTGCAAACTGAATATATTTTTTTCTGCATCTACCTCTGAAAAAATATTTGGCCTTCTAGTAGTGTGTCGGACTTTCTCTATTAGTCCATCTATACTGACCTCCATCAGGTTGCAAATTAAAACTAATTTTTATCTGCATCTACAGTACCTCTGAAAAAATATTTGGGCTTCTAGCAGTGTGTGTGGACTTGTTCTATTAGTCCATCTATACTGACCTCCATCAGGTTGCAAACTGAATATATTTTTTTCTGCATCTACCTCTGAAAAAATATTGGGCTTCTAGCTGTGTGTGGGTCTTGTTCTATTAATCCATCTATACTGACCTCCATCAGGTTGCAAACTGAATATATTTTTTTCTGCATCTACCTCTGAAAAAATATTTGGCCTTCTAGTAGTGTGTCGGACTTTCTCTATTAGTCCATCTATACTGACCTCCATCAGGTTGCAAATTAAAACTAATTTTTATCTGCATCTACAGTACCTCTGAAAAAATATTTGGGCTTCTAGCAGTGTGTGTGGACTTGTTCTATTAGTCCATCTATACTGACCTCCATCAGGTTGCAAACTGAATATATTTTTTTCTGCATCTACCTCTGAAAAAATATTTGGGCTTCTAGCTGTGTGTGGGACTTGTTGTATTAGTCCATCTATACTGACCTCCATCAGGTTGCAAACTGAATATATTTTTTTCTGCATCTACCTCTGAAAAAATATTTGGCCTTCTAGCAGTGTGTGGGACTTGTTCTATTAGTCCACCTATACTGACCTCCATCAGGTTGCAAATTCAAAATAATTTTTTGTCTGCATCTAGCTCTGAAAAAATATTTGGCCTTCTAGCAGTGTGTGGGACTTTCTCTATTAGTCCACCTATACTGACCTCCATCAGGTTGCAAATTCAAAATAATTTTTTGTCTGCATCTAGCTCTGAAAAAATATTTGGCCTTCTAGCAGTGTGTGGGACTTTCTCTATTAGTCCATCTATGCTGACCTCCATCAGGTTGCAAACTGAATATATTTTTTTTCTGCATCTACCTCTGAAAAAATATTGGGCTTGTAGCTGTGTGTGGGACTTGTTCTATTAGTCCATCTATACTGACCTCCATCAGGTTGCAAATTGAATATAATTTTTTTCTGCATCTAACCCAGCCAATAGTTTTGGCCTAATACCACAGTTTGGCCACTCAGCTCTGCTCGGTTCCCATCCATTGTTTTTTTGTGCAAACAACTCCAGAGTTGTGAATTAGTTAACCACCAAAATGAGTGGAAAAAGGCCTGCTGCTGGTGGAAAGGGGAATAGGCGTGTTGGGAAGGGGAAAAAAGGTTGTGTCCGTGGGGTAGGTGTTAAAGCAACAGTAACATCTGCAGAAGAAAGACCATCTTCCAGCCAAACTAAAATGTCTACTTCTTTTAGCGGACAATGTGATAAGATCCCTTTCTTACGGCCACGCCAATCGCTACAAATTCCAGATGAGGCACAAAAACAGCAGGTGCTTCAACGGATATCAAGTGCTCCTTTAAGTGGGCTCTCCTCCACATCAACTTCAACATCACAAATACTCCAGTCCTCAAAGGTGTCACCCCAATCGCACTTGCTTCCTCACAGCTCCCAAATCTCCAGCTGCCCGTCTGAGTATGAGGTAGAACAGATGGTTGAGTCTGCAGAGCTGTTTACTCATACTATAGCCTGGGAATCAGAGGTCGACTCCAGTGCTTCTGTGAATCCAGACGAGGAAATGATCTGCACTGATGCCCAGAATCTTTGAGTCGGATCCAGGACCAGACGCAGAAGGTTCTGACCATAATGTAGACCCTCATTCCCAAACTGTAACTCCTGTTGGTGGAGACAATGAGGAAGACGATGATAAGACTCAAATACCTGATTGGAGCGACAACTTTAGTTTTTTGTCAGGGCAGGAACAGGTTGGCTCTGAGGACGACGGGTGTGATAACGCACAGGGTGATGATGATGAGGTTGGAGATCCCACTTACTGTCAACCCACAGTCAGCCAAGAGATGAGGTCAGCAGAGGAGGTGGAGGAAGATGCTAGTGACGACGAGGTCAGGTTGCGCCTTCCTGGACAGAGACGTAGTACTGGAAGCACGTCAACAACTGCATCCTCAAACACAACTCTGCCTCTCACCACAAGTCGTGGTGGCTCTTCAGGTCGCATGGGTGCTAAGCCTTGCATAGCCTGGGCATTTTTTCAGATCGATAAAGATGACCCAACTCGTGTTATCTGTAACATTTGTCAGCAAAAGCTAAGTAGAGGCCAAAAAATACATAGTTTTAGTACTTCATGCATGAACCGGCACATGGACATGAAGCATAAGTTGCAGTGGGAAGCTCAGTGTGCTACAATGCGGCCTAGCCGGCCGGGCCAACCACCGTCTGCCATATCTTGTGCATCCGCGGCCTCTTTATCCTCTGTGACTGGGGGGACAGCAGTCACACCTGTTTTGGGGCGCAGACCTGCCACCTCTTTACCCGCAACAGCCAGCGTGATTGGCAGGTCATCATTTTCTTTGGAGGTGGTAACACCAGCTGGTGTTGAGCGCTGTCCGACATCGATAGCACCACCTTTGGATCAAGGCAACCTAACATGTCCACCTGCATCTTCCTCACAGACCGTCAGTTTTCCGGGGACACCCTTATCAACCCCGTCTAAGCACAATAGCCAGCCCTCGGTCCCTCAGATGTGGACAAGTAAAAGACCATTTCCTCCTAGCTATGAGAAAGCTAAGAGGTTGAATTTCACCATCTGCAAGCTCTTGGCTACAGAAATGCTGCCTTTCCGCCTGGTGGACACAGAGGATTTTCGAGACCTTATGTCCGTCGCAGTGCCCCAGTACCAGATGCCCAGTCGGCACTACTTCTCAAAGAAAGGTGTGCCTGCGCTCCACCAGCATGTCGCACACAACATCACCGCTTCTTTGAGAAACTCTGTGTGTGACAGGGTGCATTTCACCACAGACACTTGGACGAGTAGGCATGGACAGGGGCGTTACATGTCGCTGACTGGGCACTGGGTAACTATGGTGACAGCAGGACAAGGGGCTGCTGTCCAAGTCTTGCCGTCCCCACGAGTTGTGCGTCAATCCTCTTTATGTCAAAGTTCCTCCACTGCTTCTGCCTCCTCAACCTCCTCTCGGTCTTCCACCTGCACCCAAAGCCTGTCTGGTCATGCCACAAGCTTTCTAACTGCGCAGAAGGGATCCTGCACACCTCCTTACTATGCTGGCAGTAGGGCTCAACGTCATCAGGCGGTTTTTACATTGAAATGTCTGGGAAATGTGAGTCACACAGCTGAGGAGTTGTGGTCAGCTCTGGAGAACCAATTTCATGAATGGTTGTCTCCACTGGACCTGAAACCAGGGAAGGCTGTGTGCGACAATGCTGCAAACCTGGGTGCGGCCCTTCGCCGGGGCAATGTCACACACGTGCCTTGTATGGCTCACGTGTTGAACCTGGTTGTCCAGCAATTTTTAGCCCACTATCCCAGACTAGATGGCCTTCTGCAGAGGGCACGGTCGCTGTGTGCTCACTTCCGCCGTTCGCATCCCGCAGCTCAGCGACTTACATCTCTACAGAAGTCGTTGGGCCTGCCACTTCACCGGCTAAAATGCGATGTGCCTACCCGGTGGAATTCAACTCTGCACATGTTGCAGCGACTGTGGCAGCACCGACAAGCCCTGGTGCAATACGTTCTGACGTATAGCCTGGGCCAACGAGATCCAGAGGTGGGGAAAATCACGCTGGAGGAGTGGTCTCAGATCAGGGACCTATGCACCCTTCTGCACAGTTTTGAAATGGCGACGAAGATGTTTAGTGCTGACGATGCCATTATCAGCATGACTATTCCGGTGATTTACATGCTGGAGCACATGTTAAACAGAATTCGGAGTCAGGTGGTGGCACAAGAGGAGGTGGAGGAAGTAGAGGAGGAGGAGTTGTATGCGGAAGGGCTAACATCTGCAAGGTCCAGACGGTCGGCAGCACCAAGGCGGCAGGCATGTGAGGGTGGGGGAGATGGTTTTACCAGGGCGCATGGTAGCAGCCAAACTAGTGAGGAAGGTGCAGGAGCCCAGGAAGAAGTGGAGGACGAACTGATGGAAGACTCATCAGATGAGGGAGACCTTGATCACATTTCTGTTGTGCGAGGTTGGGGGGAGAGGACAGAGGAAGGAAGCATCATTGTTACCTCGCCACCAACACAACAGGGACTTGGTGCTCCTGGATGCGCAACACACATGAGTGCCTTCTTGCTGCACTACCTGCAACATGACCCTCGAATTGTGAGAATTAGAAATAATCCTGACTACTGGGTTGCCACACTGTTAGATCCCCGGTACAAAAGTAAATTTGCAGAAATTATTCCTGCCATAGAAAGGGATGCACGCATGCAGGAGTATCAGCAGAGACTGTTGCAGAATCTTACATGTGCTTTTCCACAAAATACCAGTGGTGCACGTAGTGAATCTCACAGTTCCAACTTGCCAACCGTGGGACCGTCAAGTGTTCAGCACTCAAACCGTAACAGAACCACAGTATCTGCTGGTAACATCAATTTTGCGGAATCATTTCACCACTTTTTTAGCCCATCCTTTGCAAGGCCACAGGAGACAAGAAGTCTGACACATAGTCAACGCCTAGAGACGATGGTACAGGAGTATCTCCAAGTAAACATTGAAGCCATGACTGTGTCACTGGACCCTTGCTCTTTTTGGGCTTCCAATCTGGATAAATGGCCGGAGCTAGCCACTTACGCCTTGGAGATCTTGTCATGCCCCGCAGCCAGCGTTCTGTCTGAACGTGTGTTCAGCGCTGCTGGTGGTGTGCTGACAGATAAGCGCACGCGGCTCTCCACTGATAATGTAGACAGACTCACGTTCATAAAGATGAACAAATCATGGATCCGAAACGACTTTTCTACCCCTGTGTCATCCTGGGGAGAGTAAAAGCTTGATGATTGGTTAAAATCACCCTACCAACCGTTTTAAGCTTTCAAATTACTAATCATGTTTATCTGTATCTTGGCTGGAAAATAATTTGGGCTTTGTAGCAGTGTGCAGGACTGATTCTATTAGGCCATCTATAATAAGCTCCACCAGATTTAAAATTACTAATCATGTTTATCTGTATCTTGACTGGAAAATAATTTGGGCTTTGTAGCAGTGTGCAGCACTGATCCTATTAGGCCATCTATACTAAAGCTTCACCAGATTTAAAATTAATAATAATTTTTAGCTGCATCTAGCCCGGAAAATAATTTTGGGGCTCCGAGATGCGCAAGACACATAAGTGCCTTCTTGCTGCACTACCTGCAGCATGACCCTCATATTGTCAGAATTCGAAGTAATCATGACTACTGGGTTGCCACACTCTTAGATCCCCCAAACTTTTCGATCAACCTTTTCATTTTAATAAAGACCAAAAAAATGGTCATTTTTGAAATTATAAGCATTAGCAGGTTGTTAGAAACTGAAATCAAACAGTTTTCAACTCAAAACTTTATTCTAGGTGATGTTACATTTTCACATAGGACCCCTTGTTCGAAAGGAGCTTCTGAACTCTCTCGTCCATTGAATTTGTCAGGTTTTGGATGGTTTCTCCTTCAATTGTTTTGCATGAGGACAGAATACCCTCCCAGAGCTGTTGCTTAGATGTGAACTGCCTCCCGCCATCATAGACACTCCTTTTAATGATGCTCCAAAGGTTCTGAATGGGGTAGAGATCAGGGGAGCATGGGGGTCACACCATAAGTTTGTCCCCTTTTATGCCCATATCAGCCAGAGATGCAGATGTTTTATGTGCAGCATGAGATGGTGCATTATCATGCAAAAAAATGATCTTGCTGTGAAATACACGGTTCTTCTTCTTGAACCATGGCAGGAAGTGCTGTTTGAGAAAATCCACATACATTATGGAGTTCATCTTTAGCGCCTTCAGGGATCATAAAGGGGCCGACAATCTCTCTCCCCATGATTCCAGCCCAAAACATTACTCCACCTCCTCCTTGTTGGCGCTGTAGCCGTGTTTGCGTGGGGTGTCCATCAACCAGCCATCCTCCACTCCATCCATCTGGACCATCGAGCGCTGCACGGCACTCATCCGTGAACAAAACAGTTTTGAAATCAGTCTTCATGTAATGTTTGGCCCACTGGAGCCGTTTCTGCTTGTGTGAAGTGGATAGAGGAGGTCGACAGGATGGCGTATGCACAGCTGCAAACCTCTGAAGGACCCTGCATCTTGTTGTTCGGGGGCTGCATCTTGTTGTTCGGGGGACGTTGGAGGCACCAGCAGCTTCAAAAACTTGTCTGCTGCTATGACAAGGCTTTTTTGCCGCTGCTCTTTCAACCTGACGTAATTGCCTGTAGGAAAGAGTCCTCAATTTGCCCTTATCAGCACGCACACGTGTGTACTGTGAATCAGCTACATACTTCTTGATTGCCAAGACACTTCATCCTGATCATCGCACAATGTTGATTGTAGTCATGCCTTGACCTAAACACTCCACAATTTGTTGCTTCTCAGCAGCCGACACATCCTTTTTCTTTCCCATTTTGGCAGAAAATGTAGGCTGCTTAATAATGTGAGACAGCCTTCTTAAGTAGTCTTGCCTTTCATTGGACACACCTGCCAAACTAATTAGCACAGGTGTCTGCAATTGCTTACAGTGATATAAAGAGCCCTGACACACATCACCATCAATGAGTTTAACTGACAAACAAACAAATTCTTCCCTTATCACTCCTAAACACTTTTTGCATAATAATTTGGAACACAGTGTACATGTGCTTTTCCACAAAACACCAGTGGTTCACGTAGTGAATCTTACAGTTCTAACTTGCCAACCGTGGTCTGTATGGAGTTGTTCAATAAAGGGCCCAAAATTAAGATAACATAGATGGGAGAGGTCTCTATGAATAGGAATTCCTAAGTATTTGATACCCTGTGAGGGCCAGGCAAAGGGAAAGTTGGACTGGATGGAATCCTATATGGATTTGGGGAGGGAGACATCGAGGGCCTCAGACTTCGCTGCATTGATTTTATAATTTGACCATGTAACAAAGTGATCTATTTCAGCCATAACAGCATGGATGGATATATGTGATTGAGTGATATATACTAGGACATCATCAGCAAATAGAGAGCACTTGTACTCGGTGCCTCCCACCTCAATCCACCTAATATTGGGGTTATGGCGAATTGATGAGAGCAGGTGCTCCGTCACTAGGATGTATAAGAGAGGGGACAGAGGACATCCCTGCCTTGTCCCATTGGTGATTGTGAAAGGTGATGAAAATGTTCTGACGCGCCCCCTGGGCCTTGGGACACCCGGAGCCGGACCCTTTTTGGTGGATGCTGGTGGTTGTAGTCTCCGTGGCGGCGACCCGGTTCCGTGGCTCAGGGCGGTCAAACCAGTGGCGGAACTATTTATGTGGTTTTGATGTTTAAATGTCCGACTACGCCACCCGTGGATTGCGGTCAGAGTGAACCGCTGCTACAGGGCAGACCGCTAAGGCTGGTGTTGTGGGTGCAGCAGGAGTATAGCCTCAGGGCAGTGTATGCGGAGGATGGGGGTGATGGTGCAGGGCAGCAGCAGTAACGACACAGTCAGTGATGCAGTCCAGGGCCTTTACTCACAGTTCTTATTATCCAGACCACGTCTGCAGGTAATGGCTGCCCACGTCGTACTGTGCTCACCAGGTGAGGGGCTCAGACAACTCCCAGATAACTTTGGAGCGCTTCACAGGACCCCCTTTGTGTGTCCTTTGTCTGGCCTTTCTTACCAACCCTTCTGTCCGGCTGCCTCGGGCCTCCTCTTGGTAAACTTGGCGCCAGTTTCCCTGACCCTATGTGGTGCCTTCCTAGCGGGTGTAGCGAGGGGCTGCGCCACATAAAATGTCAGAGCCTCCGGTTTCTAGCTGAGGGTCGTTTCCTGCCTCCACTAGTTTCGGGGACCGGTCTCCCCCTTTGGCCTGACCCCTCCACGCAGGTGGATTCGGGCGTGCGGTGGCGACTCGCCCGTCCGCACCCCTGGGATCCCTTCGTTCCTCGTTCCTGGAGCCTTCTCCGCTCCTCTTCCTTCCTTCTCCCTCTTCCAGGCCTGGGCCTCTGTTACTAGGCCCGCCTCCGGAGCAGAGCTCATGCAGAGCCCCTGCTCCCTGCCACTTCTGCTCAGACTTCTCTGCACTGAACTAAGATGGTGCCCACCTTTTATACTCCCTTCTCAATGCACCCAGGAACTGCTTCCTCCCTGCTCCTGCACTACAGGGTTCCCCTTCCTCAGTGTTCCCTCCCCCCACTCCAGCCAGTGACAGGGACTGTCGTGCCCATCTCAGGGGCATATTGGTCGCCCTGCCCCACGGCAATGTGGTGTAATGCATGCAGGTGTCGGGTCCTGATCCACACTACATCCTTACCTGAGAGTGAGATATCACACCTCTGGGTGAGGTGCAATACCTCTGTAGCAACCGAGCCCTCAGGGTGCTACAGTTCCATTTATCTTCAGCCTAGGTGAAGTATTGCGATACAGGGCCGTGATTTTGGCTATAAAAGGGTCCCCTAGACCCCTACCCCAAGCTTTTTAAGACATATATATGGCATATATGGCGTGCCAGGAGACTCTATGGAATGCTTTCTCAGCATCCAACGAGAGTATCTAATTACAAATTTTTAACTGCATCTAGCCCAGGAAATACTTTGTGCCTAGTAGCAGTGTCTGCTAGTCAGCGGATTATCCCGGATGTTAAGCAAGCTGCACCACCTGTAGTTTGGACACTTAATTTTTTCAAAGGAAATGCTTCGGGACCACGGGATACTCAGTGAAGAGCATCAGGAGGCACCCCAAGGCATAGGGGCTGGGACTGGCAGTAGGATGCCTTGCGGTGGACAGCCGAGCTCGATCCTTATAAAAGCTTTTTAACTGCAGCAGCTTTAGTGGACACTACTGGAGCTGGAATTACGCGGCTGCTGGCATGAGACTTGCCCTCCAATAGATCCTTGTAAATGGATTTAAAGAGAATTCATTCAAATTAGAGAGACAATTTAAATTAAAAAGCTTAGAGCTGCCTCCACCACAGGGGGGCTCGCTCGACCCACCAGCGGACAGGCACCAGTATTGGGAGAGGGGGGCTGGACGTCAGGGTTCACCGCGGCTCTGGCACAAACCCGGCGACGCGGAGGTGGCACGGGCAGGAGCGGACTGGCCGTGTCGGCTTCTCACTTTTTGGATTTTAGAAGGGCATGACATGCCTATATCTGTGTCTCCCCCTCCTTTTACTCCTCCACCTCTTTTCTTTTCGCATGACTATATGTACTTGTCACTTTTCCATGTGTTAGTTGTGTCTTCTGAGCAGTTTGTCAGCTTTTGGACACCTTTGAAGGTGTTTTCTTTGTGTTTCTATGTGTTTATGTTTGCCTGCCATTGGTTTTAACGGTGTTCGAAGGTGTTCGACGAACAGTTCGACGAACAGTTCGGCGAACACACCGGTGTTCGACGAACCGAACCGAACTCGAACACTACGGGGGTGGCTCAACACTATTAGCAATGCCCTTCCTTCACCAATTGTATCTCCTTACCATTGCTAAGGACATACTGGGAGTTGTAGTTAAGTCCTCCATTCTCTGGAATTCCTATTGTTAGCAATGCCCTTCCTTCACCAATTGCAAATACAAAGGATCCATCCATGGGGTGAGATCTTGGGAATAATTGAATCGTACCTACATTAAAAAAAAAAATAAAAAATCTCCTATTCTTAATAATTACCGTATTTTTCGGACTATAAGATGCACTTTTTTCCTCCAAAATTTTGGAGGAAAGTGGGGGGTGCGTCTTATAGTCCGAATACTATATTATTGTATGGCCGCATGGTGGTGGGTGTGGGGGAGCCACAGGGGTGGATTAAGAGTAGCAAGTGCCCCGGGCAGTTTAGAAGGCACGGCCCCTTCCCCCCCACACACACACACATGCACACATACCTGTATGTATGACATGTCACATGATCCCCTGTGATAGATCATGTGATAGTTCACGTGAAATTAATTTGGCACAATATTAATTATAATAATTTTTTTTATGCTGTGTGCCCACTACGCGTTTTTTAAGCTTTTCCGCAGCGGCAATTCCGCTGCAGAAACGCTTAAAAAAACGCTTGGTAGAAGGTCTGCCATGTTCCCCAATGATAATCCGCATGTGCTGTGCACATGCTGCGGAAATTTCCGCTGCGGATTATCATTGCGGAAAAATCCGCAGCACTAACAATTATTTTGCGGAAGCGTGGCGCTTTCGCCACCATTGACTTGCATTGGAACACATGGAATCCGCATCACTGCATCTGTACATGCAGATTCCATGCATTTCAATGTGCGGATGGTACCCGGGTTTGGAGAAAAGGAGACTCTCCTCCGGACCAGGGTACCATAGAACCTGTAAAAAAAGAATAAAAAAAAAATAAATATTATACTTACCTTCTGATGGCCCCCGGTGTCTTTATCCGATGCGTCCTGGCTTGCCAGCAGCTCGCGATGGTCTGAAAAGGACCTGCCGTGACGTCATTTAGTCATGTGACGGGTCACGCGACCGCTGACGTCGGCAGACCATCAGAAGGTAATTATATATTTATTTTTCACCATTCTTTTACGGTCACACTATATAAATCCATGCCGGTTGCATGGATTTATATAGTGTGACCAAGTTGTCAAGTACTTTCCAAGTGATGCTAAAATCGCTTGGAAAGCGCTTGTCAACCCGCATGCGGAAATGCATGTGAAGAACGCTTCACATCCGCATGTCCCTGGCAGGTAATTTTATGACTCAATATTGAGCACACGTAACCATCTATACACAGCAGGAGGCCGCACTGCGCCATCTATACACAGCGGGAGGCCGCACGTAGCCATCTATACACAGCAGGAGGCCGCACGTAGCCATCTATACACAGCGGGAGGCCGCACGTAGCCATCTATACACAGCGGGAGGCCGCGCGTAGCCATCTATACACAACGGGAAGCTGCATGTAGCCATCTATACACAGCGGGAGGCCACACGTAGCCATCTATACACAGCGGGAGGCCGCACGTAGCTATCTATACACAGCAGGGAGCCGCACGGTGCCATCTATACACAGCGGGAGGCCGCACGTAGCCATCTATACACAGCGGGAGGCCGCACGTAGCCATCTATACACGGCAGGAGGCCGCACGGCGCCATCTATACACAGCGGGAGGCTGCACGGTGCCATCTATACACAGCGGGAGGCCGCACGGAGCCATCTATACACAGCGGGAGGCCGCACGTAGCCATCTATACACAGCGGGAGGCCGCATGGTGCCATCTATACACAGCGGGAGGCTGCACGGTGCCATCTATACACAGCGAGAGGCCGCACGTAGCCATCTATACACGGCAGGAGGCCGCATGGTGCCATCTATACACAGCGGGAGGCTGCACGGTGCCATCTATACACAGCGGGAGGCCGCACGGAGCCATCTATACACAGCGGGAGGCCGCACGTAGCCATCTATACACAGCGGGAGGCCGCATGGTGCCATCTATACACAGCGGGAGGCTGCACGGTGCCATCTATACACAGCGGGAGGCCGCACGGAGCCATCTATACACAGCGTGAGGCAGCACGGCGCCCCCCCCCAGAGACAGCAGGAGGCCACACGGCGCCATCTATACTCAGCAGGAGGCTGCACGCATTCACGCACACATACAAACATATACATACACGCATAAACACATTTGAAACACAAAAATACATATAAACCGACATCACACAATGATATCTGCCTGCACACACATACATACATACACATACACACAGACAGACTCACACACTCAGACACACACTCACCATCCCCCGGCTCGGCTCCAGTCCTCCTGGCTCCTGCTCCTCTCCGGTGGTAAGTAGCAGTGCAGGCCGGGCGTGCACTGCGTGACGTCACAGCTAGGAGACACGGCCGCGCACAGGGTCGTGTCTCCTAGCAGTGACGCGGCCGGGCCAGCAGAGGGAAGTTAACTGCTGCAGTGCTGGCCCGGCCGAAGAAGCAGCGGCTGTGCACCGCTGCTGGGGGAGTGGTCCGGGGCCCCCCCCTGCCACTGTCTGCCGGTATGTGCCGCAGGGCTGCACAAATAATGAGGGCAATCCGGCCATAGAGACCCGAGGCCACGGGCGGTAGCCCGGATTGCCCTCATTATAATCCACCTATGGGGAGCCGCAGCGGGGGATCAGCGGGGCACAGGATTTTACAAATCGCAGAAAACCCATTTGATGTTAATTGTTTGGGCTTTTCTCATGCGCCGAGCATCACTCACGAGAAAAACAAGCTTCAAAGAACAAATGAGAGGAGACAGTCCATGCATTATGTGTCACGGTGGCGTGTCATTACCAACCCCCTTGCTGCAGCGCTCCCTAAATTCCCGACAATGTAGAAAAACCTTGTCCACACGTCACGGCTCTGAGCTGACTAGTCCTGGAGGATCGTGAGGTTCCTTCCTTACATCTCTCCTCAATTATCTCGGCTTCTGTAAAATAGGCAGAGACTAATGGGACGAAAAATGCGGCTGCAGAATAAAGGTTCTCTGGCATTTATCTACTCTGTGATCACCGTTCCTAATCCAATCGTGGAGGCGTTCCTGGCTGTTACAAGGAATTAGTAGGATTACTACAGTGTGACAGGCGAGGGTACAGCGCCTGTGCCGGTCATGGATTCTCAATAGAGGTGGGTGGGAATGGTCGCTCTCCACTGAAATGATCGGGGGGTGCACATACTTCCCAAAAGAAAGCACTTGAATTGTCAAGGTCAATCTATTCTATAGCTGTAACTTTAGCCTTAAAGGAATTGATACAGTGGGTTACATCTGGTGCCCGGGGGGCAGTGTTTGGTATACTCTGTGTCCCTCTGAAGAAGCTAAAAAAGTGAAACGCGTGTTTAGGAGAGTGGCAGGCACATAATGGGTAAGGATCTCCTCATTACTGGTACTCAGGCCCAAAATATGTAGAATTTACACTACACTAGAGATGAGCGAACCCCGTGGATGTTCGGTTTCGACCAAACTTTAGTCCAAAGTTTGGTTCGGGTACCAGAACTTGAACCCGAACCCCATAGAAGACAATGGTGACACAAACTTTGATGCTGTAAAATGGTCGTAGTAAGGGCTAGGAGGTCTCTCACTCTTAAAACGGACTTGTCAGTGTTCGGAGTTCAGCATTGGACACTAGGTGTCCGGTATGAACCCCAAACTTTACAGTTCGGGTTCGCTCATCTCTACACAACACTCGTTATACTGTTGTACTGATCCATTACACGTCTAGTCCTTGTGATTGACTATATATTCATTGTTGAGGACGCTCTTGCAGATGGGTCTAATCTCTGATGTCACGCCATCTGGAGGCTGAATCTTGAACTAAGTGCTCTTGTAATACAGGTTTTAATATTACGCTAATAAAATATATACTGTATACTGTACAATAGCTTTCCGACCCCGTTACACAGTTTTTGAGCACTTGAGCTGAAGTTGTTAAAGCTCAATTGGTGTTTTGCATAGTCTGAGGGGGCTATAGGTGTAATTCTGCTGAGATTTTGACTTCGATGCGTGTTGCAGTTACATTGGCGTAATACTCTGTTCCATGTACAATATTATGTAGAACAGAGTTTTGATTCTAAATGGACTGTAGATAAAACGGTATGTCCTGGAACAGTACCAATACACATGCTCTGTAACTTGCCATCCACTCTTTTGGAGTGGACGATTGCTCTTTATCAGCATTCTGTCAGCACTATAGGTCCTGGGACATCCCTTCTCTCATTACTCAGCATGTATTGCTTCCGCCATTGCTTAATGAAATGCCTGCAATTAACTGAAAGACTGAATCTCTGTTAAGCCTGCATATACAGTTTGACAGGCAGGAGCAGAGAGACGAAGGCCAAGCCCCACTTCCGGTAATCCATATAGGGGGGTTTCTGCTGCTAGAGACAAATTACACTTAGACAGAAGGGAGACCCTACCGGCCGACACTTTTAGGTTATCTAACCCCTGAAAAGTAACTCCAACTTAATTGAACTTTATAAAGGGATTTTGCACATTATCTATCGAATGAGATCAAGTACAGCGACCATTTAATTTGTATTAAGGTTCAACTCACCTGCAAACACCATGGGTTTCGCAGGCTTAAAGCCGGGCAGAGCCACTGGCTGCTTCAGTAAATGCAGAGTGTCTCCTATTTGTGCTTCCTGTGCGTCCTTCATCCCAGCGATTAGATAACCTACTTGCCCAGCATATCTTAGAAGCAATGAGAGCAATATATATTCACAATTAGTGCAGATTCATCAAATTCTACATTGAATATCAGGTACAAATCTACCATAAAAGAAGGCAGCAACGGCTCGGAGACCCAGCACTGCATAAGTTCACTACAGCTATATACAGCTGGCACTAGAGGGCGCTCACTGGAGACAGACTTCTACTGCTGCGGTTGGGTACAATACTAGCTGTACATAATCACAGGTCAACAGCTCCCCCTGGTGGTGGCTGCATGCAGCAAAAATAGTATTTCATCTAGTTACATTCATTTAAGTCAGAAATGCTGTGACATTAGTCAGCACTAGTGTTGAGCATTCCGATACTGTAATATCGGGTATCGGCCGATATTCGCGGTATCGGAATTCCGATACTTAATTCCGATACTTTTACAATATCGGATACCGGAATCGGAAGTTCCCATAATGCCTGCGCTCTGCAGTGTCTGTGAAGGATGACAAGTTGGATGGCAGCGCTCAGCTGAGATCCAGCCTGTCATCAGAATGCCATCCCAGCGGGGGAGAATTCTCCTGATCGTTTAAAAGCCGGCGCGCGGTAAAAAGCCGCCGGCTTTTAAACAATCACACAGCCCCATACTGCTTCCCCGCAGCCTCTCACCCCGATCCTCCGCTCCCCTCGCCACCTCCAATCCCAATCGTAAATTAGGACCGGGCGGGGAGCGCAGCACCAAGGAGCGAAGGACCCGGGCGGGGAAGCCGGCAGTGAAAAGACTTCACCGCCGGCTTTCCCGTTCTGTGCTGCGCTTTCCCGCCGGTTATTTCAAATGAACAGCTGAGGTATCAGGTGATGCTGATCAGCTGTTCATTTGAATTAGCCGCGTTGCCCTCAGAGGGTTCATGTGAGTTCATGCTTGACTGCATGAACTCACATGAACTTTCCCACGGCCGCACAGGTCAGCCTCACCTCCCAGACCCGTCATGATTAGTGTGTGCGCGGTCTCTGTGCGATGTGTGCGGGTGTGTGTGCGGGGTGTCTGTGCGTGCAGGCAGACATAGGCCGATGTGACACTACTACTCCCATCGGCCTATGTCTGTCCCCCGTCCACTCCTGCCAGCAGGATCAGCTCGATGGGAGCAGTAGTTCCCATCAGACTGATCCTGCTATTTAAATTGCCCTACTGTGTCCCCAATAAATGTTAAATACATGTCATTGGTGGCCAGTGGTTACCTAAAAGAAATTAGTTCATACATTACCTGTCCCCGCCGATCGCCACCTAAAATAAAGTAAAAAATAAAAAACTACACCTATACTCACCAAGACACCTAATTCCCCGAAGCCATCGATCTCCTGTAATAAAATATAAAATAATAAACCACAACCTTATCCTTACCCCTCCGTAGCAGTCCACGAGTGTCCCACGAAGATCTCCAGTTCAGAGCAGCCACATAGAATGTGACCGCTCTGAACCGCTGCCGCCGCTAGAATGACGGGGCCGTAAGGGTTCACCGGAGTTCAGGCAGCGCTGCTCCGGTTAGCTGCTTTACGGCCCTGCTGTATAGTGAGAAATTCCCACGGTACAGCAGTGCCGTAAAGGAGGTCTCCGGAGCTGCGCTGACTGAATGCACTCCGGTGACCTCAGTCAGTGGCTCCCGCTGCCGGGAGCGGACGTGTTCCCGGCAGCGTGAGCTTACAGCAGCCATGCACAGCTGTCACCATCTCCAGATGTGACAGCTGTGCATGGGAGATCAGCGCAGGAACGTGGACAGGTAACTATTATTTTTAGTAAACTAAGAATTAAATAAAATTGTGTGTTTTATTTCAAATAAATTATTTTTTTCTGGGTGTAGTGTGTGTTTTTTCTTTTTAACACTTTGTAGGTTAGTAATGGGGGTGTCATATAGACACCCATCATTACTAACCTGGGCTTCATGGCAGCTGGCGCTGACATGAACCCCACCACTATTACCCCCTGCCACCGCACCAGGGCAGCGTGGAAGAGCGAGGCTAAGTGCCAGAATTGGCGCATCCTATGGATGCGCCATTTCTGGGGCGGCTGACGGCTGGTGTTTCTAGTCTGGGAGGGGGCCAATATTCATGGCACCCTTCCTGGACTATTAATATCAGCCCCCAGCTGTCTGCCTAGCCTGTGCTAGCTATTAAATTAGGGGGGACCCCACGTTACTTTTTTTGGGGGGTTCCCCCATTTTAATAGCTAGTAAAGGCTAGGTATTCAGCTGGGGGCTGATATTAGTAGCCTGGGAAGCTCCGTGGGTATTACCCCCTTCCCAGGCTTCAAACATCTGCCCCAGCCGTCTGCTTAACCTCCGCTAGAGCCTAAAATTAAGGGGAACCCCACGCCAATTTTTTTTAAAATAAATCCTTTATTTTAACACTAAATGACAAGTACAGTAATCAACACTGTCACTGTACTTCATATATATGTGACTGACATGTTTCTATCTATCTAATCTATGTGTGATTCTCTATTTTTTCTATTCTAAATTGTCGGGTACAGATGCTGAATTGCCGGCCGGCTTTCTTAAAGAGACGGTGCATGAAAACACTATTATTTTTTTAAATAAATCCTTTACACTAAATGACAAGTACAGTAAGCAACACTGTCACTGTACTTCTTATATATGTGGCTGACATGTTTCTATCTATCTAATCTATGTGTGAAGCTCTATTCTGTCTGTTATAAATTGTCGGGTACAGATGCTGAATTGCCGGCCGGCTTTTTTAAAGAGACGGTGCACGAAAACACTAATATTTTTTTTAATAAATCCTTTACACTAAATGACAAGTACAGTAAGCAACACTGTCACTGTACTTCATATATATGTGACTGACATGTTTCTATCTATCTAATCTATGTGTGATGCTCTATTCTTTCTGTTGTAAATTGTCGGGTACCGGTGAATGCCGCTGATGAATTGCCGGCTTTTCATGTCATTCTACATTATTCTTAGTTGTTTTACTTCATGTAGAATTAACCTACAAGGAAAGAAAGGGTTTATTTTCATTCCGATATTTGTGTCCCATTGACTTGCATTGGTTTCCGGTATCGGAATCGGCGATATCCGATACTTTTTGGGTATCGGCCCGATCCAATCCGATACGATATTTCCTGATATCGGAAGGTATCGCTCAACACTACTGATCATGTTTTCTGTCATGTGATTTTCTTGTGTAAATACGGTTGAAAGAAAATCATTTAGCATATTGGCTTTTTCCTTATCCTCATCCACCATTTCACCCAGACTATTTTTAAGGGGGCCAACACTATCATTTTTTAGTTTTTTACTATTTATGTAGTTAAAGAATATTTTGGGGTTATTTTTACTTTCTCTGGCAATGATTCTCTCTGCCTCAATCTTTGCTGCCTTGATTTGGTTTTTACAGAATTTATTTAATTTTCTATATTTATTTAATGCCTCATCACTACCTACTTGCTTTAGTTCCCTAAATGCTTTCTTTTTGTCACTTATTGCGCCCCTTACAGCTCTATTTAGCCATAGTGGTTTCCTCCTATTTCTAGCATGTTTATACCCAAAGGGTATATATTGTGCACAGGTCCTATTCAGGATTTTAATAAATGTCTCCCATTTGCTTTGTGTAGCTTTATGTCTCAGGATATCGTCCCAGTTTATTGCACTAAGATCATCTCTCAACCGTTGGAAATTTGCCTTCCTGAAGTTTAGTGTCCTTGTAACCCTTCTACTACACATCTTATTAAAGGCTACATGAAAACGTATTATATTGTGATCACTATTACCCAAGTGACCCCCAACTCGTATATTTGATATGCGGTCTGGCCTATTGGTTAATATTAGGTCTAGCAGTGCCCCCCTTCTTGTTGGGTCCTGAACCAGTTGTGAAAGGTAATTGTCTCTCATAGTTGTCAAAAACCTATTACCCTTGCTTGAATTACAGGTTTCTGTCCCCCAATGTATTTCAGGATACTTGAAGTCTCCCATAATAATGACTTCTCCTTGAGTCGCTGCTTCATCTATTTGCTTTACGAGGATATTCTCTGCTACTTCCATTATTTTTGGAGACTTACAACAAACCCCTATCAGTAATTTATTATTTTTTCCCCCTCCCCTTATCTCCACCCACAGGGACTCTACATTTTCATTATATTCACATAAATCCTCCCGCAAAACGGGTTTTAAGGATGATTTTACATATAAACACACACCCCCCCCCAGCGCTTGTTTGTACGGTCATTTCTGAACAGACTATAGCCCTGTAAATTAACTGCCCAGCCACGTCTCAGATATCCCTACCATGTCATAATTATTTTCCAACAAAATTAATTCTAACTCCTCCATTTTGTTGGTGAGGCTTCTAGCATTAGTGTACATGCATTTTATGTATCTCTCTGTACCTCTATTCCTTCTTACTTTATTGACTGTTCTAACCCCACCCCCAATTTCTTTAATTGTGCCCAGGTCACTATCTGCACTATCTTCCCCACATATAAAATGAATACCCTCCCCCCCAATCCCTAGATTAAACACTCCTCCAACCTTCTAGCCATTTTCTCCCCCAGCACAGCTGCACCCTCCCCATTGAGGTGCAGCCGGCCCCTAGCGTAGAGTCTGTAGCCAACTGAGAAGTCAGCCCAGTTCTCCAGGAACCCAAATCCCTCCTTCCTACACCAGTTCTTGAGCCACTTATTTATCTCCCTAATCTCCCGTTGCCTCTCTGGCGTGGTACCGGTAGTATTTCAGAGAATACCACCTTGAGGTCCTTGCTTTCAGCTTGCAGCCTAATTCCCTGAAATCATCTTTAAGGACCTTCCACCTACCTCTAACTTTGTCATTTGTGCCAATGTGCACCATGACCGCTGAGTCCTCACCAGCCCCTCCCAGTAATCTGTCAACCCGGTCAGCAATGTGCTGGACTGAAGCGCCAGGTAGGCAGCACACTGTTCGACGATCCCTGTCTTTGTGACAGATTGCCCTATCTGTTCCCCTAATAACTGAGTCCCCCACTACCAGCACCTGCCTGGCCTGCCCTGCTCTCCCATTTCCCTCTTTACTGGAGCTGACACTCCTTCGGCTTTCAGGGGACATGCCTAGCTGCAGCAGTGCTACCCCTGTACCGTCACTCCCCTCATCTGCCAACTTTGCAAACTTATTGGGGTGTGCCAGATCAGGACTAGCCTCCCTGGCACTCTTCCCTCTACCCCCCTTCTAACTGTCACCCAACTAGCGGCCTCACTGTCCTGCAGCACCCTACTACCACCCTCCCCCACATCTACCCCAGTGAGCAGCTGCTCAGTGAGCAGCAGACTCCTTTCCATATTGTCAATGGATCTCAGTGTTGCCAGCTGCTCATTTAGATCCAGTACCTGGGCTTCCAAACGCACAACGTGCACACATCTCGCGCAGCAGTAAGCAACCCCGACCGGCTGTTCAAGGAATGCATACATGTGGCTAGATGTACACTGGATAGCATTGTCAATAATGGAGCTCATTTCCTAATGGGGATTGCAATAGACAGAATGTTAAGTAAAAAGAAAAGTAAAGAATTAATTAAATACAGACAGCAATTCAGTTCAAAGTCCTCCCTTCCAAACTCCCTGAATCCAAAGTCACTGAAAAACAAGTCACACACTTACTTTCGTTCGCACTTATGCTCCGGTCACACTCAGCTCGTTCACACTCGCAAACTAAGAGATTTAAAGAGTTTTTTTTTTTTTTTCCAGGTTCAGGTCTAGGACTCCTGCTTTTCTCCATCTACACCTTTGGCCACCATCTCATTCATCCCCCCAACTGACTTATCCATCAAATTCAATGGCTGTCCTCTCTCCCCAGTACCGCTGTCTTTGGGTAACCCTGGACTCTGATCTCTCCTTCAAACATTAGATCCAAGTCCTTTCCACTTGCTGTGGACTCCAACTCCAAAATATCTCCAGGATCCACACATTCCTCAACCATTAATCTACAAAAACACTAGTGCACGCCCTCATCACCTATTGCAACCTCCTGCTCTATGACCTCCCTTCTACCACTCTCGCACCCCTCCAATCTATCCTAAACTCTGCTGGCCGACTAATCCACCTGTCACCCCGCTATTCCCCGGCTTCAACCCTCTGACTATCCCTGCGCTGGCTCCGCATTACCCAGAGACTCCAGTTCAAAGCCCTAAAGTCCAAATCTTTCTCCTCCATACATCTGTGACCTAGTCTTCCTGTACCTACCTGCACGCAACCTCCGATCCTCACAAGATCTCCTTCTCTACTTCCCTCTTATCTCTTCTTGCCACAATCGCATACAAGATATCTCCTGTGCATCTTCCCCTACTGTGGAACTATCTCCCCTACTGTGGAACTATCTACCCCAACACATCTACCCCTAACCTGGAAACCTTCAAAAGGAACCTGAAAACCCACCTCTTCCGACAAGTGTACAACCTACAGTAACCCTCGCTTCACCATACTGCTGCATGATTAGCTATACCCTCACTGACTGTTTCCTCACCCCTCCCCTGTAGATTGTGAGCCCTCACGGGCAGGGTCCTCTCTTCTCCTGTACCAGTCGGGGACCCCTTTTCACATGTAAAGCGCCATGAAATAAATGACGCTGTAATAATAATAATTGTACTACTTGTATTTGTGGTCAAGTGATGCCACTTTCCTCGTGTCTGCACCAACTTTGATCTGTTTTGGCAGCTTTTGGGCCCCTTTGAAGGAGTTGTATATGCGTTTGGTATTGCCTTCTATTGAATCCAATGGGGTCCGTTACGTTCAATGAATTATTCGGGAAGTTTGGCGAACACTTTAAGCCTCAATCCAATTGATGATTACTAGACCAAGATGCAGAGTCAGATGGATCCCTGGTATTCACATAGTTACATAGTTTTCAGTCCTCAAAGCTGAAGGTAGTTATAATTCCGTTAAGATAAACCTATGACCTAACGTCTTAATATAAAGAAAGGCAAAAACCCAAAGAAACAGAAGCTAATTCCTCCATATAAGGGAAACAGTTCTATCCCTATTCCACATATTGAAACCAGGCTCGTTCTCATCACAAAATCTGTGCCCATAACCTGTAACCTACAGGGATCTAAACTTTTCTGCAGTGACAAGTTGGGACCCCAGGATGGATAGATGGGGGTTTCATTGTGTGGACAGCTCTTCTATAAGTATCCAGGTATCTGTGTATTGTTTGACCTGCCTCACTGACTTCATTTGGGAACAATATGATCTCTGTTCTTGACTTGTTGAGCTGAGACAAACATCTTCAATCACCTAAAGCGTAGTGGTGCCGACCCCACATGTAAATCGCACTCGGGAGAACGGCATCTACAGACCGTCATCCATGTGACGGAGGTGGCACCAAGTCATTTCATTAATTACAAATAAAATATTAAGTGGACAAAAGGTTTACACATTGCATAGAAGAAGATTAATTAATATTAAACAATAGTCGTTGCACGCAGAGCACTGAGTTGCAGTCTGTGTTGAAGCTACGGACAAGAAATTCCCTTTAAAAGTATATAAAATATTGAATGAATGATCTTGTAAGTATTTTGTTCCAAAGTGTGTTTCATCTTAAAGGTTTATTCCCAGAATCACATTATTTTTCATAAAGCACAGTAAATTCATACTTATTGTTAATATATAGACTAAGCCCAACATAAAGTTTCTTCCTTGTACCTTTCTGCCTCTTTTTATCTATATCTGCCTGTCTGAGCATCCAGTGTCCAATAACTGAATGGGCAGTTCTCTTCTTGCACTCCTATCACTATATCTTCCAGCAGCACTTGCTTCTCCTCAGTGCTGCAGACCCCTCTCTTGCTTCCCATCTGCTCCTTACTCGCCCAATCTCTCTGAGTTATCAATCTAAGGTTAGAATTCACCTTATAATACTGTGCATTCTCTGCTTCTGTACAGGACCCTGCCTGGCAGATTTTATTTTCTACCGTCTACAATACTGTGCATACGTTTTAGGCAGGTGTTGAAAAAATGTTACAAAGTTAGAATACGTTCAAAAATAGAAGCAATAATTCTTTATTTTTATCAGTTACCAAATGCACAGTGAGTGAACAAAAGAGAAATGTAAATCCTATCAGTATTCGGTGACAGCCCTTTACCTTCAAGACTTCAATTTTTCTAGGTACTTGTCACTTGTACAAAGTTTATGAAGGAACTCGATTGTTCCAAACATCTTGGAGACCTGGCCCCAGATCTTCTGTGTCTGAGGCTTGTGCGGATCCTTTCTCTTCATGAAAAACAAGAGTGCAATTGGGTCTTATGAAAATATAATCAGAACAAGTACAAGTAAGATATGCTCATCTTACAAGGTTGTGTGAGACACAAGCACTGAAAAACCAGATACGGCAGCTTCCATAGAAATATCAGGAATGAGATTACCAGGGGAAATGGAAGCAGTCTGCGGGAAGAATGACATCCACACTTGGATATAGTCTGATGATTTATTGTCCACGCGTTTCAGAGTCACACCGGCTCCTTCCTCAGGGCAACCATGCATAAGAGCAGTATACAGCAGACACACATGGTTATATAGGTAATAGGAAAGACGATGATCCAGCTCCACAGACTCCAATAGTAAAAACAAATCTCTTTTATTTAGAATTTTTTAAAAAAATAGCCAAATGGCAATAATGTAACTCCAGCTGGTAGAAAAACAATACTGAAAGCGAAACACAGGGGCACCAAGGAGGAGTGCGCTACCAGACACGTTTCGAGTGAAGACCGCTCTTAAACTTGGCATGAATAAGTGTCAGATGACGCGCCCCTGGGCCTGTGTCGCGCTGCGGTGCGCACGCGGGAGCTTACCCGGAGCCGGATCCGTGGAGGGTTGTAATCTCGTGGCGGTGACCCGGTCCGTGCCCAGGGAGTCAAACTAGACGGCAGTCTATTAGTAGTAAATAGTTGATGACTACGCCACCCGTTGAGTGCAGCCAGGAAGCTGCTGCTGCAGGGCAGACCGCTGAGGCCGGTGGTAGGATTGTGCAGCGTGATAGTATAACCCCCAACGGGAGGGGTATGGCCTCAGGGCAGCCGACGTGGATGATGGGGGTAGCAGGAACCACTCAGAGACGGTACGGTGTAGTTCAGGGTCTTTACTGGTAACAACGACAGACCCTCCCGGAGTACTTGCTAGCAAACGGGGCCTGGTCAGTCTTTGAGCAGATGGGATCTCCCCTGGCCAGGCGTAGTTGTAGGCCTCCCAAACTGACTGTACTCTTCTGGCTACCTTGCTAGAAGCTGATGTAAGTAGCCCACGTCCCTGAGTGTACCGTGTGGTGCTCACCCGTATGGCCGGTGACTCGGGGCCTTCTAATGGCTTCCGCTCCACGATGGCGGTGCTGGTCCCACGCGTGTGACCGTGCCTTCGGGCTTCTGGGCCAGAGGACCTGAAATCCCCTGCCCGACGGATTCTGCTGCTGGGTAGGAGTTAGTCCCCACAGCCTCGGACTCCGGGTCCGGTAAAGAATCTTCTTAGTCAGGGCGAGCTCTGTAGCTGCCAGCCCCTGACTCCTTGTAACTCTGCTGTTTCCTATGCTGCTTCTCTTCTCCACTCTCCTTGTCTGACCCACCCTGCCTCAGCCCCGGGTTTATACAGGGGAAGTTCTTCCCCTCCCAAGACTGGGCAGGAGGTGTGGCATGCACAGGATCCCTGACCAAAGGACCTCCCACCTGCTCTCAGACATAACATTACATTACTGTGGAAAACCAGACCCCTGGGGTGCCACATCAGACATAAGGGGAGGATCCCTTCTTATGCCGGCACTAATCAAGAAAAGGTGCTGCAGGTGTGTAACAACCCAAGATAGCAAAAAGAATTGTAAAAGCAGTGAATTAAAAAAACAACGGGAATGTTAAAAGCAAGAATGAGACAATAATGTAACATAAACTCTTTTCTATAGTTTAAGCCTGAGGGAATTCTAGTATCCAGTACAAAAATCCAAAACGCCTCCCTATTTCTGAGAGTATTTTGTCTGTCTCTGCCACGGATGTGGCGGGGAACATGTTCTATGGCAGAAGGTAATAGGCCTTTAGTGCATTTATTATGACAATTAATAAAATGTCTGGAAGCAGCAGACATACTACGATTAGATCGATGGGAAATATCATATAAATGTTCCCTCAGGCGTACTTTACATTTCCTAGTAATTGATCCGATATATTTTAGATTACAAATAGTGCACTCAATCATATAAATAACATAATCAGTGTTACAATTCAGAAACCCTTTTATTGGATAGACTTTAGATTTATTTTTATCCGTAAATGATAATTTTTTTGATGAAACCAGAGATGATTTGCAGTTGGTAATCTGCACTTATGGTAGCCACTAGTTGGTAGCCAGTTACCAGTCGTTTTGATGGACTTTGCTCTGTATAAGCTTGGAGAGATTTTGTTGCCTATTGTTGGTGCTCTACGTGGAACGACCCTAATTCCGTCCTAATATTGCACCCATGACTGAATCCTCTCTCAGAATATCTATGTTGCGTTTTACTATATTAGATATTGCAGAAAAGTGAGTATTGTAGGTGAGTACTAATGTTGGAATATTAGAGCTGGTGCTATTGTGGTGGTTCCTTTTAGTAATGAGATTGCTTCTAGATTTACTAGCTACTATTTTTCTTGCTCTATCTAAGGTTCATTTTGGATAATTTCTACATGATAGTCTAGAATTATTTTAATGGTTTGGGGGGGCAACATGGATGACATTCCAGAATTTATATCGTACTTGAACAATAATGTATTTAATTTACGATTTACATACACCATCAACCGTAACTCTATTACTTTTTTGGATTTAGAAATAATGAACTGATCACTTCTAAAACGTTCAGGAAACCCACAATATTACATGCGCACAGTTTTCCCCCTTCCCATGTCCTAAAAGCCATTCCAGTAGGAGAAATTACTAGAGCTCGGAGGAATTGTAGTGACTCCATCTCCTTCTCAAAAGAATGTACCACCATTAATTCTAGACTAACATGTAGAAATTATCCAAAATGGACCTTAGATAGACACGCACGGCTCTGCTCCGTACACCTCGTACATACATGGCTCCGCTCTGTACACGCGCGGCTCCGCTCCGTACGCCTCGTACACGCGCGGCTCCGCTCCGTACGCCTCGTACACGCGCGGCTCCGCTCCGTACGCCTCGTACACGCGCGGCTCCGCTCCGTACGCCTCGTACACGCGCGGCTCCGCTCCGTACGCCTCGTACACGCGCGGCTCCGCTCCGTACGCCTCGTACACGCGCGGCTCCGCTCCGTACGCCTCGTACACGCGCGGCTCCGCTCCGTACGCCTCGTACACGCGCGGCTCCGCTCCGTACGCCTCGTACACGCGCGGCCCTGCTCCGTACACCTCGTACACACGCGGCTCCGCTCCGTACACCTCGCACACGTGCGGCTCCGCTCCGTACACCTCGTACACCTCGAACACGCGCGGCTCCTCTCCGTACACCTCGTACACGCGCGGCTCCGCTCCGTACACCTCGTACACGCGCGGCTCCGCTCCGTACGCCTCGTACACGCGCGGCTCCGCTCCGTACGCCTCGTACACGCGCGGCTCCGCTCCGTACGCCTCGTACACGCGCGGCTCCGCTCCGTACGCCTCGTACATGCGCGGCTCCGCTCCGTATGCCTCGTACACGCGCGGCTCTGCTCCGTACGCCTCGTACACGCGCGGCTCTGCTCCGTACGCCTCGTACACGCGCGGCTCCGCTCCGTACGCCTCGTACACGCGCGGCCCTGCTCCGTACACCTCGTACACACGCGGCTCCGCTCCGTACACCTCGCACACGTGCGGCTCCGCTCCGTACACCTCGTACACCTCGAACACGCGCGGCTCCTCTCCGTACACCTCGTACACGCGCGGCTCCGCTCCGTACACCTCGTACACGCGCGGCTCCGCTCCGTACGCCTCGTACACGCGCGGCTCCGCTCCGTACGCCTCGTACACGCGCGGCTCCGCTCCGTACGCCTCGTACACGCGCGGCTCCGCTCCGTACGCCTCGTACATGCGCGGCTCCGCTCCGTATGCCTCGTACACGCGCGGCTCTGCTCCGTACGCCTCGTACACGCGCGGCTCTGCTCCGTACGCCTCGTACATACACGCGGCTCCGCTCCGTACACCTCGTACACACGCGGCTCTGCTCCGTACACCTCGTACACACGCGGCTCCGCTCCGTACACCTCGTACACACGGCTCCGCTCCGTACACCTCGTACACATGCGGCTCCGCTCCGTACACCTGTACACACGGCTCCGCTCCGTACACCTCGTACACACGCGGCTCCGCTCCGTACACCTCGTACACACGTGGCTCTGCTCCGTACACCTCGTACACGCGCGGCTCCGCTCCATACACCTCGTACACGCGCGGCTCTGCTCCGTACACTTCGTACACGCGCGGCTCTGCTCAGTACGCCTCGTACACGCGCGGCTCCGCTCCGTACACCTCGTACACGCGCGGCTCATCTCCGTACACCTCGTACACGCGCGGCTCCGCTCCGTACACCTCGTACACGCGCGGCTCCGCTCCGTACGCCTCGTACACGCGCGGCTCCGTACACCTCGTACACGCGCGGCTCCGCTCCGTACGCCTCGTACACGCGCGGCTCCGCTCCGTACGCCTCGTACACGCGCGGCTCCGCTCCGTATGCCTCGTACACGCGCGGCTCTGCTCCGTACGCCTCGTACACGCGCGGCTCTGCTCCGTACGCCTCGTACATACACGCGGCTCCGCTCCGTACACCTCGTACACACGCGGCTCTGCTCCGTACACCTCGTACACACGCGGCTCCGCTCCGTACACCTCGTAAACACGGCTCCGCTCCGTACACCTCGTACACATGCGGCTCCGCTCCGTACACCTCGTACACACGGCTCCGCTCCGTACACCTCGTACACACGCGGCTCCGCTCCGTACACCTCGTACACACGCGGCTCTGCTCCGTACACCTCGTACACGCGCGGCTCCGCTCCATACACCTCGTACACGCACGGCTCCGCACACCTCGTACACGCGCGGCTCTGCTCCGTACACTTCGTACACGCGCGGCTCTGCTCCGTACGCCTCGTACACGCGCGGCTCCGCTCCGTACGCCTCGCACACGCGCGGCTCCGCTCCGTACGCCTTGCACACGTGCGGCTCCGCTCCGTACGCCTCGCACACGCGCGGCTCCGCTCCGTACGCCTCGAACACGCGCGGCTCCGCTCCGTACGCCTCGTACAAGCGCGGCTCCGCTCCGTACGCCTCGTACACGCGCGGCTCCGCTCCGTACGCCTCGTACACGCGCGGCTCCGCTCCGTACGCCTCGTACACGCGCGGCTCCGCTCCGTACGCCTCGTACACGCGCGGCTCCGCTCCGTACGCCTCGTACACGCGCGGCTCCGCTCCGTACGCCTCGTACACGCGCTGCTCCGCTCCGTACGCCTCGTACACGCGCGGCTCCGCTCCGTACGCCTCGTACACGCGCGGCTCCGCTCCGTACGCCTCGTACACGCGCGGCTCCGCTCCGTACGCCTCGTACACGTGCGGCTCCGCTCCGTACAACTCGTACACACACGCGGCTCCGCTCCGTACGCCTCGTACACGCGCGGCTCCGCTCCGTACGCCTCGTACACGCGCGGCTCCGCTCCGTACGCCTCGTACACGCGCGGCTCCGCTCCGTACGCCTCGTACACGCGCGGCTCCGCTCCGTACGCCTCGTACACGCGCGGCTCCGCTCCGTACGCCTCGTACACGTGCGGCTCCGCTCCGTACACCTCGTACACACACGCGGCTCCGCTCCGTACACCTCGTACACACGCGGCTCCGCTCCGTACACCTCGTACACACGCGGCTCCGCTCCGTACACCTCGTACACACGGCTCCGCTCCGTACACCTCGTACACACGCGGCTCCGCTCCGTACACCTCGTACACATGCGGCTCTGCTCCGTAAACCTCGTACACGCGCGGCTCCGCTCCGTACGCCTCGTACACGCGCGGCTCCGCTCCGTATGCCTCGTACACGCGCGGCTCTGCTCCGTACGCCTCGTACACGCGCGGCTCTGCTCCGTACGCCTCGTACATACACGCGGCTCCGCTCCGTACACCTCGTACACACGCGGCTCTGCTCCGTACACACGCGGCTCCGCTCCGTACACCTCGTACACACGGCTCCGCTCCGTACACCTCGTACACATGCGGCTCCGCTCCGTACACCTCGTACACACGGCTCCGCTCCGTACACCTCGTACACACGCGGCTCCGCTCCGTACACCTCGTACACACGCGGCTCTGCTCCGTACACCTCGTACACGCGCGGCTCCGCTCCATACACCTCGTACACGCGCGGCTCTGCTTCGTACACTTCGTACACGTGCGGCTCTGCTCCGTACGCCTCGTACACGCGCGGCTCCGCTCCGTACACCTCGTACACGCGCGGCTCCGCTCCGTACACCTCGAACACGCGCGGCTCCTCTCCGTACACCTCGTACACGCGCGGCTCCGCTCTGTACACCTCGTACACGCGCGGCTCCGTACACCTCGTACATGCGCGGCTCCGTACACCTCGTACACGCGCGGCTCCGCTCCGTACGCCTCGTACACGCGCGGCTCCGCTCCGTACGCCTCGTACACACGCGGCTCCGCTCCGTACGCCTCGTACACACGCGGCTCCGCTCCGTACACCTCGTACACACGCGGCTCCGCTCCGTACACCTCGTACACACGGCTCCGCTCCGTACACCTCGTACACATGCGGCTCCGCTCCGTACACCTCGTACACACGGCTCCGCTCCGTACACCTCGTACACACGCGGCTCCGCTCCGTACACCTCGTACACACGCGGCTCTGCTCCGTACACCTCGTACACGCGCGGCTCCGCTCCATACACCTCGTACACGCACGGCTCCGCACACCTCGTACACGCGCGGCTCTGCTCCGTACACTTCATACACGCGCGGCTCTGCTCCGTACGCCTCGTACACGCGCGGCTCCGCTCCGTACGCCTCGCACACGCGCGGCTCCGCTCCGTACGCCTCGCACACGCGCGGCTCCGCTCCGTACGCCTCGCACACGCGCGGCTCCGCTCCGTGCGCCTCGAACACGCGCGGCTCCGCTCCGTACGTCTCGTACAAGCGCGGCTCCGCTCCGTACGCCTCGTACACGCGCGGCTCCGCTCCGTACGCCTCGTACACGCGCGGCTCCGCTCCGTACGCCTCGTACACGCGCGGCTCCGCTCCGTACGCCTCGTACACGTGCGGCTCCGCTCCGTACAACTCGTACACACACGCGGCTCCGCTCCGTACGCCTCGTACACGCGCGGCTCCGCTCCGTACGCCTCGTACACGCGCGGCTCCGCTCCGTACGCCTCGTACACGCGCGGCTCCGCTCCGTACGCCTCGTACACGCGCGGCTCCGCTCCGTACGCCTCGTACACGCGCGGCTCCGCTCCGTACGCCTCGTACACGTGCGGCTCCGCTCCGTACACCTCGTACACACACGCGGCTCCGCTCCGTACACCTCGTACACACGCGGCTCCGCTCCGTAAACCTCGTACACACGCGAATCCGCTCCGTACACCTCGTACACACGGCTCCGCTCCGTACACCTCGTACACACGCGGCTCCGCTCCGTACACCTCGTACACATGCGGCTCTGCTCCGTAAACCTCGTACACGCGCGGCTCCGCTCCGTACGCCTCGTACACGCGCGGCTCCGCTCCGTATGCCTCGTACACGCGCGGCTCTGCTCCGTACGCCTCGTACACGCGCGGCTCTGCTCCGTACGCCTCGTACATACACGCGGCTCCGCTCCGTACACCTCGTACACACGCGGCTCTGCTCCGTACACACGCGGCTCCGCTCCGTACACCTCGTACACACGGCTCCGCTCCGTACACCTCGTACACATGCGGCTCCGCTCCGTACACCTCGTACACACGGCTCCGCTCCGTACACCTCGTACACACGCGGCTCCGCTCCGTACACCTCGTACACACGCGGCTCTGCTCCGTACACCTCGTACACGCGCGGCTCCGCTCCATACACCTCGTACACGCGCGGCTCTGCTTCGTACACTTCGTACACGTGCGGCTCTGCTCCGTACGCCTCGTACACGCGCGGCTCCGCTCCGTACACCTCGTACACGCGCGGCTCCGCTCCGTACACCTCGAACACGCGCGGCTCCTCTCCGTACACCTCGTACACGCGCGGCTCCGCTCTGTACACCTCGTACACGCGCGGCTCCGTACACCTCGTACACGCGCGGCTCCGTACACCTCGTACACGCGCGGCTCCGCTCCGTACGCCTCGTACACGCGCGGCTCCGCTCCGTACGCCTCGTACACACGCGGCTCCGCTCCGTACGCCTCGTACACACGCGGCTCCGCTCCGTACACCTCGTACACACGCGGCTCTGCTCCGTACACCTCGTACACACGGCTCCGCTCCGTACACCTCGTACACATGCGGCTCCGCTCCGTACACCTCGTACACACGGCTCCGCTCCGTACACCTCGTACACACGCGGCTCCGCTCCGTACACCTCGTACACACGCGGCTCTGCTCCGTACACCTCGTACACGCGCGGCTCCGCTCCATACACCTCGTACACGCACGGCTCCGCACACCTCGTACACGCGCGGCTCTGCTCCGTACACTTCATACACGCGCGGCTCTGCTCCGTACGCCTCGTACACGCGCGGCTCCGCTCCGTACGCCTCGCACACGCGCGGCTCCGCTCCGTACGCCTCGCACACGCGCGGCTCCGCTCCGTACGCCTCGCACACGCGCGGCTCCGCTCCGTGCGCCTCGAACACGCGCGACTCCGCTCCGTACGCCTCGTACAAGCGCGGCTCCGCTCCGTACGCCTCGTACACGCGCGGCTCCGCTACGTACGCCTCGTACACGCGCGGCTCCGCTCCGTACGCCTCGTACACGCGCGGCTCCGCTCCGTACGCCTCGCACACGCGCGGCTCCGCTCCGTACGCCTCGCACACGCGCGGCTCCGCTCCGTACGCCTCGAACACGCGCGGCTCCGCTCCGTACGCCTCGTACAAGCGCGGCTCCGCTCCGTACGCCTCGTACACGCGCGGCTCCGCTCCGTACGCCTCGTACACGCGCGGCTCCGCTCCGTACGCCTCGTACACGCGCGGCTCCGCTCCGTACGCCTCGTACACGCGCGGCTCCGCTCCGTACGCCTCGTACACGCGCGGCTCCGCTCCGTACAACTCGTACACACACGCGGCTCCGCTCCGTACGCCTCGTACACGCGCGGCTCCGCTCCGTACGCCTCGTACACGCGCGGCTCCGCTCCGTACGCCTCGTACCCGCGCGGCTCCGCTCCGTACGCCTCGTACCCGCGCGGCTCCGCTCCGTACGCCTCGTACACGCGCGGCTCCGCTCCGTACGCCTCGTACACGTGCGGCTCCGCTCCGTACGCCTCGTACACACACGCGGCTCCGCTCCGTACACCTCGTACACACGCGGCTCTGCTCCGTACACCTCGTACACACGCGGCTCCGCTCCGTACACCTCGTACACACGGCTCCGCTCCGTACACCTCGTACACATGCGGCTCCGCTCCGTAAACCTCGTACACACGCGGCTCCGCTCCGTACACCTCGTACACACGCGGCTCCGCTCCGTACACCTCGTACACATGCGGCTCCGCTCCGTACACCTCGTACACACGCGGCTCCGCTCCGTAAACCTCGTACACACGCGGCTCCGCTCCGTACACCTCGTACACACGCGGCTCCGCTCCGTACACCTCGTACACACGCGGCTCCGCTCCGTACACCTCGTACACACGCGGCTCTGCTCCGTACACCTCGTACACACGCGGCTCTGCTCCGTACACCTCGTACACACGCGGCTCCGCTCCGTACACCTCGTACACACGCGGCTCCGCTCCGTACACCTCGTACACACGCGGCTCCGCTCCGTACACCTCGTACACACGCGGCTCTGCTCCGTACACCTCGTACACGCGCGGCTCCGCTCCATACACCTCGTACACGCACGGCTCCGCACACCTCGTACACGCGCGGCTCTGCTCCGTACGCTTCGTACACGCGCGGCTCTGCTCCGTACGCCTCGTACACGCGCGGCTCCGCTCCGTACGCCTCGCACACGCGCGGCTCCGCTCCGTACGCCTCGCACACGCGCGGCTCCGCTCCGTACGCCTCGCACACGCGCGGCTCCGCTCCGTACGCCTCGAACACGCGCGGCTCCGCTCCGTACGCCTCGCACAAGCGCGGCTCCGCTCCGTACGCCTCGTACACGCGCGGCTCCGCTCCGTACGCCTCGTACACGCGCGGCTCCGCTCCGTACGCCTCGTACACGCGCGGCTCCGCTCCGTACGCCTCGTACACGCGCGGCTCCGCTCCGTACGCCTCGCACACGCGCGGCTCCGCTCCGTACGCCTCGCACACGCGCGGCTCCGCTCCGTACGCCTCGAACACGCGCGGCTCCGCTCCGTACGCCTCGTACAAGCGCGGCTCCGCTCCGTACGCCTCGTACACGCGCGGCTCCGCTCCGTACGCCTCGTACACGCGCGGCTCCGCTCCGTACGCCTCGTACACGCGCGGCTCCGCTCCGTACGCCTCGTACACGCGCGGCTCCGCTCCGTACAACTCGTACACACACGCGGCTCCGCTCCGTACGCCTCGTACACGCGCGGCTCCGCTCCGTACGCCTCGTACACGCGCGGCTCCGCTCCGTACGCCTCGTACACGCGCGGCTCCGCTCCGTACGCCTCGTACACGCGCGGCTCCGCTCCGTACGCCTCGTACACGTGCGGCTCCGCTCCGTACACCTCGTACACACACGCGGCTCCGCTCCGTACACCTCGTACACACGCGGCTCTGCTCCGTACACCTCGTACACACGCGGCTCCGCTCCGTACACCTCGTACACACGGCTCCGCTCCGTACACCTCGTACACACGGCTCCGCTCCGTACACCTCGTACACACGCGGCTCTGCTCCGTAAACCTCGTACACGCGCGGCTCCGCTCCGTTCACCTCGTACACACGCGGCTCCGCTCCGTACACCTCGTACACCCACAGCTCCGCTCCGTACACCTCGTACACGCGCGGCTCCGCTCCGTACACCTCGTACACGCGCGGCTCCGCTCCGTACACCTCGTACACGCACAGCTCCGCTCCGTACACCTCGTACACGCACAGCTCCGCTCCGTACACCTCGTACACGCACGGCTCCGCTCCGTACACCTCGTACACGCGGCGGCTCCGCTCCGTACATCTCGTACACGCGCGGCTCTGCTCCGTACGCCTCATACACACGCGGCTCTGCTCCGTACACCTCGTACACACACGGCTCTGCTCCGTACACCTCGTACACACACGGCTCTGCTCCGTACACCTCGTACACACACGGCTCTGCTCCGTACACCTCGTACACACACGGCTCTGCTCCGTACACCTCGTACACACACGGCTCTGCTCCGTACACCTCGTACACACACGGCTCTGCTCCGTACACCTCGTACACACACGGGTCCGCTCCGTACACCTCGTACACACACGGCTCTGCTACATCCACACTGTAAACCCCTCCTGACCCCACACATAAACTTCAGCTCATCCAGCACCATGACAACCAGCACAGCAGAGTCCTGCATCTCCTGAGGCCCCTGATCATGTGACCCCTGACTCCTCCCCTCCTGTGACCTCATCACAGGTCCTGTGCGCACACAACAGCCATATATGTGGTGGCGGCTCTGCAGGTGGAGGTATGTGGAGACCCCATTACTGGGCGCAGGGGGCATTAACCCCTTCAGCACGGAGGCTCTTTGGGGGTCTCTGTGTGGTGTGAACAGTGAGGTAACAGCTGAGGACAGAATGTGGCTTCACTGGTTCCCGTCCACATTAGGTCCCTTCTGACGACTGCAGGATGAAGGACAGGGGTGAATCCGTCATCTGCAGCCTATAAACCGTAGACACGTAGGGCAGTACCTGAGGCCGGAGTGAATGCCCCTCACAGAGAGGAGGTGGGGGGTTTCTCTATAAATGCCCGGCCTCAGAGCCGCCCTGCGCCCCTCACATCGTAGGGAGTCAGAGCTCGGTACTGAATGAATAATGTTATAGCAGCTAATTGACATATGAGTAATAACATAAACCTCATGATGTGCCCGTGGGTGAAACACGCTGAGGTGACTGAGCACAGGTCAGCGAGCTCAGTAACATAGACCCCCGGATACCTCAATGTGATTACTGTAGTACAATATGGGGGGACACAGTGATCGCCTGGAGCTCAGCAGGGGATATCTGCATCTCAGTAACATAGACCCTCGGATACCTCAATGTGAATACTGTAGTACAATATGGGGGGACACAGTGATCGCCTGGAGCTCAGCAGGGGATATCTGCATCTCGGTAACATAGACCCCCGGATACCTCAATGTGAATACTGTAGTACAATATGGGGGGACACAGTGATCGCCTGGAGCTCAGCAGGAGATACAGTGGTGGCCAAAAGTATTGGCACCCCTGTAATTCTGTCAGATAATACTCAGTTTCTTCCTGAAAATGATTGCAGTCACAAATTCTTTGGTATTATTCTCTTCATTTAATTTGTCTTCAATGAAAAAACACAAAAAGAATTGTCCTAAAGCCAAATTGGATATAATTCCACACCAAACCTAAAAAAGGGGGTGGACAAAAGTATTGGCACTGTTTGAAAAATCATGTGATGCTTCTCTAATTCGTGTAATTAACAGCACCTGTAACTTACCTGTGGCACCTAACAGGTGTTGGCAATAACTAAATCACACTTGCAGCCAGTTAACATGGATTAAAGTTGCCTCAACCTCTGTCCTGTGTCCTTGTGTGTACCACATTGAGCATGGAGAAAAGAAAGAAGACCAAAAACTGTCTGAGGACTTGAGAAACCAAATTGTGAGGAAGCATGAGCAATCTCAAGGCTACAAGTCCATCTCCAAAGACCTGAATCTTCCTGTGTCTTCCGTCCGCAGTGTCATCAAGAAGTTTAAAGCCCATGGCACTGTGGCTAACCACCCTAGATGTGGACGGAAAAGAAAAATTGACGAGAGATTTCAACGCAAGATTGTGCGGATGGTGGATAAAGAACCTCGACTAACATCCAAACAAGTTCAAGCTGCCCTGCAGTCCGAGGGTACAACATTGTCAACCCGTACTATCCGTCGGCATCTGAATGAAAAGGGACTGTATGGTAGGATACCCAGGAAGACCCCACTTCTTACCCCGAGACATAAAAAAGCCAGGCTGGAGTTTGCCAAAACTTACCTGAGAAAGCCTAAAACGTTTTGGAAGAATGTTCTCTGGTCAGATGAGACAAAAGTAGAGCTTTTTGGGAAAAAGCATCAACATAGAGTGTACAGGAAAAAAAAAGAGGCATTCAAAGAAAAGAACACGGTCCCTACAGTCAAACATGGCGGAGGTTCCCTGATGTTTTGGGGTTGCTTTGCTGCCTCTGGCACTGGACTGCTTGACCGTGTGCACGGCATTATGAAGTCTGAAGACTACCAACAAATTTTGCAGCATAATGTAGGGCCCAGTGTGAGAAAGCTGGGTCTCCCTCAGAGGTCATGGGTCTTCCAGCAGGACAATGACCCAAAACACACTTCCAAAAGCACAATAAAATGGTTTTAGAGAAAGCACTGGAGACTTCTAAGGTGGCCAGCAATGAGTCCAGACCTGAATCCCATAGAACACCTGTGGAGAGATCTCAAAATGGCAGTTTGGAGAAGGCACCCTTCAAATATCAGGGACCTGTAGCAGTTTGCCAAAGAAGAATGGTCTACAATTCCAGCAGAGCATTGTAAGAAACTCATTGATGGTTACCGGAAGCAGTTGTTCGCAGTTATTTTGGCTAAAGGTTGTGCAGCCAAGTATTAGGCTGAGGGTGCCAATACTTTTGTCTGGCCCATTTTTGGAGTTTTGTGTGAAATGATCAATGATTTGATTTTTGCTTCATTCTCTTTTGTGTTTTTTCCTTGCAAGCAAATTAAATGAAGATAATAAAACCAAAGAATTTGTGATTGCAATCATTTTCAGGAAGAAACTGAGTATTATCTGACAGAATTGCAGGGGTGCCAATACTTTTGGCCACCACTGTATCTGCATCTCAGTAGCATAGACCCCCGGATACCTCAATGTGAATACTGTAGTACAATATGGGGGGACACAGTGATCGCCTGGAGCTCAGCAGGGCATATCTGCATCTCAGTAACATAGACCCCCGGATACCTCAATGTGAATACTGTAGTACAATATGGGGGGACACAGTGATCGCCTGGAGCTCAGCAGGAGATATCTGCATCTCAGTAATAAAGACCCCTGAATACCTCAATGTGAATACTGTAGTACAATATGGGGGGACACAGTGATCGCCTGGAGCTCAGCAGGGGATATCTGCATCTCAGTAACATAGACCGCCGGATACCTCAATGTGAATACTGTAGTACAATATGGGGGGACACAGTGATCGCCTGGAGCTCAGCAGGAGATATCTGCATCTCAGTAATAAAGACCACCGAATACCTCAATGTGAATACTGTAGTACAATATGGGGGGACACAGTGATCGCCTGGAGCTCAGCAGGGGATATCTGCATCTCAGTAACATAGACTCCCGGATACCTCAATGTGAATACTGTAGTACAATATGGGGGGACACAGTGATCGCCTGGAGCTCAGCAGGAGATATCTGCATCTCAGTAATAAAGACCCCCGAATACCTCAATGTGAATACTGTAGTACAATATGGGGGGACACAGTGATCACCTGCAGCTCAGCAGGAGATATCTGCATCTCAGTAATAAAGACCCCCGAATACCTCAATGTGAATACTGTAGTACAATATGGGGGGACACAGTGATCGCCTGGATCTCAGCAGGAGATATCTGCATCTCAGTAACATAGACCCCCGGATACCTCAATGTGAATACTGTAGTACAATATGGGGGGACACAGTGATCGCCTGGAGATCAGCAGGAGATATCTGCATCTCAGTAATAAAGACCCCCGAATACCTCAATGTGAATACTGTAGTACAATATGGGGGGACACAGTGATCGCCTGGAGGTCAGCAGGGGATATCTGCATCTCAGTAACATAGACCCCCGGATACCTCAATGTGAATACTATAGTACAATATGGGGGGACACAGTGATCGCCTGGAGCTCAGCAGGAGATATCTGCATCTCAGTAATAAAGACCTCCGAATACCTCAATGTGAATACTGTAGTACAATAAGGGGGGACACAGTGATCACCTGCAGCTCAGCAGGAGATATCTGCATCTCAGTAATAAAGACCCCCGAATACCTCAATGTGAATACTGTAGTACAATATGGGGGGACACAGTGATCGCCTGGATCTCAGCAGGAGATATCTGCATCTCAGTAACTGTGATTGGCGGATGCAGCTGAGTAACAAAACGACTGAATATACCGGGAGCTACAAGGAGAGCAGCACAAGGTATCAGCCGTGTGAGGAATTTCTGTATTAGGGGTTAACCCTTCTGTGGGGATTATTGAGCCTCTGTAGGTAATAAACATTTATAATGAAATCTATTGAAGGGACAAGTAGCAATAGATCAACAAGAACTCGTCATCCACATGAATAGTGACTGGCGCTCGCTGAGTGTTCAGGGCTGGAATTGAGGGCAAAGTGCAATAATAAGGGATGATTGTGGGATATACAGTACAGACCAAAAGTTTGGACACACCTCATTTAAAGATTTTTCTGTATTTTCTTGACTATGAAAATTGTACTTTCACACTGAAGGCATCAAAACTATGACACATGTGGAATTATATACTTAACAAAAAAGTGTGAAACAACTGAAAATATGTCTTATATTCTAGGTTCTTCAAAGTAGCCACCTTTTGCTTTGATGACTGCTTTGCACACTCTTGGCATTCTCTTGATGAGCTTCAAGAGGTAGTCAACGGAAATGGTTTTCACTTCACAGATGTGCCCTGTCAGGTTTAATAAGTGGGATTTCTTGCCTTATAAATGGGGTTGGGACCATCAGTTGTGTTGTGCAGAAGTCTGGTGGATACACAGCTGATAGTCCTACTGAATAGACTGTTAGAATTTGTATTATGGCAAGAAAAAAGCAGCTAAGTAAAGAAAAACGAGTGGCCATCATTACTGTAAGAAGTGAAGATCAGTCAGTCCGAAAAATTGGGAAAACTTTGAAAGTGTCCCCAAGTGCAGTTGCAAAAACCATCAAGCGCTACAAAGAAACTGGCTCACATGAGGACCGCCCCAGGAAAGGAAGACCAAGAGTCACCTCTGCTTCTGACGATAAGTTTATCCGAGTCACCAGCCTCAGAAATCACAGGTTAACAGCAGCTCAGATTAGAGACCAGGTCAATGCCACACAGCGTTCTAGCAGCAGACACATCTCTACAACAACTGTTAAGAGGAGACTTTGTGCAGCAGGCCTTCATGGTAAAATAGCTGCTAGGAAACCACTGCTTAGGACAGGCAACAAGCAGAAGAGACTTGTTTGGGCTAAATAACACAAGGAATGGACATTAGATCAGTGGAAATCTGTGCTTTGGTCTGATGAGCCCAAATTTGAGAACTTTGGTTCCTACCACCGAGTCTTTGTGCGACGCAGAAAAGGTGAACGGATGGACCCTACATGCCTGGTTCCGACCGTGAAGCATGGAGAAGAGGTGTGATGGTGTGGGGGGGGCTTTGCTGGTGACACTGTTGGGGATTTATTCAAAATTGAAGGCATACTGAACCAGCATGGCTACCACAGCATCTTGCAGCGGCATGCTATTCCCTCCGGTTTGCGTTTAGTTGGACCATCATTTATTTTTCAACAGCACAATGACCCCAAACACACCTCCAGACTGTGTAAGGGCTATTTGACCAAGTAGGTGAGTGATGGGGTGCTACGCCAGATGACTTGGCCTCCACAGTCACCAGACCTGAACCCAATCGTGATGGTTTGGGGTGAGCTGGACTGCAGAGTGAAGGCAAAAGGGCCAACAAGTGCTAAGCATCTCTGGGTACTCCTTCAAGATTGTTGGAAAACCATTTCCGGTGACTACCTCTTGAAGCTCATCAAGAGAATGCCAAGAGTGTGCAAAGCAGTCATCAAAGCAAAAGGTGGCTACTTTGAAGAACCTAGAATATAAGACATATTTTCAGTTGTTTCACACTTTTTTGTTAAGTATATAATTCCACATGTGTTAATTCATAGTTTTGATGCCTTCAGTGTGAATGTACAATTTTCATAGTCAAGAAAATACAGAAAAATCTTTAAATGAGAAGGTGTGTCCAAACTTTTGGTCTGTACTGTATGTATATGGGGAATGTTTCCATGTGCCGTGAAGATGAATATGCACGTTGGAATTGTTTCTAATTGATTAATGTGCACAAGTTTGAACGATCTCTGATTACCAATGTTCTGGGATGGAGCTAATAAAGCACGGCAATACTCGCCTATAGAATAATAATATACCATTTATTATTTTTATTATTAGTATCTGTAACATACCTGGCGGCGACCTTGCATAGTGGCCCATCTCCCACTGTGCAAGAGCGCGCACTTGATCTCCAGTCCAGAATGTCTCTCTGGCTTTCCTCCATGCTGTCTGTTTGTGTCTGTTTCTGCTGCTTAAGGGCGGCGCCCGATCACTTCCTGCTTTTTGTACCTGCTGTGGGCCACACCCCTTGTGCGTCCTCAGCCTATTGCTGTCTGTCACCTGGTATATAACCCAGCTGCCCCAATCAATCCCTGCCTGAGCATTGTGTTTCATTCAGTGTGTGCTTGCACTCTGAAGGTGCCAGGTCCCGTTCTGTGTTCTATCCTGGAGGCTGTATTTCCAGGCCTGTCTGAACACGCTCCTAGCCTGTTCCTCCCGCCTTCTAGGGGCCGATTACCTAGACCCGCTCCTGTATCTTGTCTGTCCTGTCTGAACACGCTCCTAGCCTGTTCCTCCTGCCTTCTAGGGGCCGATTACCTAGACCCGCTCCTGTATCTTGTCTGTCCTGTCTGTACACGCTCCTTGCCTGTTCGTCCCGCCCCTCTGGGGGCCGTATTCCCAGACCCGCTCCTGTATCCCGCTGCAGTGTCGGTCTCTTCCGTACACTCAGTTCCAGTCTGAACTCTCTCCTTTCCTTTACCTGTTTTGCCTCTATGTCCGTTCCTTTCCTTTTTCTGCAGAGTCTGAACTCGTACCTAGCTCCTGCTTGTTGTCTCTGTACTCCCGTTTGTGAGTTTGTGGTCCACTCGCTACTTCACTGCAAGTACCCTGTGGGTATCTGGCTCTGCCTTTCCCTTCCTGTCTGTTCCGTGTGAACAGAGCCCTGTCCCCCCTGCTCTGCCTTGCTCACCGCTCCGGCGGTTCTAGCTTGCTCTGACTCCCTTGCTCACCGCTCCGGCGGTTCTAGCCTGCTCTGACTCCTTTGCTCACCGCTCCGGCGGTTCTAGCTTGCTCTGACTCCCTTGCTCACCGCTCCAGCGGTTCTAGCCTGCTCTGACTCCTTTGCTCACCGCTCCGGCGGTTCTAGCCTGCTCTGACTCCTTTGCTCACCGCTCCGGCGGTTCTAGCCTGCTCTGACTCCTTTGCTCACCGCTCTGGCGGTTCTAGCCCGCTCTGCTCCCTCTTTCTCACTGCTCTGGCAGTCTCGTTCTGCTCTCTTCCTTTACCTCACTGCTCCTGCAGTCTCGCTCTGCTCCCTCTTCCTCACTGCTCCGGCAGTCTCGTTCTGCTCTCTTCCTTTACCTCACTGCTCCTGCAGTCTCGCTCTGCTCCCTCTTTCTCACTGTTCCGGCTGTCTCGTTCTGCTCTCTTCCTTTACCTCACTGCTCCGGCAGTCTCGCTCCGCTCTGACTCCTTTGCTCACTGCTCCGGCAGTCTCGCTCCGCTCTGACTCCTTTGCTCACTGCTCCGGCAGTCTCGCTCCGCTCTGACTCCTTTGCTCACTGCTCCAGGCGGTCTCGTCCTGCTCTGACTCCTTGCTCACTGCTCCGGCAGTCTCGCTCAGCTCTGACCCTTTGCTCACCGCTCCAGGTGGCCTTGTCCTGCTCTACTCTTGCTCACCGCTCCAGGCGGTCTTGTCCTGCCCTGCTCTCGCTCACCTCTCTGGGCGGCCTCACTCTGCTGTGTTTGTCCGCCACATCTGTGGTTCTGTTCCTGAGTCCCAGTGTATACTGGGTTCTGTCCCGCCTGTGTTCCTACCTGCTAGTGCCTCCCTGTCTACACTCTAGCCGTGCTTGCCTGTACCCCCCTGCCTGCATACCCGCCTGCCTGCATACCAGTCGTGCCTGCCTATTCCCACCAGTCTGTGTGCCAGCCTAACCAGTCTGTTCCTGTATTCCCCTGTGTGGGTCAACAGCCGTGTCCGGGGTCTGTCCTGGAGTAGCACCTGGTCCCTCTGCTCGGTTCCTCCTTGGGGCACTGGCGTCGTATGCCGTCGTGTGACCCTGGTCGGATCGGGTGAATACCTAGTTACGCCCCTCCAGGCATTCACTCTCCGGCACGGTCCAGTGGAATCACTACTATCACACGCACACGCCGCTCAGCCCGGGCGTGTGCATTACAGTATCCAAATCTCACCCATCTATAAGGTTCAGATTGGATAGACTGCATGTTAAATACGGTGGAGATATGTATATTTTTAATACATTCTAATAAAAGTTACTTTTTAGCATAGTTAGTCCACCTCGGTCAGTAAATATTATTTATTTAGTGGATTTTTTCTTCTAGCTTATAGAGATTCTCAATAAGTGAATTGTTTGATCCAACCTTCAGCCTTCGTCTGTGATTCTGAGACTCCGTGCACACAGGCTCTATGGCATCACTACATCCCACCTGTAGTATGGAGCCTCAGTACTCACACTGCACAGACCGGAGCAGGGGGGGGGCTGTGATGGACTGTAAGGGCTTCCATACTGAGTGGGGGTCCTCATTTTGTGTAGCAGGCTGTGGTAGCCGTAATACTGTGTGAGGGGCTGTGGGGGCATCATATTGGGGGGGCTGTGGGTGCCATCATACAGTGTTGGTCATCATGCTGTGGGGGATCTGTGGGTGCCATCATATTGTGAGGGTCTGTGGGGGAGGCCATCATACTGTGTGGGAGCCCTCATACTGAGCTACATGGGTACACAGGAGAACAATTTCCTGGTGATGAGTCACATAAAGATAAGTAAGTGAGAAATACGGACTTTTGGTCTATCTGGTTGCAGACTTGAATTGATATGGTGTTGTGTGCCAGGAAGGAGACATGAGATAGCATGTTCTGAAGGAAAGCTAAGATATAATGGCAGTGGGAATCCTGATTACAGGCAGGGAGCATAGCGGAGACAAAGAGCAGGGCGAGGTATTTAGCTCAGGCCAGGAGGCCTACTTAAACGGTTGGGAACTTTGCCAAGGGGGAGCAGAAGTCCTAATTAAACGGGATTAAGTTAAGTAAGGATTCCTTATTTTAGACAAATAGAATTTAAGGAAACAATTGTCTATAGTAGACAGGAGGCTACAGTGTTTTCAAACTAGGACACGAGTTCTCCTATGGAGAGCTGAAGATGCAGTGCCTCAGCAAGAAGTGTGTGGCCCTCATCACATGAACTTTGATAGTATTAGGCTAAGTGCCCACGATGCAGAAATGCTCCGGATTTTTTCCTGAGCGTTTCTGCATCTCCCTGGCAGAAAAAACTCATGCAGATTGTACATGCGGATTGTACATGCGTTTTTCTTGCCAGGGACAAGCGGATTTGAAGCGTTCTTCAGGCTGTGTGCCCACTATGCGTTTTGCAAGCGTTTGTGCAGTGGAATTTCCGCAGCGTAAACGCTTAAAAAACGCTTGGTAATCCGCCCCTCATGGTCCCCAATGACAAGCCGCAATTTCAATGCCCATGCTGCGGATTTTTCCGCAGCGTTTATGCTGCGCTCAAAAATCAGCAGCATGTCCATTAATTTTGCGGACACGTAGTGTAATCGCCGCCATTGACTTGCATTGGACCGCGTGACATCCGCACCACTGCATCTACACAAGCGGATATCACACGGTTCGATGAGCAGATGGTACCCAGGTCTGGAGGAGAGGAGACTCTCCTCCAGACCCGGGTACCATAGAACCGGTAAAAAAAAGAATAAAATAAAAAATAAAGATTATATTCACCTTCTGGCGGCCCGCGCTGCACTCGTCCTCCTTTGCCGGCAGATCGCGAAGGACTGTAGGACCTGCGCTGACGTCATAGTTATGTGACGGCAGGTCCTAGTGCAGTGCACAGCGATCTCCCGGCTGCCAGAACGGAGCGAAGCAAGACTCCGGGGTCATCAGAAGGTAACATTCTTTACGGGCACACTATATAAATCCATGCCGGTTGCATGGATTTATATAGTGTGACCATGTTGTCAAGCACTTTCCAGGTGATGCTAAAATCGCTTGGAAAGCGCTTGTCAACCCGCATGCGGAAATGCAAGTGAAGAACTGTTCACATCTGCATGTATTTGGCAGGAAAAACGCATGCACAATCTGCATGCGTTTTTTCTGCCAGGGAGATGCAGAAATTTTCTGCTTCATTTCTGCATCGTGGGCACATAGCCTCACATGAATTTGCGCATGCATTATATGAACGCAGGTGAATCCGCATGTGTTCAATGAACCATTCGGATTCGCCGCATTCAATCCATTGTAGTGATCTAATTTCTCTTGCAGAGACTAGCGACTCCGCAAGAGAAATTGACATGCTGTGGTCTGGAAAGATGCGCCGCATGTCAGTGTCCGCGGGTGATCCGCAGGTGCACGGAGACGCATAGTGGACATGGGATTTCTACAAATCCCATCCACTATGCTGTAACATCTGGCCACTGTGTCAAACCCACAGCGGCACGCAGCGTCAAACCCACAGCGGCTCCTGATCGTGTGCACATCTTGCTCAATAATGATTTTATGGACTGTTCTAGCTTGTAACAAAACTTATGTGCCACTACATGTAACCGGAAAATTCTTGACTCTGCATAGTGCAGAAGACGCATTCATAAAGTGTTGTGCCTGCTATCTGATGTATATACTTCTCATCAACATCTTGTTAAATAAAGAAAAGTTTATTTTTGGACTTTGGCTTCTCTTATTCATCTCCATACCATCTGGCCCAGGCCTGCCAAGTACAACGACAGCATGAGATGTGCAGAGTCAGGAGCTATGACACTGCCAAATACAAATATACAGTACATGTATATATTTTCCTTTTGAGGTTGGGGGGGCCAATTACAGCTATTGCTGTGGGACCTGTGATTTCTATCTACACCACTGTGTTTCCTCAGGGAACTTACCAAGATGTGTGCTGAGCACCTTGAACCCCCAGGTGCTTCACAGAAGTTTATAACATGGAGCCGTGAAAATAAAAAAATGTAACTTTTTCCACAAAAATGATCGTTTAGCCCCAAATTTTTAATTTTCAAAAGGGTAAGAGGACAAAATGGAACCTAAAAACTGTTTTCAATTTCTTCTGAGTATGCCAATACCCCATATGTGGGGAGAATACAGTGTTTGGGCGCACGTCGGGGTTCAGAAGGGAAGGAGCACTGTGTGACTTTTTGAACACAAAATTGTCTGGAATCTACAGCGGACGCCATGTCGTATTTCGGGAGCCCCTGATGTGCCTAAATAGTGGAAACCCTCCACAATTGACTCCATGTTGAAAACTAGACCCCTCAAAGATTTTATCAAGGGGTATAGTGTACATTTTGAACCCAGAGGTACGACACAGAATTTGATAACATTAGGTCATCATATTGAATAAGTTGTCATTAGTCTTGAGCGCAAGTGCTCGCTACTTAAGTTTGCATCGGGTACTCGGGTATGCACCATGTATCGCGGGTGCTCGAGTCCCTGCCCCGCATGTTTCACGGTTGTTAGAAACCCAAAAAAACATGCGGGGATCGCTCGTGCATGGCAGGCGATCCCAGCAACGTTTTTTTGGGCTGCGAAACATATGGAGCAGAGACTCGAGCATGTCACTCGAGCACCCGCGATACTCAGTGCATTCCCGAGCACCTGATGCAAACTCAAGTAGCGAGCACTTGCGCTCAACATTGGTCGCCCTATCATCATCATTTTTTTTTCTTTACCTTTGAAAAAATCCCAACCCTAATACAGCCCTAACCCTAGCACAATCCTAACTCTAGAGTTTATTTTTTTACGCCGTTCCTCGTGCGGTATAACTGATTAGATGACTTTATTCTTTGGGTTGGTGTGATTACAGCGATACCAGATTCATATCGGGTTTTTATGATAGACAGCTGTCACACACTAAAAGACGCTTTTTTTTGCAAAGACTAGTGTTTGCATCTCCATATTTTGAGAGCTGTAATTTTTCGATATTTTGGCCGACAGAGTTATGTGACAGCTTGTTTTTTGTGGGACAAGTTGGCGTTTTTATTGGTACCATTTTCGGGCATGTGGAATTTTTTGATCGCTTTCTATTCCGATTCTTGGGAGGCAGAATAAACAAAAAACAGCAATTCCGGAATTGTTTTTTTTTTATGCCGCGCCGCATTTGGTAAAATTGATAAGGCAGCTTTATTCTACGGGTCAGTAAGTTTACAGCGGTATCACATTTTTATTTTTTTTATGTTTTGGCGCTTTTACACAATTAAAACTATTTTCTAGAAAAAATATTTTTTTTGTATCGCTTTATTCTGAGAGCTATAACTTTTTTATTTTTTCGGATGATGGGGCTTGTTTTTTGCGGGACAAGATGACGTTGCTTCATTTTTATTTTTTTTTACCGTGTTCACTAAATGGGTTAACTAGTGGGACAGTTTTATAGGTCAGGTCGTTCCGGATGCGGTGATACCAAATATGTGTACTTTTATTGTTTTTTTTTCATAATAAATAAATATTATGGGTACAATATATTTTTATTTTTTGGGGATTATTTTTTTCATTTTTTTTTTATATTTTCACTTTCCTACCCTTTTTTTTACTTTTACACATTGTCCCACTATGGGACTTTCACTTTTTGCAGCCTGATCGACTGTATAGCATAGAGAGCAGCAGCTCCCTATGTCATGCAGCCTGTCAGCACTGCGTATGACCAACGTAACTTCCTGGTGACCCGGATGCTGTCATGACGACATCGGGTCATCATGACAACATCCGGGAGCCACCGCAGACATCGCTGGGGGCCACAGAGGAGGTGAGTACCAGCACTTACCTCCCTCCTTGCCCCTGCAATGCTGCGATCAATTTCGATTGCAGCAGTGTGGGAGTTAATGTGCTGGGAGCGGTGCGGGACTGCTCCCTGCATATATCACCGGGTGTCAGCTGTGACAATCAGCTGACACCCGGCAGCGATTGCCCTGCACCGCTTGTGTGCGGGCGCGATCGCATTATGCTTAAAAGTACATAGCTGGTCCATAAGTCCCAGGTCACAGCTACGTACTATTACTGATGTCGTCGGAAAGGGGTTAAAACAAATGTTTAACATATTGAAAAATAACAAAATGTATCCTATGCTTTTTGCATGTTTTTTTCTTTTTACAGGAATTGTTGGTGCCAATTTTCTTTTGAAACATGTTAATATCTTTTTTTTCTGTTTTTTTCTTGTAATATAAGGGCAGAAATAAACCCCATAAAACACTGTACATGGAGACTTTGGCATCAAATAATTTCTGTCTGCGATGTTTGTGCAAATAAAAAAGCTTTTATAAAAGTCTCAAATTTCTGTGTGTAAATCAGACATGAGATCTAACGTGATAGAAGATTACAGTCCGGGGAAGATGGGAAACATTCATACAGACGGCCAGTGGTGATGTAGTCAGTGACGGACTCTGGCCAAATATGTTTCAAGAGCTGTGGTAGAATATGAAGATTTCATCCTCATCATGAAGTAGTTATTTCTAATGTCACGTGTAATGAATATCTCCTGCAGTATTCCAGTGTCGGTAAATGAGACGAGAATTAGCGTTATGGAAGATGAGTCTATGTGAAACGTATTCAGCTGCCGACTCCGAGGAAGAAACTGCTTGTTGTCTATAGCATAAAATATATAGGTTTTATTAGTAGTTATAAAGAAGAAAGCTACATACTGTAAAATAATAAATCTCCTCATATGTTTCCCTTATTATCTAAAGTAATTGTATTATTACACAGAATTTTTATGATGTTACATCGGCTCATCTTCTTCTCATTCAGGTCTCTACAATACCGAATCCTCTCAGTGAAGATCTTCCATAGAAGAGAATTTTCCTGATTTACCCGTCAAAGATGCATATGGACAGAGACAAGATGGTGGAGAGGATATTACACCTCACCCTAGAGATCCTCTTCCGGCTTACTGGAGAGGTGAGAGATTCTGATGACGTCACATTACATCATTCTTATCTATGGGAATAACAGATGGACAGAACTGGAGAAGTGAGGACTCTGGAAATGTCTGTAGAGAGATTTATTAATGAGTCTCTCCATAACCAGGATTACACAGTAGTGAAGAAGACCTCTAGTGAACGCCGTCAGGACCCTGTGTCTGAGGGATGGGGAAGACCCCTGAGCCCAATCACAGGGCTTCCACCTCACCCCCTGATGCTTGAGGACATCAATGACCAGAAGATCCTAGAACTCACCTACAAGATGATTGAGCTGCTGACTGGAGAGGTGACACTGCTGGGAATGCTGGGACATTATACAGTAACGCTATGGAGGGATCAGGGGGATGACGGTATCATTGTATGTGTCAGGTTCCTATAAGGTGTCAGGATGTCGCCGTCTATTTCTCCATGGAGGAGTGGGAGTATTTAGAAGGACACAAAGATCTGTACAAGGACGTCATGATGGAGGTTCCCCAGCCCCTCACATCACTAGGTAATAGACCGGACTAAATACACACGACCTATAATTATCTCTATGTAAAGAATGAATTCAGTCCTGTATGTGTTTCCTCCAGATCTATCCAGTAAGAGGACAACACCAGAGAGATGTCCCCGTCCTCTTCTTCCACAGGACCGTAAACAAGAAGACCCCAATGTTCCTCAGGATCATCAGGTAGATGGAGAGATGGTGTCATGAGATCTCCCCTATGATGTGTAGACGGCTGTGAAGGTCTTGTGCTCAGTCTTGTTTTATCCACCAGTATTATTATGGTTTATACTTGTGTAATGAGAACGGTGGAGATGGCAGGATTAGAGCTGATCATAGATGGGACTTCTCCATCTGTCTGTGACTTTTATAATATTTGTTTCAGGGTGAAGATCTGATCCATATTAATACTACAGAGACATATGTGAGGGGTGATGAGCGGTGTAAGGAGCAGATTCCTACATATGACTACCCAGGTGAGTAGTGACCACTAAACTCTGAGAAGTCACAGATTCTTCTCACTCACCGGCTGTGGCTGCTTTATCAGTCGTGTAGTCCGGCCGTATCACAATCGTGTGATCACCATTTTCCCACTAGACCACAACATTTTTCTCCATCCGAAAATATTCAATTTACTTTGTGTAATTGTGAAAGACCTTTTCTATAGAACTTACAACCTGGAGGATCCACCTACCCCCTGGGATTAGTAGATGCTGACCGTTACCTGCCCAGATCTGTAAACTACAAAGCCAAATGACAGCGTACGTAGAAAGTGCTGACAAGTGAGAAAATCACTTGAAGAAAAATATTCTGATGGACCTGTAAGAGAAAGCGGAGGGTAATGATGCTGTTGGCTTCCTAGATCCCTGATATCTTATTGGATGAATCTACCTTCTCTCCCTTCTGTGCTGCTGAATGTGCTCGTATGGTGCCTACAAGACCAGGTCCAGTCTTTCTGGCCAAACTTCTCTTTTATGATCGACAACATTAAATGTGCAGTGAGGGCCAAGTGTGAATTTCTGTACAATAACAACGGAGTTTCCCTTTATCCTGACTTTTCAATTTCTTTTTAAACCAACTAACTTCAAACAGGATCTTGATAAACTACATAAATACCATTACACCTGTGCGGTGATATGTCTCTAAGCTGTGCGTGGCTGATGGCTGTAATATACATCTAATCACACCGGCAGGAGATGTGGTGGCATGGCTCGAGCCCTGGTTTCATGGATTCACTCCACATCATAAATTCCATTATGTTTTCAATCCTAAAGAATTCAGATTACTGCACAATCTCTCCTGAAATGGGGGCACTAATACTTTCTCTACTCTTCTGGTCTGGACTCATCATACCTCCAATGGTCCACCATAAATGAGTGCATCTCCGGTTTAGTGTTGGATTTCTCCCTTCATACATACGTTGTTGTTGGGGATGTTACATGTTTATATATTCTTTTTTTTACAAGTTCATTCTGTATGATAGTCTGATTGTGGTGGGATCAGCTGGCCTCACTTATGTGAGTCTTTAACACCCTGGTAGTCTTTCAAAAAGATCTCCATTGCCTCTTCCAAATGCCAGAGATCTAAATTTAAGACCCCTCAGCTCTGCAGTATTGTAAAAAACTTCACTTTAAATGTCTAATATTTCTTCTTGACACTCATGTGATAGAAAATATTGTCCCTTACAATAGTTTAGATTGCCAAGAGCCACCGAGCCCCAGACTCTAATTACCCCAGAGAGGTTTCTCCACTAGTTACTCATTTTTCTTTGATGGAGACTGTTGAGTTTGATCATTTCAGTAGATGTTTTATTGTCTATACTCACAGTTTTTGACTTCAGTAATCCTCTGATTTAACCCCTTCCCGCAGACAGTTTTTTGTTCCTAATCAGGCCCCATTTTTCAAATCTGACGTTTTGTCACTTTATGTGGTGATAATTTTGGAATTCTTCACAAAGGATAATAGGAAACAAATGGACCTTACAAATTATTTTCCAACTTCTCTTGAATCTGACAATCCCCTATATACGGTTGTACACTGCTGTCTGGGCACATGGCAGGGTAAGAAGGGAAGGAGCGCCATTTAGCTATTAGGAATGCAGATTTTCCTGGAATAGTTCGCAGACGCAATGTATTGGGGGCACTGTTCATGGTCACCTGGCAGCTCAAAAGATGGCCACCACAAACTGACTTGTCACTATCTACTCCATTTACAGATTTCACAAATTACTTTGCTCATCACCCTTTAACCCCTCTATATGGATCTGGACTTACACAGAGACCCCTAGGTTTGGACCACGGTGTTACCTGCTGTTCTGTGGAGTGAGATGGGAAGAAGAATAGTCAGGTAGCCGGATCAGAACCTGGAGGGCAGAGAAAATACAAGATCAGAAGACACGAGTAGTCAGTAAACGGGCCGAGGTCACACCAGGAAACAAATACACAAGCCGGGAGCTGAGCACAGAGGCCTGAACCAGAGGAGAACAAGGCTGGATCTGGCAGCTTCCGGCAATATGCTTCCAGCTTTAGTAGGGTGCGGTGCTTTCCAAATGGCTGAAGTAGGGAGCAGATTACTCCAGCTGGACAGCACACACACCCATACTGCCAGACTGGATGGTACTACTGGTCCCATTCACCCTAATCTTAGTGGCTGGACAGAGCCTGCGCCTTTTACTCCATATTTGGGAGGCAGAATGAACAAACAGCTGAACACGACGCTCTACTGGTTCATCCTATGAGGTTTTCTATTAGATGGTCCTGGTGAATAAGTGATTTTTTTTTTTATAGAACTTGCCTTTATTTACTGACAGTTTAAGTAGAAATGTTCAAAAATATAAAATTCAAGGATTTTTTATTAAAAAATAATAATTGGTTTTATTCTTGGCAGATGACTGTACCCGGAGATCAGAGGGACAGCTGACATCTTCAATTTTCAAATCAGACAGTTTTCAGATCCCACAGGATACAATTGAAGTGAATGACATTTCCCCAGATATCCCATCATCCCTTCACAGCAAAGATCTGTCATCTGATCCTTTGAAACAGGTCCTGTCTTCTGATTCATTACCGAGTACTAAGGAAAATCATAGTCACAAAATAAGCATTAAAAAACAAACTGATACTAAAGCAAAAAAGCCATTTTCACATTCAGAATATAGAAATAGTTTTCCTCTCAAAAAGTCTTTTCTTAAACATCAAAAAATTCACACAGTGAAGAATAGATTTTCTTGCTCCAAGTGTGGGAAATGTTTTAATCAGAAATCAGATCTTTTTAGGCATGAGGTAACTCACACAGGAGAGAAATCATTTTCCTGTTCAGAATGTGGGAGATGTTTTACAGAGAAATCCACTCTTATCAAACACCAGAGAACTCACACAGTGGAAAAGCCTTTTTCATGTTCAGATTGTGGGAAATGTTTTAACCAGAAATCTAGTTTTCTTAAGCACCAGAGAACTCACACAGTGGAAAAGCCTTTTCCATGTTCAGAATGTGGAAAATGTTTTAACCAGAAATCTAGTTTTCTTAAGCACCAGAGAACTCACACAGGGGAGAAGCCATTTTCATGTTCAGAATGTGTGAAATATTTTACAGCGAAATCAACTCTTATTGCACATCAGAAAACTCACACTGGGGAGAAGCCATTTTCTTGTTCAGAATGTGGGAAGTGTTTTGCAAAGAAATCAAATCTTATCAAGCATCACAAAACTCACACAGGGGAGAAGCCATTTTCATGTTCAGAATGTGTGAAATATTTTACAGCGAAATCAACTCTTATTGCACACCAGAGAACTCACACAGGGGAGAAGCCATTTTCATGTTCAGAATGTGGGAAATATTTTACAGAGAAATCAAATCTTATCAAGCATCACAAAACTCACACAGGTGAGAAGCCTTTTACATGTTCAGAATGTGGGAAATGTTTTACAGAGAAATCAACTCTTATCAAACACCAGAGAACTCACACAGGGGAGAAGCCTTTTTCATGTTCAGAATGTGGGAAATGTTTTACAGAGAAATCAACTCTTATCAAACATCAGAGAACTCACACAGGTGAGAAGCCTGTTTCTTGTTCAGAATGTGTGAAATATTTTACAGAGAAATCAACTCTTATTGCACATCAGAGAACTCAGACAGGGGACAAGCCATTTTCATGTTCAGAATGTGGGAAATATTTTACAGAGAAATCAAATCTTATCAAGCATCACAAAACTCACACAGGTGAGAAGCCTTTTTCATGTTCAGAATGTGGGAAATGTTTTACAGAGAAATCAACTCTTATTGCACATCAGAGAACTCACACAGGGGAGAAGCCATTTTCTTGTTCAGAATGTGGGAAATGTTTTGCAAAGAAATCAAAGCTTATCACACATCAGAGAACTCACACAGGAGACAAGCCTTTTCCATGTTCAGAATGTGGAAAATGTTTTACAGAGAAATCAACTCTTATTGTACACCAGAGAACTCACACAGGAGAGAAGCCATTTTCATGTTCAGAATGTGGGAAACGTTTTACAGCGAAATCAACTCTTATCAAACATCACAAAACTCACACAGGGGAGAAGCCTTTTACATGTTCAGAATGTGGGAAATGTTTTACTGCGAAATCAACTCTTATCAAACATCAGAGAACTCACACAGGGGTGAAGCCTTTTCTGTGTTCAGAATATGGAAAATGTTTTAACCACAAATCTGATTTTGATAAGCTCCAGAGAACCCACACAGGGGAGAAGCCGGAAATGTTTTGTACAGAAATCACATGTTAATAAACATCATAGAATTCACACAGGGGAGAAGCCTTTTTCATGTTCAGATTGTGGGAAATATTTTAACCAGAAAGCGCATCTTAATAACCACCAGAGAACCCACACAGGGGAGAATGCCACAACTACACCCAACTAGTCTCTGTACAGACAAGTAAGGCCCTAGCTGCACAACTAAAAACACCACCACAGACCTAACTCCCTAATAAGCCGTTGAGGAGTTTCTTATACCTCCTGAGGAACCAGAGGGGAGGCTGCAACACACTATCAACAAGGGGAAAGTAAAGTATGAAGACCCATGACCTAGGACACAAACCCAGCTTTCTGACACTAGGCACTAAATTGTGACCCAAAATCCTTTACTAATCTTCAGATTTCATGAGGCCTTGCACACAGTCAAGGCACCTAGTGCCAGAGGCAGCGAAACCACCCCAAAACACCTTTGAACCTCCACCATATTTAACTATATGGGTTGTAAATTTATTGATTATGCTGCGCACCTTGGACAAAGGAACATGCGGATCCCTAAAGATGGACTTATAACCTTGAAATTGTTGATATTTTTCAACAATTTTGGTTCTCAAATCCTCAGACAGTTCTCGTCTCCTCTTTCTGTTTTCTCCATGCTTAGTGTGGCACACATATGCACACAATGCAAAGATTGAATCAACTTCTCCCTTTTTTATCTGGTTTTAGTTGTGATTTTCATATTGCCCACACCTGTTACTTGCCACAATTGCGTTTGAACAAGCTTCACATTCACTTGAAACAAAGTTGTTTACCCACAATTTAGGCAAGGTGCCAACAATTTTTTCCAGCCTATTTTGTGCAAGATTATGTTTAATTTGCCTTTTTTTCTCTGTTTTCTTGTGTTGTTCCAATACACGCAAAGGAAATAAACGTGTAGAACAAAACATGTAATTGCAATAATTTTCTGGGAGAATTACTTCATTTTCTGGAACAATTTCAAGGGATCCAACACTTTTCACCATGACTTGTTTTTGTTGCCTTTTTAACTTGTTGCAGCATTTCATCCTCTACGTGTTCAGCTATATTAGGAGGCTTGTAGCAAACTCCAGTTAGCAGCTTTCCATTATTGCCACGTCCATGTACATTTACCCAGACTGATTCTACATTAGGAATGTAAAACTCACAACATGAAAACTTTGACAAAGTCGTGGGCCAACCAGTATACAGTATAATGGGCCCCACATGCTCCTCCATACATAAGAAACAAGAGGAAAAAACTTCAAGTCAGAGTCCCATATAATAGTGAAAAAATTACAAAATGTTATTAATTATAATTTATACAGGAAAAAAATATGAATCGCAGAAACAGAGACAGTTAATAGTAAAACAATGGAGGAGCACTAATGAAGAGCATGAGACAAATTAACATGATTCTTTTCTGATGTAAATACAGTGCAGACCAAAAGTTTGGACACACCTCATTTAAAGATTTTCTGTATTTTCATGACTATGAAAATTGTACATTCACACTGAAGGCATCAAAACTATAAATTAACACATGTGGAATTATATACTTAACAAAAAAAGTGTGAAACAACTGAAAATATGTCTTATATTCTAGGTTCTTCAAAGTAGCCACCTTTTGCTTTGATGACTGCTTTGCACACTCTTGGCATTCTCTTGATGAGCTTCAAGAGGTAGTCACCGGAAATATCGGTTTCATTTACCGCCGCTTCAATACCTAGGACGTGTTCACATATTCTTGTCTTAAGTTATCTAGTTGTGAGCCTTCCATAGATTTTAGGACAGCTGCATGTCGCATAATAGACCACCGCTTTAGAGGTACAAGTTATCTGTTTGGTGATGTAATAGGTCCTAGAGCCCTGGGAATCTCTGAAAGAGTTAGCATGTTCGACATTAGGACACGCCACAGATCAACCACATGGTACACATCCATTTACTGGAGGTGGTCTTTTCAAAAAAAATTAGGGGGAGTGGTAGGATAATAGTGGCTTCTCATAAGATGATCACGGAGATGTTTTGCCTTTCTGAAGGTGATTTGCTGTCTCTCTGGTAGATATTTTGCCATTATGGGGTCAGCCATTAAGATGGGCCTTGATTTGTTAAGACAGTCATGTAATTCTGTAGCTTTAGAGTTGAATGTTGTAATGAACCGTAACAAGTGATGAGCCAGCATGCTCGCAACTGCTCGCCCGAGCATCTCACTGCTCGCAACTGCTCGCCCGAGCATCTCACTGCTCGCAACTGCTCGCCCGAGCATCTCACTGCTCGGCGCTCGCCGAGTATATCCAGGGTTCCTCGGTGGGAGCTCGGGTCCCCTCCCTGCATGTTTGGCGCTCTTTAGAGTGCCAATCAACATGCAGGGATTGTCTGCCACACACTGTAAAGCCGCAGACATGTTGGTTGTGGCATTACAGTGATTGGCTGGCCACACAGGGTCATCAGGTCTATATCAGACCTAGCGCCCCCATGCTAGGCAGGCAGGGTATATAGCAGACTGCAGTGCACATAGCAAGAGGATCCATTCCAGTTCAGCCTGTTGCAGTTCCCTACAGGAAGTGGTGGAGGTGGAGCCTGCAGTGAGCTGTGTGCCGTGTGCTGTCTGGACTGTGTGGCTGCGTTTGGAGAGAGCTCCTGGGAAGGGAGGTTTTTCCATCTGGGACTTTTTGTCTGCCCCCTTCCCAGGAAACAAGGCTCAGAGTGGGACTGGCCTCCGGGGCTGGGCCCCAGGCTCCCACCTCCCGGTCCAAGCTGGCGGGGGGTGGGAGAAACACCAAGCCGGCTAAGGCAACAAGATCTGGCCAAGGCAGCAGGGGTTCCAGCATGAGGACCCGGAGGACCCCCGAGGCTATGACCGCGGCGGCTCCTCCCTCCGGAGGTGGGTCGAGTACGAGCGGAGGTGCTGCAGCGGTGCCCCCTGATTGGGGTACCAAGGCGTCGAGGGAGGCAACCGTCACCTATGCCTCCCGTATACATGCGCACCTCTGCGAGTATGAGGACGCCACAAAGAAGCTAAGTTCCCTCTGGGGGGAGTTGAGGGTGGCTCAGGAGAGGTCCGTGAGGGCCTCTGGCAGTAAGAAGCCTGAGCTATCCGCCGCGGTCCGGAAGATCAAGCGGGCCATTCAAGACCTGGAAGACCGCAGGAGCACCATACTGGCAGGAAGTGGACCCTTCATGGAGAAGCTGCTTAATGATGACCGGTTCAGAGCCATGACCGGTGGGGCTCTGGAGGGGTCGCAGGGCCCCAGCCAGGCGGTGGAGGAGGAGGAAGAAGAGGTATGCGTGGAGGAGGCTGCACCCTACCCACCGCCTGGTGGCCTGGTAAGCGATCTCCAGGCATCGCATAGCGGGATAGCCCCTGAGCAGATGGCTCTCCCGTCTGATTCTAGCCCTTCAGAGGGCAGCGGGAGCGAGGGGGAGGATGAGGAGGATGGGAGCAGTAGCAGTGAGGGGGGCTGCCTTATCATGCAGCAGATCCAGCAGATCGAGTCCCCGGTACGTTTTGGTCAGCTTACGTTCGGGGATGAGATCTGCGAGGATGAGGCACCCGTGAGGGGGATGAAGAGAAAAGCAAAAAAAAAGAGAAAAACAACTGTTGCGCACAAGTTTGTGTATGTCCCCCTCTCTGGGGCCCCCCTGTCCCGTTGTGCGGCACCCGCCACCCACCCCGGCTTGGACTCTGTTGTGGGTCCACAGCGAGGGAGCGGGGAGACTATAGGCCATGGCACGCAGAGCGCTGCCTCTGTTTGTGGTAATGGAGGCAGTGGGTCCAAGGTGTCTGATATGGAGCATGGCGCGGAGGGCGGCCCGACGGTGGGTGTGATCTGTGGTGGTGCTCAGGCTGGATCCCCTGTAAAAGGGAGGTCTGGCCTGGCACCTGGTGCGCCTGCTGGCGTGCAGGGGGCGGCTTGTACATCTGCCGCTGCCTCCTGCTCTGCTGGCGGCGCACCGACAGCCGGGGCCGCATCTCCGGCGGCGTGTGCTGGGGTGTCTGGGTCCCTCACGCACGGATCCACTAAATCTGGATCACTTTCAGGGACCCAGAGACCTGGTAAGGTGAAGGGCGCGGGGCCTGCGGCTCCGGCAGAGCCGGCTCATAAAGGAAAGGTGGGGCTTGCTCCCCTGGCAAAATCCGTGGCGAGGTCGGGGCCCCCTGCGCAGGGGCCCAGTAATGGGTCAGCGCGGGGGGCTCCACCGCCGCTGGGTGCCGAGGGGGAGTGGCCTAGCCTGGGGCCGGCCGCCGGAGCTGGGGTGGCCAGGCTGTTTGTCGTAAAGGGTGTGACGGTAGGGGGTGCTATGCCCCTGAGAGCTGGTGCCGCTGGTCCAGGGGCCCCTGTGAGTAGACCCAGTTCCGGGTCGGCTTCGGGGGTCCCGGCGCGGCCGGCTTCGGGGGGCGTGGCCTCCCAGCCGTCCACGGCACCAGTGGGAGTGGCCTCCGGGGCCCCCACCGTGCTGCCTGGTGTGGGGGGTGTGGCCTCCCTGTCATCCACGGCACCGGTGGGAGTGGCCTCTGGGGCCCCCACTGTGCTGCCTGGTGCGGGGGGCGTGGCCTCCCTGTCACCCAAGGCACCGGTGGGAGTGGCCTCTGGGGCCCCCACTGTGCTGCCTGGTGCAGGGGGCGTGTCCTCGCGGGTAAATCCCGCACAAATGGGCGTGGCTTCACCCGAAAAGGGGCGGGGCTTAGCGCCGGCAGCTGCTGGGAGCAGTAGTGCCACAGCTGTGGCTAAAAATGGAGGTGGGGCCTGCCTGCCGGTGTCCTCTGTGCCCACGGGCTTATCTGGGGCAGGGGCGCCGGCAAAAATAGCTGCAGCACCAGGCTCCCAAAACCCCCCGGCAGGGAAGGTGCTGCCAGCAGGTGGCAGCAGTAGTAATGCTGTTGAAAAACCTGCTGGCAGAAAGTGTGTGGAGAAGAAAAACAACTGTGACCCCAGTGTGCATGTGAGTGGGAGTGGGGCAAGTGGGGTGACTGTCGGTATGGATGTGTCTGTGGTGGAGGAAGCAAGTGCTGGTGTGTCTGTTGCTAGTGGGGGGAGTGGGGGTGGGGCTGGTCCATCTGCCCCCCCGGCTGCTGGTCCCCGGAGTTTTGCGGGGGTAGTAGCCGGGGCCTCGGGGTCTTCTCGGGGGGCTTCCTCACCTCTGGACCTCAGGGACGGTGACTTGCGACGCCGTTTCCTGGAGGCCCTCAAGAAGGGAGAACGGACGATCCAGGTAGAGGGAAGAGAGGTGGACCTGGCCTTTTGGCTAGATAGACATGGCCTGGCCGCCTTCCAAGATAAAAAGGAGGGGGAGACAGCGTGGTCCCTCCCGACAGCCGGGCAGGGGGTGGCCAGGAGGAATGTAGTTCGTCTTCGGTGGAGGGGCAGTGAAGCGTGCCCGCCAAGAGCAAGGGTCGTGGAGCTCCTCCTGAAGATGAACTTCAGGGCGACTGACATCTTTGCCCTGATCCATCCTTTTGGTACCCCCATCTTCGACATCAGTTTTGTTCGGCCGGAGGGCCTAGAGCTTTTTTGGTCGAATTTTGAACTGGTGAAGGGGGAGCCCGGCTGGCGAGACTTTGCCGTGCAGGCGGTGTCTCGCCAAAATGGAGTAAAGAGAGTGACCGTTCTAACTAATAACGAGTCGCTCTCTGGGGTCGATATTATGACGTGGCTTTCCCGCTATGGGGAGGTCACGGACGTCCCAAAAAAGAACAGGGACGAGTTTGGCATCTGGTCAGGGGGCTGGACCTTCATGATGAGGTTGAAGGTCTCAGGCGGTACTGTCACCCACATCCCCTCCTCAGCATTCCTGGGGAGGGACAGGATCCTGATCTTCTACCAGGGGCAACCAAAGGTCTGCCACAGGTGCGGTGATCCCCGCCACTTCAGCGCGGGCTGCAAGGTGCAGAAATGTGCCTTGTGTGGCGGGGTAGGTCATCTTGCCGCGGCCTGTGGTGACATTAGGTGTCACCTGTGTGGTGACCTAGGTCACCCGTACAGCCGCTGCCCCCGCTCCTTTTCTAACACCATCTCTGGTCAGGCGGGGGAGAGCCATGGGGGGGTCCCCAGTGGTGCATCCTCTGCTGGAGCCGGAGGTGGGGGCGGGAGAGGAGCTGAGGGGCCGGTGAAGGAAGGCGTGGCCAGTACATCTGCCCACCAGTGGCATCAGGTGAGGCGCCGTGGGGGTAGGGGGCAGGATAAGCCCCAGGCGACTGGGGTGATGTCTGTACCCTCCTCGGAAGCGGCAGCCGGTGCCCCTGAGGCCCTGGGGGAGGAGGCGGTGAGCGAGGAGATCAGGAGGATGGAGAGGGAGGAGGTGGCTGCTTCTGATGACTCCTCCCAGTATGAAAGTCTGGACGAGGAGGTGGTGGAGCAGCCTAAAACAAAAGGTGACAGTAAGACCAGTAAGAGTCGGAGGAGGAACCGAAAGGGGGCAAAAACATCTAAGGCCCCCCCCCTGGCCACTAAGGTGCCTACGGAAGGGCTCACCGGCTCCCCTCTGATCCCCCTCTCCAACCGGTTCCATGCCCTCGATGACTCTGCTGTGTCGGAGGTCGGGGGTGAGGGACCGGCGGTAACATCTGAGGTGCCTTCAGGGAGCGGCGGGGTCCGTCCTCCGGAGGGCTCACTTTCCTCTGGGGGGGGGACTGCTCTGGGGTCCATGGGTGAGGAACCCGGTACTGGGAAGGTGGTGACGGGTGCTATGGACACCTCGGTGTCACTAAAGAGGAGGGGAGAGTCTGGCTCCTCCTCTGAAGGTGAGCACAAAAAATCTGGGGGTACGGTCAAAAAGAAGGCCGTCTAACTCAATCACCCATGATGGCGGAACCTACCCCGTTGACTCTGGCGTCGATTAATGTCGCCAGTATAAAGTCAGATGCGGCCAGATTTATGGCCTTTGATTTTTTCAACCGAGTTGAGGCTGACATTTTATTTTTGCAGGAGACCAGACTAACGGACATGGGGGCCATTTGCAAAGCAAGGAGGGAGTGGAGGTGCGGGCCCTCATACTGGTCTCTTGCGGCCGAGCCGTATAGCGGGGTAGCGGTCCTTTTTAAGGCCGCTTCGGTGGAATGCAGACGGGTGATCGAGGTAGAAATGGGGAGGTGCTTGGTCCTTGACGTCTTCATGGGGGGACAGGAGCTCCGGCTCATTAACATCTATGGTCCACAGTCAGAGTGGGACCGTAAATGTCTCTTCCTGAAGATCAAGCCCTATCTTTTTACCAGCCGACAGGTGGTCTTCGGTGGGGACTTTAATACTATAACTAGACCCCGTGATAGGGGAGGCCCCGGAGACCGAAGGCTGGCTTTTGATAGTAATACCCTTAACAGCATAGCAAGCGAAGCTCGCCTGGTGGATGTCCACATCCGGCACACCCCAGGTCACGGGGGTTTCACCTTTCATAGGGGTAGTTGTAGGTCTAGGATAGATAGGTTTTTTTTAAAGGAGGAAGCCGTCTCTTCTGCAGTGTCCGCTGTTGAGGTGGAATTCTCCGATCACTGTTTCATTTCCTTTTCTTTGAATGTTGCAGAGTCTCCCCGGATAGGGAGAGGCCTATGGAAGCTGAATTCGTCCCTGTTGGAAGAAGCGGATGTAAGACAATCCTTTGAGGAATTTCTTCAGAGCCAGGTACCTCTCTTGGGTCTCTGTAGCAGTAAGTCTGAGTGGTGGGAGATCTTCAAAACAAGGGTTGCGGGGTTCTTCCGTCAGCTTTCGAGCCTCAGAGGCCTGAACAGGTACCGCCTGTATCGGGAGCTGGGGAGGAAACTCGAGCAGCTCGTCTCGACTGGAGGGGACCGTGAGGAAATCTCCAGGGTGAAGGCCTTGCTCAAGGGGTGCCAGTATGATAGGCACACATCCTTAGTTTTTGAGAGGGATTTCGGGAGGTACCGCTCGCCCGACCCCTACAGGAACTGCAGGATGTCAGTGAGTTGCAAGATGGTAACAGGACTGATCGACAGTACAGGTTCCCTGAACAGATCCAAATCAGGGATCCTGGAGGTGGTCAGATCCTTCTACTCGCATCTCTTGGGAAGGAGGGATCCAGATCGGGATGAGATGTCGGCTTTCCTGGCTGAAACCATCCCTGAACCAGGGGATGACCCCTCTCTTCATGGTTTGGCAGAAGCAATCAGGGAAGAGGAAGTGAGACGGGCCATTGATGGGCTCCGGCCCAAAAAATCGCCCGGTCCGGATGGCTTAACATCCGAGTTTTACAGGACTTTTAGGGACTCTTTGGTCCCCCTCATGACTGAGGTTTTTAATGAATGTCTCTCCTCGGACATTCTTCCCGGTTCAATGAGGAAGTCCGCCCTGATTATCCTGTCAAAGGGTAAAGACTCGTCCCGTATTGAGAATTGGCGTCCCATAGCGCTTCTCAATACGGACCGAAAGGTTCTGGCAAAGGTGCTTTTCAATCGATTGGTGAAGTTTGCACCCCGGCTCCTTTCGGGGGCCCAGCACTGCTCTGTTCCAGGCCGCAGTACTTTTAGTGCTGTGCTCGGTGTCCGAGAGGCAGTGGAGCAGGGCAGGGCAGGTCTCTGGAAGGGGTACTTGCTGTCCTTAGACCAGGCGAAGGCCTTTGACCGGGTTAACCATGAGTACCTCTGGTCCGTCCTTCTGAGGTACGGTCTGCCCGGGAGGTTTGTTGATTGGTTGAGAGTATTATACAATGGGGCAGAGACTTTTCCGCTTGTGAACGGTTGGGTCGGACCCCCTTTTGAGGTGAGGTCTGGTGTCCGCCAGGGCTGTCCTCTGAGCCCACTGTTATACGTGTTCGCGATCGACCCCTTTTTAAGGAGAGTGGAACGCGGACCGTTGGTGGGAGTCGGGATGGACCGGGCGGAGCCAGAGGCCACCTTGAGGGTAGTGGCGTACGCCGACGACGTTTCCCTCTTTGTATCCTCGAGAGAGGAGGCGGACTGGGTCATGTCTGAAGTTGAGCGCTACTCGGTGGCTTCTGGGTCCATGATCAACCGGGATAAGTGTGAGAGTCTCTGGCTGGGAGGGGGAGATCCAAGTTTCGATCTCCCGGACACCCTCCCAGGGCCTCAGGCCACAGCAAAAATTTTAGGCATCAGTTTCGGCCCGGGGGACTATCCCCAGCAAAACTGGGAGGGCAGACTTAAGATTGCCGCCCAGAAGGTGGATCAGTGGAAGGGTTGGTCCTTGACCCTGAGGGAAAGGGTTAACCTGGCCAAGGGGTATTTGCTCCCTTTATTAATATACCTGGGCAGCGTCTGCATCTTGCCAGAACCTCTTTGGACACGGGTCTACAGCCTGTTCTTCCAACTATTATGGGGGAATAGGCTGAACCTGATCAAGAGGGAGGTCACGTACCGCACGAGGAGACTAGGAGGGTTGGGTATGGTCAACCCGGTGGTGTTTCTAGTAAACACCTTTCTTAAGGCAAACATCGCCAACCTCTGGTTAGAGAGGGCTCCTCCGTGGGTATTCTCCTGTAGGGGGTGGTTTCGGCCTTTCTTCCAGGAATGGGAGACAGGAGGGCGGGTGAAGGACCTTCGCACGCCTCATGGGCATCTTCCGGCTTATGCTACCCTGGTTGTGAAGGCGATCCGCCGGTGGGGTCTGGGAGTGTGGGAGATCAGGACCTTGTCAAGGAGGTTACTTGACAATAGGGTTCTGTTGACCCACTTCCAGAAGCCCCTGGCCCTCAAGGATTGCCCAAGCCGGGATCTGGAGGTGGGGCTCGGGTTATTAAACTCTAAGCGGATCCCCTTGAAGTTTTGGGACTTGACTTGGCGCTGCTTCCATGGGAGACTGTATGTGAGGGGCAACCTGAAGTACAGGAACTCTGATGACCGGGATTGTCCCCGCGAGGAGTGTGGCGGCATGCTTGAAAGCATGGAGCACTTCCTGCTTCAATGTCCCTTTAATACAGAGGTCTACAGTAGGGTGGGTGCTTCCATTGGCTGGCCTAGGCTGGCAGGCCTTTCCTATGCGGAGTGGGCCTATGGGGCATTCAGGTCCCTTGGTGGCCGAGATCGGGGCACTGTCTTCTTAGTTAGTTTAGTGACTAGGTTTTACACGTGGAATGCACGGTGTTTAGTGTCCACCCAGCACAAAGTCCTCCCCCGGGAAGAGGTGATTAGGAACATCCTGGGTGACCTGGCAAAAGTGCGCTCGCTGGAGTATGAGAGGCTGGGTGCAGGGAGGGCTTCCCTTCTATGGAGGGGGTTCTCATTTAATGTGCCCTAGGGAGAGTTAGGGTATGTGTGTCTGTGATAGGGTTAGTTTAGTCCTTTCTATATTTTATATTTATTTGTAGGGTCAGGTGGATGTGTAGGGTCAGGGAGGGACAGGTAGGGACAGTCTTTAGGGATAGGTAGTTAGCATTAGGTTGGTAGTGAGGGTCAGAGAGGGACAGGTAGGGACAGGTAGGGAAAGATTGGTAGGGCGGTAGGGACAGGTTTTTCTTTTTCTTTAATAGGGAGGGACAGGCTGTTTGTGTGTTAGATTAGGGTGAGAGCCTCTGTAGTCTCCAGTTTCCTGGTGGTGGGCTGCTCCCCTCACATTATAGTTTTTTGTTTTACGGCATTGGAAACCCGAATATAGGGCTTGCAAGCACTGAACTTGGGTCTGACTTTTGGTTCATGTTTATGGTCAGTTGTTAATATTGTGCTATTGTTATGTTGTGTTTGCTTTGGTTATGTTGTGTAATGTATATACGTGTATAGTTTTGTGTATTGTATGGGTGGGGGGTTTAGTGTAGGTTGGGTGGGGGGTTTCAGGGGGGGAGGGGGGAGGGGTTTTGGGAAAATGGACGTCCTACGGGATGCGGGAAAAAGGACCCGTTATTTGTGATTTTGATGGCCACAAACTTTCGTGGCTTGCTGTGTTAAGGCCACAAACTTTCGTGGGACCTTGGGTGTTTTAAAAAATGGTGGTGGGGAGAAAAGGGAAAAAAAAAAAAAAAAAAAAAAAATAATATAAAAAAACTACAAAAAAAAGGTTTGCTCTGTATTAAGTTTTGTTTCGGCCAGGTGGCCTATTTCTTTGTTTTTGGCAGTGGGCCAGTTTGTTGTTTTGTTTTGGGGGTTTAGGTATGAATGTGGAGTGAATGTTGGAAGGGGATATTTTTTGAAAAAAAAAGGGTTAAGTTCTTCCCTTGCTGGGGGGATTTTGGGAAATGGACTTTATGTTCTATGAACATTGTAGGACATTTTTGCTTTGCTTTATAATTTATACTGGACATTATAATTTTGGACTTGTTTGTGTTTCGTTGGGGTTTGTGTCTTGGTTCTTTGTGTAGTGTGTGTTTTTATGGTTTGTTTTTATATTTTTATAATAAAAGAGCTCCAGTTCAGCCTGTTGCAGTTCCCTACAGGAAGTGGTGGAGGTGGAGCCTGCAGTGAGCTGTGTGCCGTGTGCTGTCTGGACTGTGTGGCTGCGTTTGGAGAGAGCTCCTGGGAAGGAAGGTTTTTCCATCTGGGACTTTTTGTCTGCCCCCTTCCCAGGAAACAAGGTTCAGAGTGGGACTGGCCTCCGGGGCTGGGCCCCAGGCTCCCACCTCCCGGTCCAAGCTGGCGGGGGGTGGGAGGAACACCAAGCCGGCTAAGGCTGCAAGATCTGGCCAAGACAGCAGGGGTTCCAGCATGAGGACCCGGAGGACCCCCGAGGCTACGACCGCGGCGGCTCCTCCCTCCGGAGGTAGGTCGAGTACGAGCGGAGGTGCTGCAGCGGTGCCCCCTGATTGGGGTACCAAGGCGTTGAGGGAGGCAACCGTCACCTATGCCTCCCGTATACATGCGCACCTCTGCGAGTATGAGGACGCCACAAAGAAGCTAAGTTCCCTCTGGGGGGAGTTGAGGGTGGCTCAGGAGAGGTCCGTGAGGGCCTCTGGCAGTAAGAAGCCTGAGCTATCCGCCGCGGTCCGGAAGATCAAGCGGGCCATTCAAGACCTGGAAGACCGCAGGAGCACCATACTGGCAGGAAGTGGACCCTTCATGGAGAAGCTGCTTAATGATGACCGGTTCAGAGCCATGACCGGTGGGGCTCTGGAGGGGTCGCAGGGCCCCGGCCAGGCGGTGGAGGAGGAGGAAGAAGAGGTATGCGTGGAGGAGGTCGCACCCTACCCACCGCCTGGTGGCCTGGTAAGTGATCTCCAGGCATCGCATAGCGGGATAGCCCCTGAGCAGATGGCTCTCCCGTCTGATTCTAGCCCTTCAGAGGGCAGCGGGAGCGAGGGGGAGGATGAGGAGGATGGGAGCAGTAGCAGTGAGGGGGGCTGCCTTATCATGCAGCAGATCCAGCAGATCGAGTCCCCGGTACGTTTTGGTCAGCTTACGTTCGGGGATGAGATCTGCGAGGATGAGGCACCCGTGAGGGGGATGAAGAGAAAAGCAAAAAAAAAGAGAAAAACAACTGTTGCGCACAAGTTTGTGTATGTCCCCCTCTCTGGGGCCCCCCTGTCCCGTTGTGCGGCACCCGCCACCCACCCCGGCTTGGACTCTGTTGTGGGTCCACAGCGAGGGAGCGGGGAGACTATAGGCCATGGCACGCAGAGCGCTGCCCCTGTTTGTGGTAATGGAGGCAGTGGGTCCAAGGTGTCTGATATGGAGCATGGCACGGAGGGCGGCCCGACGGTGGGTGTGATCTATGGTGGTGCTCAGGCTGGATCCCCTGTAAAAGGGAGGTCTGGCCTGGCACCTGGTGCGCCTGCTGGCGTGCGGGGGGCGGCTTGTACATCTGCCGCTGCCTCCTGCTCTGCTGGCGGCGCACCGACAGCCGGGGCCGCATCTCCGGCGGCGTGTGCTGGGGTTTCTGGGTCCCTCACGCGCGGATCCACTAAATCTGGATCACTTTCAGGGACCCAGAGACCTGGTAAGGTGAAGGGCGCGGGGCCTGCCGCTCCGGCAGAGCCGGCTCATAAAGGAAAGGTGGGGCTTGCTCCCCTGGCAAAATCCGTGGCGACGTCCGGGCCCCCTGCGCAGGGGCCCAGTAATGGGTCAGCGCGGGGGGCTCCACCGCCGCTGGGTGCCGAGGGGGAGTGGCCTAGCCTGGGGCCGACCGCCGGAGCTGGGGTGGCCAGGCTTTTTGTGGCAACGGGTGTGACGGTAGGGGGTGCTATGCCCCTGAGAGCTGGTGCCGCTGGTCCAGGGGCCCCTGTGAGTAGACCCGGCTCCGGGTCGGCTTCGGGGGTCCCTGCGCGGCCGGCTTCGGGGGGTGTGGCCTCCCAGCTGTCCACGGCGCCAGTAGGAGTGGCCTCTGGGGCCCCCACCGTGCTGCCTGGTGTGGGGGGCGTGGCCTCCCTGTCATCCACGGCACCGGTGGGAGTGGCCTCTGGGGCCCCCACTGTGCTGCCTGGTGCGGGGGGCGTGGCCTCCCTGTCACCCACGGCACCGGTGGGAGTGGCCTCCGGGGCCCCCACTGTGCTGCCTGGTGTGGGGGGCGTGGCCTCCCTGTCATCCACGGCACCGGTGGGAGTGGCCTCTGGGGCCCCCACTGTGCTGCCTGGTGCGGGGGGCGTGGCCTCCCTGTCACCCACGGCACCAGTGGGAGTGGCCTCTGGGGCCCCCACTGTGCTGCCTGGTGCAGGGGGCGTGTCCTCACGGGTAAATCCCGCACAAGTGGGCGTGGCTTCACCCGAAAATGGGCGGGGCTTAGCGCCGGCAGCTGCTGGGAGCAGTAGTGCCACAGCTGTGGCTAAAAATGGAGGTGGTGCCTGCCTGCCGGTGTCCTCTGTGCCCACGGGCTTATCTGGGGCAGGGGCGCCGGCAAAAATAGCTGCAGCACCAGGCTCCCAAAACCCCCCGGCAGGGAAGGTGCTGCCAGCAGGTGGCAGCAGTAGTAATGCTGTTGAAAAACCTGCTGGCAGAAAGTGTGTGGAGAAGAAAAACAACTGTGACCCCAGTGTGCATGTGAGTGGGAGTGGGGCAAGTGGGGTGACTGTCGGTATGGATGTGTCTGTGGTGGAGGAAGCGAGTGCTGGTGTGTCTGTTGCTAGTGGAGGGAGTGGGGGTGGGGCTGGTCCATCTGCCCCCCCGGCTGCTGGTCCCCGGAGTTTTGCGGGGGTAGTAGCCGGGGCCTCGGGGTCTTCTCGGGGGGCTTCCTCACCTCTGGACCTCAGGGACGGTGACTTGCGACGCCGTTTCCTGGAGGCCCTCAAGAAGGGAGAACGGACGATCCAGGTAGAGGGAAGAGAGGTGGACCTGGCCTTTTGGCTAGATAGACATGGCCTGGCCGCCTTCCAAGATAAAAAGGAGGGGGAGACAGCGTGGTCCCTCCCGACAGCCGGGCAGGGGGTGGCCAGGAGGAATGTAGTTCGTCTTCGGTGGAGGGGCAGTGAAGCGTGCCCGCCAAGAGCAAGGGTCGTGGAGCTCCTCCTGAAGATGAACTTCAGGGCGACTGACATATTTGCCCTGATCCATCCTTTTGGTACCCCCATCTTCGACATCAGTTTTGTTCGGCCGGAGGGCCTAGAGCTTTTTTGGTCGAATTTTGAACTGGTGAAGGGGGAGCCCGGCTGGCGAGACTTTGCCGTGCAGGCGGTGTCTCGCCAAAATGGAGTAAAGAGAGTGACCGTTCTAACTAATAACGAGTCGCTCTCTGGGGTCGATATTATGACGTGGCTTTCCCGCTATGGGGAGGTCACGGACGTCCCAAAAAAGAACAGGGACGAGTTTGGCATCTGGTCAGGGGGCTGGACCTTCATGATGAGGTTGAAGGTCTCAGGCGGTACTGTCACCCACATCCCCTCCTCAGCATTCCTGGGGAGGGACAGGATCCTGATCTTCTACCAGGGGCAACCAAAGGTCTGCCACAGGTGCGGTGATCCCCGCCACTTCAGCGCGGGCTGCAAGGTGCAGAAATGTGCCTTGTGTGGCGGGGTAGGTCATCTTGCCGCGGCCTGTGGTGACATTAGGTGTCACCTGTGTGGTGACCTAGGTCACCCGTACAGCCGCTGCCCCCGCTCCTTTTCTAACACCATCTCTGGTCAGGCGGGGGAGAGCCATGGGGGGGTCCCCAGCGGTGCATCCTCTGCTGGAGCCGGAGGTGGGGGCGGGAGAGGAGCTGAGGGGCCGGTGAAGGAAGGCGTGGCCAGTACATCTGCCCACCAGTGGCATCAGGTGAGGCGCCGTGGGGGTAGGGGGCAGGATAAGCCCCAGGCGACCGGGGTGATGTCTGTACCCTCCTCGGAAGCGGCAGCCGGTGCCCCTGAGGCCCTGGGGGAGGAGGCGGTGAGCGAGGAGATCAGGAGGATGGAGAGGGAGGAGGTGGCTGCTTCTGATGACTCCTCCCAGTATGAAAGTCTGGACGAGGAGGTGGTGGAGCAGCCTAAAACAAAAGGTGACAATAAGACCAGTAAGAGTCGGAGGAGGAACCGAAAAGGGGCAAAAACATCTAAGGCCCCCCCCCTGGCCACTAAGGTGCCTACGGAAGGGCTCACCGGCTCCCCTCTGATCCCCCTCTCCAACCGGTTCCATGCCCTCGATGACTCTGCTGTGTCGGAGGTCGGGGGTGAGGGACCGGCGGTAACATCTGAGGTGCCTTCAGGGAGCGGCGGGGTCCGTCCTCCGGAGGGCTCACTTTCCTCTGGGGGGGGGACTGCCCTGGGGTCCAGGGGTGAGGAACCCGGTAAGACTGGGAAGGTGGTGACGGGTGCTATGGACACCTCGGTGTCACTAAAGAGGAGGGGAGAGTCTGGCTCCTCCTCTGAGGGTGAAAAAGATAAATTGAGGGGTGCGGTTAAAAAGAAGGCCGTCTAACTCAATCACCCATGATGGCGGAACCTACCCCGTTGACTCTGGCGTCGATTAATGTCGCCAGTATAAAGTCAGATGCGGCCAGATTTATGGCCTTTGATTTTTTCAACCGAGTTGAGGCTGACATTTTATTTTTGCAGGAGACCAGACTAACGGACATGGGGGCCATTTACAAAGCAAGGAGGGAGTGGAGGTGTGGGCCCTCATACTGGTCTCTTGCGGCCGAGCCGTATAGCGGGGTAGCGGTCCTTTTTAAGGCCGCTTCGGTGGAATGCAGACGGGTGATCGAGGTAGAAATGGGGAGGTGCTTGGTCCTTGACGTCTTCATGGGGGGACAGGAGCTCCGGCTCATTAACATCTATGGTCCACAGTCAGAGTGGGACCGTAAATGTCTCTTCCTGAAGATCAAGCCCTATCTTTTTACCAGCCGGCAGGTGGTCTTCGGTGGGGACTTTAATACTATAACTAGACCCCGTGATAGGGGAGGCCCCGGAGACCGAAGGCTGGCTTTTGATAGTAATACCCTTAACAGCATAGCAAGCGAAGCTCGCCTGGTGGATGTCCACATCCGGCATACCCCAGGTCACGGGGGTTTCACCTTTCATAGGGGTAGTTGTAGGTCTAGGATAGATAGGTTTTTTTTAAAGGAGAAAGCCGTCTCTTCTGCAGTGTCCGCTGTTGAGGTGGAATTCTCCGATCACTGTTTCATTTCCTTTTCTTTGAATGTTGCAGAGACTCCCCGGATAGGGAGAGGCCTATGGAAGCTGAATTCGTCCCTGTTGGAAGAAGCGGATGTAAGACAATCCTTTGAGGAATTTCTTCAGAGCCAGGTACCTCTCTTGGGTCTCTGTAGCAGTAAGTCTGAGTGGTGGGAGATCTTCAAAACAAGGGTTGCGGGGTTCTTCCGTCAGCTTTCGAGCCTCAGAGGCCTGAACAGGTACCGCCTGTATCGGGAGCTGGGGAGGAAACTCGAGCAGCTCGTCTCGACTGGAGGGGACCGTGAGGAAATCTCCAGGGTGAAGGCCTTGCTCAAGGGGTGCCAGTATGATAGGCACACATCCTTAGTTTTTGAGAGGGATTTCGGGAGGTACCGCTCGCCCGACCCCTACAGGAACTGCAGGATGTCAGTGAGTTGCAAGATGGTAACAGGACTGATCGACAGTACAGGTTCCCTGAACAGATCCAAATCAGGGATCCTGGAGCTGGTCAGATCCTTCTACTCGCATCTCTTGGCAAGGAGGGATCCAGATCGGGATGAGATGTCGGCTTTCCTGGCTGAAACCATCCCTGAACCAGGGGATGACCCCTCTCTTCATGGTTTGGCAGAAGCAATCAGGGAAGAGGAAGTGAGACGGGCCATTGATGGGCTCCGGCCCAAAAAATCGCCCGGTCCGGATGGCTTAACATCCGAGTTTTACAGGACTTTTAGGGACTCTTTGGTCCCCCTCATGACTGAGGTTTTTAATGAATGTCTCTCCTCGGACATTCTTCCCGGTTCAATGAGGAAGTCCGCCCTGATTATCCTGTCAAAGGGTAAAGACTCGTCCCGTATTGAGAATTGGCGTCCCATAGCGCTTCTCAATACGGACCGAAAGGTTCTGGCAAAGGTGCTTTTCAATCGGTTGGTGAAGTTTGCACCCCGGCTCCTTTCGGGGGCCCAGCACTGCTCTGTTCCAGGCCGCAGTACTTTTAGTGCTGTGCTCGGTGTCCGAGAGGCAGTGGAGCAGGGCAGGGCAGGTCTCTGGAAGGGGTACTTGCTGTCCTTAGACCAGGCGAAGGCCTTTGACCGGGTTAACCATGAGTACCTCTGGTCCGTCCTTCTGAGGTACGGTCTGCCCGGGAGGTTTGTTGATTGGTTGAGAGTATTATACAATGGGGCAGAGACTTTTCCGCTTGTGAACGGTTGGGTCGGACCCCCTTTTGAGGTGAGGTCTGGTGTCCGCCAGGGCTGTCCTCTGAGCCCACTGTTATACGTGTTCGCGATCGACCCCTTTTTAAGGAGAGTGGAACGCGGACCGTTGGTGGGAGTCGGGATGGACCGGGCGGAGCCAGAGGCCACCTTGAGGGTAGTGGCGTACGCCGACAACGTTTCCCTCTTTGTATCCTCGAGAGAGGAGGCGGACTGGGTCATGTCTGAAGTTGAGCGCTACTCGGTGGCTTCTGGGTCCATGATCAACCGGGATAAGTGTGAGAGTCTCTGGCTGGGAGGGGGAGATCCAAGTTTCGATCTCCCGGACACCCTTCCAGGGCCTCAGGCCACAGCAAAAATTTTAGGCATCAGTTTCGGCCCGGGGGACTATCCCCAGCAAAACTGGGAGGGCAGACTTAAGATTGCCGCCCAGAAGGTGGATCAGTGGAAGGGTTGGTCCTTGACCCTGAGGGAAAGGGTTAACCTGGCCAAGGGGTATTTGCTCCCTTTATTAATATACCTGGGCAGCGTCTGCATCTTGCCAGAACCTCTTTGGACACGGGTCTACAGCCTGTTCTTCCAACTATTATGGGGGAATAGGCTGAACCTGATCAAGAGGGAGGTCACGTACCGCACGAGGAGACTAGGAGGGTTGGGTATGGTCAACCCGGTGGTGTTTCTAGTAAACACCTTTCTTAAGGCAAACATCGCCAACCTCTGGTTAGAGAGGGCTCCTCCGTGGGTATTCTCCTGTAGGGGGTGGTTTCGGCCTTTCTTCCAGGAATGGGAGACAGGAGGGCGGGTGAAGGACCTTCGCACGCCTCATGGGCATCTTCCGGCTTATGCTACCCTGGTTGTGAAGGCGATCCGCCGGTGGGGTCTGGGAGTGTGGGAGATCAGGACCTTGTCAAGGAGGTTACTTGACAATAGGGTTCTGTTGACCCACTTCCAGAAGCCCCTGGCCCTCAAGGATTGCCCAAGCCGGGATCTGGAGGTGGGGCTCGGGTTATTAAACTCTAAGCGGATCCCCTTGAAGTTTTGGGACTTGACTTGGCGCTGCTTCCATGGGAGACTGTATGTGAGGGGCAACCTGAAGTACAGGAACTCTGATGACCGGGATTGTCCCCGCGAGGAGTGTGGCGGCATGCTTGAAAGCATGGAGCACTTCCTGCTTCAATGTCCCTTTAATACAGAGGTCTACAGTAGGGTGGGTGCTTCCATTGGCTGGCCTAGGCTGGCAGGCCTTTCCTATGCGGAGTGGGCCTATGGGGCATTCAGGTCCCTTGGTGGCCGAGATCGGGGCACTGTCTTCTTAGTTAGTTTAGTGACTAGGTTTTACACGTGGAATGCACGGTGTTTAGTGTCCACCCAGCATAAAGTCCTCCCCCGGGAAGAGGTGATTAGGAACATCCTGGGTGACCTGGCAAAAGTGCGTTCGCTGGAGTATGAGAGGCTGGGTGCAGGGAGGGCTTCCCTTCTATGGAGGGGGTTCTCATTTAATGTGCCCTAGGGAGAGTTAGGGTATGTGTGTCTGTGATAGGGTTAGTTTAGTCCTTTCTATATTTTATATTTATTTGTAGGGTCAGATGGATGTGTAGGGTCAGGGAGGGACAGGTAGGGACAGTCTTTAGGGATAGGTAGTTAGCATTAGGTTGGTAGTGAGGGTCAGAGAGGGACAGGTAGGGACAGGTAGGGATAGATTGGTAGGGCGGTAGGGACAGGTTTTTCTTTTTCTTTAATAGGGAGGGACAGGGTGTTTGTGTGCTAGATTAGGGTGAGAACCTCGGTAGTCTCCAGTTTCCTGGTGGTGGGCTGCTCCCCTCACACTATAGTTTTTTGTTTTACGGTATTGGAAACCCGAATATAGGGCTTGCAAGTACTGAACTTGGGTCTGACTTTTGTTCATGGTTATGGTCATTTGTTTATATTGTGCTATTGTTATGTTGTGTTTGCTTTGGTTATGTTGAGTACTGTATATACATGTATAGTTTTGTGTATTGTATGTATGTGTAATTTGCGCACGGGGGGGTTAGTGTAGGTTGGGTGGGGGGTTTCAGGGGGGGAGGGGGAGGGGTTTTTGGGAGAATGGACGTCCTACGGGATGCGGGAAAAAGGACCCGTTATTTGTGGGCCACAAACTTTCGTGGGACCTAAAAAGAGATGCTGTGATAAGGCCACAGACTTTCGTGGGACCTTGGGTGTTAAAAAATGGTGGTGGGGAAAAAAAAAAAATAAAAAAAATAATATAAAAAACTACAAAAAAAAGGTTTGCTCTGTATTAAGTTTTGTTTCGGCCAGGTGGCCTATTTCTTTGTTTTTGGCAGTGGGCCAGTTTGTTGTTTTGTTTTGGGGGTTTAGGTATGAATGTGGAGTGAATGTTGGAAGGGGATATTTTTGGGAAAAAAAGGTTTAAGGTCTTCCCTTGCTGGGGGGATTTTGGGAAATGGACTTTATGTTATGAACATTGTAGGACATTTTTGCTTTGCTTTATAATTTATACTGGACATTATAATTTTGGATTTGTTTGTGTTTCGTTGGGGTTTGTGTCTTGGTTCTTTGTATAGTATGTTTTTATGGTTTGTTTTATATTTTTATAATAAAAGAGCTCCAGTTCAGCCTGTTGCAGTTCCCTACAGGAAGTGGTGGAGGTGGAGCCTGCAGTGAGCTGTGTGCCGTGTGCTGTCTGGACTGTGTGGCTGCGTTTGGAGAGAGCTCCTGGGAAGGGAGGTTTTTTTTTCCATCTGGGACTTTTTGTCTGCCCCCTTCCCAGGAAACAAGGCTCAGAGTGGGACTGGCCTCCGGGGCTGGGCCCCCGGCTCCCACCTCCCGGTCCAAGCTGGCGGGGGGTGGGAGGAACACCAAGCCGGCTAAGGCTACAAGATCTGGCCAAGACAGCAGGGGTTCCAGCATGAGGACCCGGAGGACCCCCGAGGCTACGACCGCGGCGGCTCCTCCCTCCGGAGGTAGGTCGAGTACGAGCGGAGGTGCTGCAGCGGTGCCCCCTGATTGGGGTACCAAGGCGTCGAGGGAGGCAACCGTCACCTATGCCTCCCGTATACATGCGCACCTCTGCGAGTATGAGGACGCCACAAAGAAGCTAAGTTCCCTCTGGGGGGAGTTGAGGGTGGCTCAGGAGAGGTCCGAGAGGGCCTCTGGCAGTAAGAAGCCTGAGCTATCCGCCGCGGTCCGGAAGATCAAGCGGGCCATTCAAGACCTGGAAGACCGCAGGAGCACCATACTGGCGGGCAGTGGACCCTTCATGGAGAAGCTGCTTAATGATGACCGGTTCAGAGCCATGACCGGTGGGGCTCTGGAGGGGTCGCAGGGCCCCAGCCAGGTGGTGGAGGAGGGGGAAGAAGAGGTATGCGTGGAGGAGGTCGCACCCTACCCACCGCCTGGTGGCCTGGTAAGTGATCTCCAGGCATCGCATAGCGGGATAGCCCCTGAGCAGATGGCTCTCCCGTCTGATTCTAGCCCTTCAGAGGGCAGCGGGAGCGAGGGGGAGGATGAGGAGGATGGGAGTAGCAGCAGTGAGGGGGGCTGCCTTATCATGCAGCAGATCCAGCAGATCGAGTCCCCGGTACGTTTTGGTCAGCTTACGTTCGGGGATGAGATCTGCGAGGATGAGGCACCCGGGAGGGGGACGAAGAGAAAAGCAAAAAAAAAAAAAGAAAACATCTATTGCACATAAATTTGTGTTTGTCCCCCTCTCTTGGGCCCCCCTGTCCCGTTGTGTGGCACCCGCCACCCACCCCGGCTTGGACTCTGTTGTGGGTCCACAGCGAGGGAGCGGGGAGAACATAGGCCATGGCACGCAGAGCGCTGTCTCTGTTTGTGGTAATGGAGGCAGTGGGGCGGAGGTGTCTGATATGGAGCATGGCACGGAGGGCGGCCCGACGGTGGGTGTGATCTATGGTGGTGCTCAGGCTGGATCCCCTGTAAAAGGGAGGTCTGGCCTGGCACCTGGTGCGCCTGCTGGCGTGCAGGGGGCGGCTTGTACATCTGCCGCTGCCTCCTGCTCTGCTGGCGGTGCACCGACAGCCGGGGCCGCATCTCCGGCGGCGTGTGCTGGGGTTTCTGGGTCCCTCACGCACGGATCCACTAAATCTGGATCACTTTCAGGGACCCAGAGACCTGGTAAGGTGAAGGGCGCGGGGCCTGCCGCTCCGGCAGAGCCGGCTCATAAAGGAAAGGTGGGGCTTGCTCCCCTGGCAAAATCCGTGGCGAGGTCGGGGCCCCCTGCGCAGGGGCCCAGTAATGGGTCAGCGCGGGGGGCTCCACCGCCGCTGGGTGCCGAGGGGGAGTGGCCTAGCCTGGGGCCGGCCGCCGGAGCTGGGGTGGCCAGGCTTTTTGTCGTAAAGGGTGTGACGGTAGGGGGTGCTATGCCCCTGAGAGCTGGTGCCGCTGGTCCAGGGGCCCCTGTGAGTAGACCCGGTTCAGGGTCGGCTTCGGGGGTCTCGGCGCGGCCGGCTTCGGGGGGCGTGGCCTCCCAGCCGTCCACAGCACCAGTGGGAGTGGCCTCTGGGGCCCCCATCGTGCTGCCTGGTGTGGGGGGTGTGGCCTCCCTGTCATCCACGGCACCGCTGGGAGTGGCCTCTGGGGCCCCTACTGTGCTGCCTGGTGTGGGGGGCATGGCCTCCCTGTCATCCACGGCACCGGTGGGAGTGGCCTCTGGGGCCCCCACTGTGCTGCCTGGTGCGGGGGGCGTGGCCTCCCTGTCACCCACGGCACCGGTGGGAGTGGCCTCTGGGCCCCCCACTGTGCTGCCTGGTGCGGGGGGCGTGGCCTCCCTGTCACCCACGGCACCGGTGGGAGTGGCCTCCGGGGCCCCCACCGTGCTGCCTGGTGTGGGGGCGTGGCCTCCCTGTCATCCACGGCACCGGTGGGAGTGGCCTCTGGGGCCCCCACTGTGCTGCCTGGTGCGGGGGGCCTGGCCTCCCTGTCACCCACGGCACCAGTGGGAGTGGCCTCTGGGGCCCCCACTGTGCTGCCTGGTGCAGGGGGCGTGTCCTCGCGGGTAAATCCCGCACAAGTGGGCGTGGCTTCATCCGAAAAGGGGCGGGGCTTAGCGCCGGCAGCTGCTGGGAGCAGTAGTGCCACAGCTGTGGCTAAAAATGGAGGTGATGCCTGCCTGCCAGTGTCCTCTGTGCCCACGGGCTTATCTGGGGCAGGGGCGCTGGCAAAAATAGCTGCAGCACCAGGCTCACAAAACCCCCCGGCAGGGAAGGTGCTGCCAGCAGGTGGCAGCAGTAGTATTGCTGTTGGAAAACCTGCTGGCAGAAAGTGTGTGGAGAAAAAAAACAACTGTGACCCCAGTGTGCATGTGAGTGGGAGTGGGGCAAGTGGGGTGACTGTCGGTATGGATGTGTCTGTGGTGGAGGAAGTGAGTGCTGGTGTGTCTGTTGCTAGTGGGGGGAGTGGGGGTGGGGCTGGTCCATCTGCCCCCCCGGCTGCTGGTCCCCGGAGTTTTGCGGGGGTAGTAGCCGGGGCCTCGGGGTCTTCTCGGGGGGCTTCCTCACCTCTGGACCTCAGGGACGGTGACTTGCGACGCCGTTTCCTGGAGGCCCTCAAGAAGGGAGAACGGACGATCCAGGTAGAGGGAAGAGAGGTGGACCTGGCCTTTTGGCTAGATAGACATGGCCTGGCCGCCTTCCAAGATAAAAAGGAGGGGGAGACAGCGTGGTCCCTCCCGACAGCCGGGCAGGGGGTGGCCAGGAGGAATGTAGTTCGTCTTCGGTGGAGGGGCAGTGAAGCGTGCCCGCCAAGAGCAGGGGTCGTGGAGCTCCTCCTGAAGATGAACTTCAGGGCGACTGACATATTTGCCCTGATCCATCCTTTTGGTACCCCCATTTTCGACATCAGTTTTGTTCGGCCGGAGGGACTAGAGCTTTTTTGGTCGAATTTTGAACTGGTGAAGGGGGAGCCCGGCTGGCGAGACTTTGCCGTGCAGGCGGTGTCTCGCCAAAATGGAGTAAAGAGAGTGACCGTTCTAACTAATAACGAGTCGCTCTCTGGGGTCGATATTATGACGTGGCTTTCCCGCTATGGGGAGGTCACGGACGTCCCAAAAAAGAACAGGGACGAGTTTGGCATCTGGTCAGGGGGCTGGACCTTCATGATGAGGTTGAAGGTCTCAGGCGGTACTGTCACCCACATCCCCTCCTCAGCATTCCTGGGGAGGGACAGGATCCTGATCTTCTACCAGGGGCAACCAAAGGTCTGCCACAGGTGCGGTGATCCCCGCCACTTCAGCGCGGGCTGCAAGGTGCAGAAATGTGCCTTGTGTGGCGGGGTAGGTCATCTTGCCGCGGCCTGTGGTGACATTAGGTGTCACCTGTGTGGTGACCTAGGTCACCCGTACAGCCGCTGCCCCCGCTCCTTTTCTAACACCATCTCTGGTCAGGCGGGGGAGAGCCATGGGGGGGTCCCCAGCGGTGCATCCTCTGCTGGAGCCGGAGGTGGTGGCGGGAGAGGAGCTGAGGGGCCGGTGAAGGAAGGCGTGGCCAGTACATCTGCCCACCAGTGGCATCAGGTGAGGCGCCGTGGGGGTAGGGGGCAGGATAAGCGCCAGGCGACTGGGGTGATGTCTGTACCCTCCTCGGAAGCGGCAGCCGGTGCCCCTGAGGCCCTGGGGGAGGAGGCGGTGAGCGAGGAGATCAGGAGGATGGAGAGGGAGGAGGTGGCTGCTTCTGATGACTCCTCCCAGTATGAAAGTCTGGACGAGGAGGTGGTGGAGCAGCCTAAATCAAAGGGTGACAATAAGACCAGTAAGAGTCGGAGGAGGAACCGAAAAGGGGCAAAAACATCTAAGGCCCCCCCCCTGGCCACTAAGGTGCCTACGGAAGGGCTCACCGGCTCCCCTCTGATCCCCCTCTCCAACCGGTTCCATGCCCTCGATGACTCTGCTGTGTCGGAGGTCGGGGGTGAGGGACCGGCGGTAACATCTGAGGTGCCTTCAGGGAGCGGCGGGGTCCGTCCTCCGGAGGGCTCACTTTCCTCTGGGGGGGGGGGACTGCCCTGGGGTCCAGGGGTGAGGAACCCGGTAAGACTGGGAAGGTGGTGACGGGTGCTATGGACACCTCGGTGTCACTAAAGAGGAGGGGAGAGTCTGGCTCCTCCTCTGAGGGTGAAAAAGGTAAATTGAGGGGTGCGGTTAAAAAGAAGGCCGTCTAACTCAATCACCCATGATGGCGGAACCTACCCCGTTGACTCTGGCGTCGATTAATGTCGCCAGTATAAAGTCAGATGCGGCCAGATTTATGGCCTTTGATTTTTTCAACCGAGTTGAGGCTGACATTTTATTTTTGCAGGAGACCAGACTAACGGACATGGGGGCCATTTACAAAGCAAGGAGGGAGTGGAGGTGCGGGCCCTCATACTGGTCTCTTGCGGCCGAGCCGTATAGCGGGGTAGCGGTCCTTTTTAAGGCCGCTTCGGTGGAATGCAGACGGGTGATCGAGGTAGAAATGGGGAGGTGCTTGGTCCTTGACGTCTTCATGGGGGGACAGGAGCTCCGGCTCATTAACATCTATGGTCCACAGTCAGAGTGGGACCGTAAATGTCTCTTCCTGAAGATCAAGCCCTATCTTTTTACCAGCCGGCAGGTGGTCTTCGGTGGGGACTTTAATACTATAACTAGATCCCGTGATAGGGGAGGCCCCGGAGACCGAAGGCTGGCTTTTGATAGTAATACCCTTAACAGCATAGCAAGCGAAGCTCGCCTGGTGGATGTCCACATCCGGCACACCCCAGGTCACGGGGGTTTCACCTTTCATAGGGGTAGTTGTAGGTCTAGGATAGATAGGTTTTTTTTAAAGGAGGAAGCCGTCTCTTCTGCAGTGTCCGCTGTTGAGGTGGAATTCTCCGATCACTGTTTCATTTCCTTTTCTTTGAATGTTGCAGAGACTCCCCGGATAGGGAGAGGCCTATGGAAGCTGAATTCGTCCCTGTTGGAAGAAGCGGATGTGAGACAATCCTTTGAGGAATTTCTTCAGAGCCAGGTGCCTCTCTTGGGTCTCTGTAGCAGTAAGTCTGAGTGGTGGGAGATCTTCAAAACAAGGGTTGCGGGGTTCTTCCGTCAGCTTTCGAGCCTCAGAGGCCTGAACAGGTACCGCCTGTATCGGGAGCTGGGGAGGAAACTCGAGCAGCTCGTCTCGACTGGAGGGGACCGTGAGGAAATCTCCAGGGTGAAGGCCTTGCTCAAGGGGTGCCAGTATGATAGGCACACATCCTTAGTTTTTGAGAGGGATTTCGGGAGGTACCGCTCGCCCGACCCCTACAGGAACTGCAGGATGTCAGTGAGTTGCAAGATGGTAGCAGGACTGATCGACAGTACGGGTTCCCTGAACAGATCCAAATCAGGGATCCTGGAGGTGGTCAGATCCTTCTACTCGCATCTCTTGGGAAGGAGGGATCCAGATCGGGATGAGATGTCGGCTTTCCTGGCTGACACCATCCCTGAACCAGGGGATGACCCCTCTCTTCATGGTTTGGCAGAAGCAATCAGGGAAGAGGAAGTGAGACGGGCCATTGATGGGCTCCGGCCCAAAAAATCGCCCGGTCCGGATGGCTTAACATCCGAGTTTTACAGGACTTTTAGGGACTCTTTGGTCCCCCTCATGACTGAGGTTTTTAATGAATGTCTCTCCTCGGACATTCTTCCCGGTTCAATGAGGAAGTCCGCCCTGATTATCCTGTCAAAGGGTAAAGACTCGTCCCGTATTGAGAATTGGCGTCCCATAGCGCTTCTCAATACGGACCGAAAGGTTCTGGCAAAGGTGCTTTTCAATCGGTTGGTGAAGTTTGCACCCCGGCTCCTTTCGGGGGCCCAGCACTGCTCTGTTCCAGGCCGCAGTACTTTTAGTGCTGTGCTCGGTGTCCGAGGCAGTGGAGCAGGGCAGGGCAGGTCTCTGGAAGGGGTACTTGCTGTCCTTAGACCAGGCGAAGGCCTTTGACCGGGTTAACCATGAGTACCTCTGGTCCGTCCTTCTGAGGTACGGTCTGCCCGGGAGGTTTGTTGATTGGTTGAGAGTATTATACAATGGGGCAGAGACTTTTCCGCTTGTGAACGGTTGGGTCGGACCCCCTTTTGAGGTGAGGTCTGGTGTCCGCCAGGGCTGTCCTCTGAGCCCACTGTTATACGTGTTCGCGATCGACCCCTTTTTAAGGAGAGTGGAACGCGGACCGTTGGTGGGAGTCGGGATGGACCGGGCGGAGCCAGAGGCCACCTTGAGGGTGGTGGCGTACGCCGACGACGTTTCCCTCTTTGTATCCTCGAGAGAGGAGGCGGACTGGGTCATGTCTGAAGTTGAGCGCTACTCGGTGGCTTCTGGGTCCATGATCAACCGGGATAAGTGTGAGAGTCTCTGGCTGGGAGGGGGAGATCCAAGTTTCGATCTCCCGGACACCCTTCCAGGGCCTCAGGCCACAGCAAAAATTTTAGGCATCAGTTTCGGCCCGGGGGACTATCCCCAGCAAAACTGGGAGGGCAGACTTAAGATTGCCGCCCAGAAGGTGGATCAGTGGAAGGGTTGGTCCTTGACCCTGAGGGAAAGGGTTAACCTGGCCAAGGGGTATTTGCTCCCTTTATTAATATACCTGGGCAGCGTCTGCATCTTGCCAGAACCTCTTTGGACACGGGTCTACAGCCTGTTCTTCCAACTATTATGGGGGAATAGGCTGAACCTGATCAAGAGGGAGGTCACGTACCGCACGAGGAGACTAGGAGGGTTGGGTATGGTCAACCCGGTGGTGTTTCTAGTAAACACCTTTCTTAAGGCAAACATCGCCAACCTCTGGTTAGAGAGGGCTCCTCCGTGGGTATTCTCCTGTAGGGGGTGGTTTCGGCCTTTCTTCCAGGAATGGGAGACAGGAGGGCGGGTGAAGGACCTTCGCACGCCTCATGGGCATCTTCCGGCTTATGCTACCCTGGTTGTGAAGGCGATCCGCCGGTGGGGTCTGGGAGTGTGGGAGATCAGGACCTTGTCAAGGAGGTTACTTGACAATAGGGTTCTGTTGACCCACTTCCAGAAGCCCCTGGCCCTCAAGGATTGCCCAAGCCGGGATCTGGAGGTGGGGCTCGGGTTATTAAACTCTAAGCGGATCCCCTTGAAGTTTTGGGACTTGACTTGGCGCTGCTTCCATCGGAGACTGTATGTGAGGGGCAACCTGAAGTACAGGAACTCTGATGACCGGGATTGTCCCCGCGAGGAGTGTGGCGGCATGCTTGAAAGCATGGAGCACTTCCTGCTTCAATGTCCCTTTAATACAGAGGTCTACAGTAGGGTGGGTGCTTCCATTGGCTGGCCTAGGCTGGCAGGCCTTTCCTATGCGGAGTGGGCCTATGGGGCATTCAGGTCCCTTGGTGGCCGAGATCGGGGCACTGTCTTCTTAGTTAGTTTAGTGACTAGGTTTTACACGTGGAATGCACGGTGTTTAGTGTCCACCCAGCATAAAGTCCTCCCCCGGGAAGAGGTGATTAGGAACATCCTGGGTGACCTGGCAAAAGTGCGCTCGCTGGAGTATGAGAGGCTGGGTGCAGGGAGGGCTTCCCTTCTATGGAGGGGGTTCTCATTTAATGTGCCCTAGGGAGAGTTAGGGTATGTGTGTCTGAGATAGGGTTAGTTTAGTCCTTTCTATATTTTATATTTATTTGTAGGGTCAGATGGATGTGTAGGGTCAGGGAGGGACAGGTAGGGACAGTCTTTAGGGATAGGTAGTTAGCATTAGGTTGGTAGTGAGGGTCAGAGAGGGACAGGTAGGGACAGGTAGGGATAGATTGGTAGGGCGGTAGGGACAGGTTTTTCTTTTTCTTTAATAGGGAGGGACAGGGTGTTTGTGTGCTAGATTAGGGTGAGAACCTCGGTAGTCTCCAGTTTCCTGGTGGTGGGCTGCTCCCCTCACATTATAGTTTTTTGTTTTACGGTATTGGAAGCCCGAATATAGGGCTTGCAAGTACTGAACTTGGGTCTGACTTTTGTTCATGGTTATGGTCATTTGTTTATATTGTGCTATTGTTATGTTGTGTTTGCTTTGGTTATGTTGAGTACTGTATATACATGTATAGTTTTGTGTATTGTATGTATGTGTAATTTGCGCACGGGGGGGTTAGTGTAGGTTGGGTGGGGGGTTTCAGGGGGGAGGGGGAGGGGTTTTTGGGAGAATGGACGTCCTACGGGATGCGGGAAAAAGGACCCGTTATTTGTGGGCCACAAACTTTCGTGGGACCTAAAAAGAGATGCTGTGATAAGGCCACAGACTTTCGTGGGACCTTGGGTGTTAAAAATGGTGGTGGGAAAAAAAAAAAATAAAAAAAAAAAGGGAGGTTTTTTTTTTTTGTGTGTGTATAGGTGTTAAGCTTTTCGGCCAGGTGGCCTATTTCTTTATTTTTGGCGATGGGCCAGTTATTTAGTTTTCCTTTTTTGTTAGGGGGTTAGGTATGAATGTGCAGGTATGGATGTTGTGTATGCTGGGGGTCGGGTGCGTTTTAGGGCGCACCCTGGAGGTATGGTAGGGTCTTCCCTTGCTGGGGGGTCTCCTGGAGCGGGGTTCCCCGGCTCCGGTCCTCGGGGCCCACCGGCGGGTCATGTTTTCGGGATTTCCTTGGTGTTGCACAGGTGGTGGAATTATTGCCTGTGCGGGTGATGGAATTATCGCCTGTGTGGTGCTGGGGGGGTCCTGGGGGCATGGCCTGTTGGTGGGCCTTGGGGACTGGAGTTGGGGAGCCCTGTCCTAGAGAGTCTGCTGGAGGACTTGGACTTTGTGTCATCACATATTTCTTTGTTGGACTCGTATAATTTCAGATTTTAGGTTATGTCTTGCTGGGGTTTTGTTGGTTGTTAGTTGTTTGTTTGTTGTATAATTGTATCTGTGGTTTGGTTTTTGTGTTTTGTATATGTGTTTTTGTACTTTTGTAATAAAAGAGCTCCAGTTCTGTCTGCTGGTGCTTTTACAGATATTTGTAGAAATCGCCCCAGGTATTAGGGGCCAGGAATCATTTTTTTATCTTTATCCTGACTATTTGCTTAAAAGTCAATACAGAGAACACCGTTTTTCTGCGCCATTTGCTTGTTGGCACTGCAGAATACAGCCAGGTCCTTTCCATAATACAGCGCTAAAAATCCTGCTATTTAAAACGTTGGTTTGTCCATCACATGGATCACATATAATTGCGCTCCATTGACTTCCATTGAAATTTTGTTTCAGTGGGTCAGTGAACTTACTGACACAAGGTCGGCGCTGTTAAAAATAGTTACCTACAGGCCAGCTATTTAAAACTGTGGTTTGTCCGTCACACGGATCACATATAAGTTCGCTCCAAATTCAGCCATTTGTAGTGAGCGTGGAAGATATTGTCCTCCATTTAAAATGGGCACGGCATGTGGCAACGGACGGGGAACTGGACATGATGGTGCATGCAGAGGCCGAGACTGTGGGCAAGCTGAAATTGTGCCACAACAAACACCCACATCTTCTCGCTCAACCTTCCTGTCACAATTAATAGAGGACCGCAGTACACCACTATTGAACACAGAGCAGTGTGAAAAGGTTATTGGTTGGATAGCAGATAATGCTTACAGTCACTTAGCCACCACCACCACCTGTCTTCCACACCGTCAAGTCTCAGTAGCCATTAGTCTGGACCGCATATTCCTCACCCTGATCCTCCTTCCTCCCACCATGCCGATTGCCCAGAGACAACTGATCCCACACTTGGACACTCCGAAGAGCTGTTCACTTTTCCATTTATAAATTCGGGCCTCTTGCCTGGTCCACTTGAAGCGGGGCAAGAGGAGATCGCATGTAGCGATGCCCAAATATTTGAGCAGCCAAGGTCACACGAAGGCGACGGTGGGAAAGTGTCACAAGAGGTGGACAATGATGAGACACAATTGCCAGAAAGTCAGGAGGAGGACCATGGTGCGGAAGTGGAAGACAAGGCGGTGCATGATATAGTAACTGACCCAACTTGGCAGGAGGACACACAGGGGGAGGGAGGCAGAGCACCCCAACAGGCAGGAAGAAGCAGTGTGGTGGCCACAGACAGAAGGCGGGCAACCGTTCCTCGTAACACCAACACGACGGAAGTTGCCAGTACAACTGTTAGGTCTTCCCGAGTCTGGTTGTTTTTTAAAGACTCTGCCGATAACTCCAAAAAGGCCATTTGCACCACCTGCCAGACCAGCATCAGCAAAGGTAGCAAAACTACCAGCCTGACCACCACCAGCATGATCAGGCACATGGCAGCAAAGCACCCGACTTTGTGGGCCGAATCCCAGGGTCCAGGAACAGTGTCTGCGGGTGGCACCATTGCTTCTTCTGCTGTTGTGCGTGCAAGCCAATCCCCTGTCCATAGTGCATGTGAAGATGCCTCCTGCCCTACACCTGTCGTTGCACACTCAGCTAGCACCATCAGCAAACATGTCCTTGTCCCAGCGCTGCGTTCAGTTGTCCATACCCCAATCCTTGGAACGCAAGCGCAAATACGCCGCCAACGCCCCACAGGCCACACTACTATGTTCCCACATTTCACGACTGGTTTCACTCAAAATGTTGACTTTTAGGCTCGTGGAGATGGAAGCTTTCCACAACCTGATGGTGGTGGCCGTCCCTCAGTACTCTGTCCCCAGCCACCACTATTTCTCCCGGTGTGCTGTCCGCATTACACCAGCACGTGTCCCACAACATTAGCCGTGCCCTCAACAATGCAGTTACAGGGAAAGTCCACCTAACCATGGACATGTGGACAAGTGCTTGTGGGCAAGGACGGTACATCTTGCTGACGGCACACTGGGTTAACATAGTGGAAGCCGGGACCCAGTCGGACCTTGGGATTGAACACTTCCTCCCGACGCCGAGGATTGCGGGCCAAAGGTCAATCAGGGTTGCCCCCACAGTCTACAGCTCCTGCACCTCATCCTCCTTCTACTCTTCAGCCTCCATCTCTGAAATGACCACATCAGTCACAAGCTGGAAGAGCTGCCTCGGCCAAGCGGCAACAGGTTGTGCTGAAGCTAATATGCTTAGGTGACAAACCGCACAATGCTGAAGTGTTGTGGACATCTCTGGAAGAGCAGGCAGATCTGTGGCTGACACCGCTGAACCTACAGCCAGGCATGGTCATGTGTGACAATGGTCGAAACCTGATGGCGGCACTGAGGCGAGGCGGGCTCACACATGTACCATGCCTGGCCCATGTGTTTAACCTCATGGTTCAGCAGTTTCTCAAAAGCTACCCGGAGGTGCCGGATCTGCTTGTCAAAGTACACCACCTGTGTGCCCATTTTAGAAAGTCAGCTACAGCTTCCACCGCCCTTGCCGTGCTTCAGCAGCGTTTGCAGCTTCCGGCTCACTAACTGGTGTGTGATGTCCCAACGCATTGGAACTCTACATTGCAGATGTTGGGAAGGATTTGTGAGCAGAAGAGTGCAGTTGTTGGGTATACGCTTCCTGATTTGGGCTATTTGCTCTTGTCGTCCTCCTTCTCATCCTCATCCTCCACCACCATATCACCAGGGTGACCGGTGCAACACCCACATAATTTTTTTAAAGGGTGTTTATGATGCCCGTAAAAAAAAATTTTTTATACAGTATGTTCATGTATACCCCCCATGAGTAAATGTTTGTCAGCCCATACACTTAGTGCATGGGCATTACAAGTATAGGAGACCAGCTCCTTTCTAATGGGAACATTTTTTTATGATACCCTCCTCCACGCATTTTCCAAGCTGCATTGGAGTGCCTCCCAATTTTTGGCAGCCCTTAAATTCACTGCATAGGCCAACACTATGGGAGATCCAGTTGCTAATAATGGGAACATTTTTTCATGAGACCCTCTATGTCTCTTCCAAGGGGCATTGGAGTGCCTCTCAATTTTTGGCAGCCCTTGCATTCACTGCATAGGTCAACACTATGGGAGACCCACTTCCTAATAATGGGAACATTTTTTCATGAGGCCCTCTACGTCTCTTTCAAGGGGCATTGGAGTGCCTCCCAATTTTTGGCAACCCTTGCATTCACTGCATAGGCAAACAGTATGGGAGACCCACTTCCTAATAATGGGAGCATTGTTTTCAGGAGACCCTCCTCTAAGTCTCTTCAAAGGGGTACTGGGGTGCGTCCAAATTTTCAAAGGGGTATTGGGGTGCGTCCATCTTTTGCGCAGCCTTGCCACTCACTGCATACGCAATAACAGTATAGGAAACCCACTCTTTAGTAATGGGAACAACAAAGCATAGCCGGCTGATGGCTCTCTAAGAATAGCGAGGGCCGACTGCTGGCCCTTTAAGAATAGTAAAGGCCGCCTGATGGCCCTATAAAAATAGGCTTTGTGACTTTCAGAGTCCCTCCTTCATAAATGAAACAGGATGTGTCTGATCATGTCTCACACACCACATGTTGTAAAATGTTAAAATTACATTTCCCAGTGAATGCATTTGTCACGGTTGAAAGCAATACAAAAGTGCAAAAACGCATCAAAAACGCTATGTGTGAACATAGCCTATGGTGTGGAGGAGTATTTTTGTTTTTGGTTATTTATTTTGCCTTATATACAAGTCATTACCCTAGAAAGGATGTTCCTTAACATATTTCCCAGGAAAATCCATTTTGGTTTCGTTTTTTGTATGTTTTATTGTGAGTCCGTAAAAGTGGTGTAATACCTCTGACAACATTGTTGACAGCAGTGACCTGGGAGTCAGAAATGCTTCCAGGGGTCTTCCCCATGCTGTTCCCATGTCCTTTGAGCACTGTTTCCATCGATTTGGGCAATTCCAATGTGCTCGACCCGAGCATCGAGCACCCGAGCATTTTAGTGATCACCCATCACTAATATTCATGTCTATTAATTTCCAAGAAATTTTAACTTTGAAGGGAACCGGTCAGGATCTCCTATTTGTAACCACTTATTTACTGATCCCTTTATACCCTTCTTACAAGGCTTTTTTTGACTTATTAACTGCTACCTATGCATAAAATCAGTTTTATAACAGGGCTTGCAATTTGCTAAGTAGTGGGGGACTAGTTGTGGGGGGCGTTGTTTTCCCCCGATTAATTGTCCCACTAATGATGTTATACCCCTGTGAGCATGAGTCACGTTATTTACAATAGCGTTGTTACCACTGGCTCTTTGACATTGCGCAGTAAGTCCGGTGTACGCACCCCAAGTTTATCGGCGCACTGTGTATTAACTAGAGGCAGTGATGACAGGACACAGTCCGCCTTCACAGGCGGTTCTCTGCAAATTCCGCAGCCGGCTGTGTCCTGCGTCCATGCTGCATACCCGGCCATGCACAGTGTACCTGGCTTACTGTGCATTATCAGAGATGCTGAAATTTACAAAGAGCTGTTAGTGGCACCGCTCTTGCAGATAATGTCACTCAAACCCACAGGGCATGATAACATGATTAGTGGGACTATAGAACAATTACTCTAAGGAAAACAATGCCCACCAGACCAGTCACCCATTAGTTATCATATTTCAAGCCCAGTTACAAAACTGATTTCTTGGGTATGCAGCAGCAGATAAAAGATATAAAGGTGTCATTCGACTTCGCTTTCAAGGATCTGCATGTCTATATATGTGGTTTGGGCCAGGTTCATATTATTAAACAATTCCCTTTAAAGAGGAACTGGTTACTTTACATTGAAGTGGCTGAAGATATGAATAAAACATGGTTTCTTTTATTTCTCATCTCCATTGCAGAGATATTAACTTGTAAACTTTACGCCAATTTCCCCTTCAACTAAGGGGGCGTTTACTTTTCCCCTGTATGACGTTGTCCAATAATATGCAGGAGGTGTCAGGCAGAGGATAAAGAGCACACCCCCAGAGAATATCAGAACTGGCTTTCTTTGTATCTGATATAATACTTATGTCTAACTAGTTTAAAAAAAAATCTCACTTCCAGGGATTACTATGCAGAGATGTGTGATTCCATATACTGCTCTGCATCCGTCCCAGGCTTTGGGGAATAACTTCCCGGTACCTGGGATAAATGCTGATCGCACACTGCAGCTCTAGTCTCACAGCAGCAGGGCAGCACTGGGATGAGAGCTGCAGTGTCCGATCAGCATTTACCCCAGGTCCCAGGACATTATTCCACAAGTTGAAGGTCAAATTAACCAATAAAATGTAACAAGTAACAAACCCAAAACTATCTGGTGTGCTTGAGTTTAGGTTTAGAGAGAGGACACTTTGCTTCTACAGTTTATGGTTCTGGCAGCTTTTGAAATATATATACAGTACAGACCAAAAGTTTGGACACACCTTCTCATTTAAAGATTTTTCTGTATTTTCATGACTATGAAAATTGTACATTCACACTGAAGGCATCAAAACTATGAATTAACACATGTGAAATTATATACTTAACAAAAAAGTGTGAAACAACTGAAAATATGTCTTATATTCTAGGTTCTTCAAAGTAGCCACCTTATGCTTTGATGACTGCTTTGCACACTCTTGGCATTCTCTTGATGAGCTTCAAGAGGTAGTCACCGGAAATGCTTTTCACTTCACAGGTGTGCCCTGTCAGGTTTAATAAGTGGGATTTCTTGCCTTATAAATGGGGTTGGGACCATCAGTTGTGTTGTGCAGAAGTCAGGTGGATACACAGCTGATAGTCCTACTGAATAGACTGTTAGAATTTGTATTATGGCAAGAAAAAAGCAGCTAAATAAAGAAAAACGAGTGGCCATCATTACTTTAAGAAATGAAGGTCAGTCAGTGCGAAAAATTGGGCAAACTTTGAAAGTGTCCCCAAGTGCAGTTGCAAAAACCATCAAGTGCTACAAAGAAACTGGCTCACATGAGGACCACCCCAGGAAAGGAAGACCAAGAGTCACCTCTGCTTCTGAGGATAAGTTTATCCGAGTCACCAGCCTCAGAAATCGCAGGTTAACAGCAGCTCAGATTAGAGACCAGGTCAATGCCACACAGAGTTCTAGCAGCAGACACATCTCTTCAACAACTGTTAAGAGGAGACTTTGTGCAGCAGGCCTTCATGGTAAAATAGCTGCTAGGAAACCACTGCTAAGGACAGGCAACAAGCAGAAGAGTTCTTGTTTGGGCTAAAGAACACAAGAAATGGACATTAGACCAATGGAAATCTGTGCTTTGGTCTGATGAGTCCAAATTTGAGATCTTTGGTTCCAACCACTGTGTCTTTGTGCGACGCAGAAAAGGTGAACGGATGGACTCTACATGCCTGGTTCCCACCGTGAAGCATGGAGGAGGAGGTGTGATGGTGTGGGGGGGCTTTGCTGGTGACACTGTTGGGGATTTATTAAAAATTGAAGGCATACTGAACCAGCATGGCTACCACAGCATCTTGCAGCGGCATGCTATTCCATCCGGTTTGCGTTTAGTTGGACCATCATTTATTTTTCATCAGTACAATGACCCCAAACACACCTCCAGGCTGTGTAAGGGCTATTTGACCAAGAAGGAGAGTGATGGGGTGCTACGCTAGATGACCTGGCCTCCACAGTCACCAGACCTGAACCCAATCGAGATGGTTTGGGGTGAGCTGGACCGCAGAGTGAAGGCAAAAGGGCCAACAAGTGCTAAGCATCTCTGGGAACTCCTTCAAGATTGTTGGAAGACCATTTCCGGTGACTACCTCTTGAAACTCAACAGGAGAATGCCAAGAGTGTGCAAAGCAGTTATCAAAGCAAAAGGTGGCTACTTTGAAGAACCTAGAATATAAGACATATTTTCAGTTGTTTCACACTTTCTTGTTAAGTATATAATTCCACATGTGTTAATTCATAGTTTTGATGCCTTCAGCGTGAATGTACAATTTTCATAGTCATGGTCTGTACTGTATATATATATATATATATATATATATATATATATATATATATATATATATATATATATATATATCTCAACTTACAGCTAACTTTTTTTTTCTGATGAAGTTGTTCATTTTTCCTGTCTTTTCCATCTTGTCGTGGCCAATATCACGACTTCTCCAGTCAAGACTCGTCTGCAGAGGTTACAACAAAGACGCATATGACTTCTTACATTTCCTGTCCCCATCTGTTCCCAACCTGCACAAACTCCTCATCCTTCTGTCACCCCAATGCTGATCCACTGTGTCCCTATTTCTGATCCTCTTAATACCCCTCATAATAATGACACCACTGTGCCACTTACAAAGTAAGACACCTCCTTTCTGCCCTTAGATGGTAAAATTGTGCCCTAGAAATCAGTGCCCACACTTTTCCCCTAGAAAGTAATAATTCCTTCACTGTGCCCATCTGACAATCACAATACCGAGTGCCCTTATAACAATTATGCATCTTAAGGTCCCCCTTAAAATGTAATAATGTCCCGAGTCCCCCCATATATAGTTCTCCTGTATACAGCATGATACCCCACACCTCTCACATACCCGCAACTCCTTATACACAGTATGATGGGCCCCACAGTAGCCCCTCCCACACTGTATGATGGCCCCCAGTAGTCCCAACACACTGTAAATGGCCCCCAGTAGCCCCCCACACTGTATGAAGGTCTCCTATAGTCCTCCCACACCATATATTCGCCCCCAGTAGTTCCCCCACACTGTAAATGGCCCCCAGTGTTTCCCCTACACTGTATAGATCAGGGGTCTCAAACTCGGCTGGGTATATGGGCCGCACATGGAAAAAATTTGAATTTGGGGGGCTGCATTCTTTGTTCAATGTGACATTTTTAGTGATACCATTTTTTTTTGTATACACCTTTTGAACATTTTTTCCGTGTTTATTTTTTTATAGCTTGGGTCGTTATGGATGTGGCGATAATAAACGTGCACTTTTTTGTGTTTAGTTTACATATAAAACAGCATTTTTAGTGCCCAATATTTTTTCATGCTTTATTTTTATTTTTTTGATTTTTACAATTTTGTTTCCCCCAATTGGCCACATTCAGTAATATTGTCTTACAATTAGCATCATATAGTAATAATGGCAAACATCTTGTAGTAATGTTCCCCGTCCAAGTCCCCATCTTGTACTAATGTGCCCCATCCAGGTCCCCATCCTGTGGCTATGTGCCTCATCCAGGTCCCCATCTTGTGGCTATGTGCCCCATCCCGGTCCCCATCTTGTGGCTATGTGCCCCATCCAGATCTCCATCTTGTGGCTATGTGCCCCATCCAGGTCTCCATCTTGTACTAATGTGCCTCATCCAGGTCCCCATCTTGTGGCTATGTGCCCCATCCAGGTCTCCATCTTGTGGCTATGTGCCCCATCCAGGTCTCCATCTTGTGGCTATGTGCCCCATCCAGGTCCCCATCTTGTGGCTGTGTGCCCCATCCAGGTCCCCATCTTGTGGCTATGTGCCCCATCCAGGTCCCCATCTTGTGGCTATGTGCCCCACTCAGGTCCCCATCTTGTGGCTATGTGCCCCATCCAGATCCCCATCTTGTGGCAATGTTCCCAATCCAGGTCCCCAGCCTGTGGCAATGTTCCCGATCCAGGTCCCCATCTTGTGACTATGTGCCCCATCCAGGTCCCCATCTTGTACTAATGTGCCCCATCCAGGTCCCCATCTTGTGGCAATGTTCCCCATCCTGGCCCCCATCTTGTACTAATGTGCCTCATCCAGGTCCCCATCTTGTGGCTATGTGCCCCATCCAGATCCCCATCTTGTGGCTATGTGCCCCATCCAGGTCCCCATCCTGTGGCTATGTGCCCCATCCAGGTCCCCATCTTGTGGCTATGTGCCCCCTGTTCTTCACACACATAAAATAGAAAAAAAAAGATGATTCTCACCTGTCCTCCGTTCCCTTGGCGTCCTTCCTGCAGATGTGGCCCGCAGGCACCACAGAGTCAGACCCCTTGACGATCCCGACCTGGTCCAGGAGGAGCCGCCGACAGCAGCGCTGCATTGCCGCACAGAGACCGTCTCCCAGCACTGCATTTCCAATGCCAGCCGCCGGCCAATCAGAGGCCAGCAGCTGATATCTGCGTATGGCAATGACGTCATACTCGCTGCGCCGACACGCAGATATCAGCTGCTGGCCTCTGATTGGCCAGCGGCTGGCATTGGAAATGCAGTGCTGGGAAACAGTCTCTGTGCGGCAATGCAGCGCTGCTGTCGGCGGCTCCTCCTGGACCTGGTCGGGATCATCAAGGGGTCTGTGCCTGCGGGCCGCATAAAGCAACCTCAGGGGCCGCATGCGGCCCGCGGGCCGCATGTTTGAGACCCCTGGTATAGATAGTACCTAGTAGTCCGGTAGCCTCCCTTCACTATGGATGGCCCACAGTCTTCCCCCACATTGCATGGATGGCACCCAGCAGTCCAGTAGCCCCTACACTGTGTGGATAGCCCCCAGTCTCCCGACTCCCACACTGTATGATGGCCCCAGTAGACCCCTCACACTGTATGATGGCCCCAGTAGTCCCCTCACACTGTGTGGATGGCCCCCAGTAGTCCCCCATGAGCGCTATAAACATCTTATACTCACCTAAATATGGATCCTGAGAAGTCCGCCGACAGAAAGGACAAGGCATGGGAGGACCAACACGGTGGTATCATGGCTCTGGGGCAGAGTCCGCCTTGCCCGTGTGTCTCTGCTTTTCTGTAGACCACAGGCTTAATCGTTAAATCGACCTGCGGTCTACAGAATGTGAAGCGGACGTGCAGGCAGACCATGCCTCTCTTCTCCACCGCAGAATTGTATCTGTGTCGGCGATCTGTGCACAGTGATACAGTTTAGAGTAGTGGTAGCTCCGGGTGGGCCCCTCTGAACCTGGCTAGGGACCACCGCACCCTCTTCCCCTTGGTAATTACGCTACTGTATTTGTTAGAATAGTAAGTTGTCAGGACCTCCTTCTCTTATCTGGTGTGACTGGGGGGTATCCACTACAAAACCACCTATTCCGTCTAAAATGATTACAATTTTCCAATGTATATCTCCCACTCATGATAATTACCCAAAACTGCCATCACTAAGGTTTGGTTCAGGAGCTAGCACTCTTCTCCTTCCTGCTCCATTTTATCCGAGGTTCTCTGAGAGAAAGAGAACAGAGCTGCCTCCAGTTTCTCTGCACTCGATAATGTGGGAACATTTTATAGTGTGTGGGGGCATCATACATATTACACGGGAGGCACAGTGGGGGCATCATACATATTACACTGGAGGCACAGCGGGGACATCAGACATATTACACGGGAGGCATAGTGGGGACATCAGACATATTACACGGGAGGCGCAGTGGGGGCATCATACATATTACATGGGAGGCACAGTGGGGGCATCATACTTATCACACTGGATGCAAGGTGGGGGCATCATACATATTACACGGGAGGCACAGTGGGGGCATCATACATATTACACGGGAGGCACAGTGGGGGCATCATACATATTACACGGGAGGCACAGTGATGGCATCATACATATTACATGGGAGGCACAGTGGGGGCATCATACATATTACACGGGAGGCAGAGTGGGGGCATCATACATATTACACGGGAGGCACAGTGGGGGCATCATACATATTACACAGGAGGCACAGTGGGGGCATCATACATATTACACGGGAGGCACAGTGGGGACATCATACATATCACACGGGAGGCACAGTGGGGGCATCATACATATTACATGGTAGGCACAGTGGGGGCATCATACATATTACACGGGAAGCACAGTGGGGGCATCATACATATTACACGGGAGGCACAGTGGGGGCATCATACATATCACACGGGAGGCACAGTGGGGGCATCATACATATCACACGGGAGGCACAGTGGGGGCATCATACATATTACACGGGGGGCACAGTGGGGGCATCATACATATTACACGGGAGGCACAGTGGGGCATCATACATATTACACGGGAGGCACAGTGGGGACATCATACATATTACACGGGAGGCACAGTGGGGGCATCATACATATCACACGGGAGGCACAGTGGGGGCATCATACATATTACATGGGAGGCACAGTGGGGGCATCATACATATTACACGGGAAGCACAGTGGGGGCATCATACATATTACACGGGAGGCACAGTGGGGACATCATACATATCACACTGGAGGCACAGTGGGGGAATCATACATATTACACGGGAGGCACAGTGGGCACATCATACATATTACATGGGAGGCACAGTGGGGGCATCATACATATTACATGGGAGGCACAGTGGGGGCATCATACATATCACACGGGAGTCACAGTGGGGGCATCAAACATTACACGGGAGGCACAGTGGGGACATCATACATATTACACGAGAGGCACAGTGGGGACATCATACATATTACACTGGAGGCATAGTGGGGGCATCATACATATTACACGGGAGGCACAGTGGGGGCATCAGACATATTACACGGGAAGCACAGTGGGGCATCATACATATTACACGGGAGGCACAGTGGGGGCATCAGACATATTACACGGGAGGCACAGTGGGGGCATCATACATATTACACGGGAGGCACAGTGGGGGCATCATACATATTACATGGGAGGCACAGTGGGGGCATCATACATATCACACGGGAGGCACAGTGGGGGCATCATACATATCAAACGGGAGGCTCAGTTGGGGCATCATACATATTACACGGGAGGCACAGTGGGCACATCATACATATTACACGGGAGGCATAGTGGGGGCATCATACATATTACATGGGAGGCACAGTGGGGGCATCATACATATCACAAGGGAGTCACAGAGGGGGCATCAAACATATTACACGGGAGGCACAGTGGGGACATCATACATATCACACAGGAGTCACAGTGGGGCATCATGCATATCACATGGGAGGCAAAGTGGGGGCATCATACATATCACACGGGAGGCACAGTAGGGGCATTAGACATATTACACGGGAGGCACAGTGGGGGCATCATACATATCACACGGGAGGCACAGTGGGGGCATAATACATATCACACGGGAGGCACAGTGGGGGCATCATACATATCACACGGGAGACACAGTGGGGGCATCATACATATCACACGGGAGGCATAGTGGGAGCATCATACATATCACACGGGAGGCACAGTGGGGGCATCATACATATTACACGGGAGGCACAGTGGGGCATCATACATATTACACGGGAGGCACAGTGGCGGCATCATACATATTACACGGGAGGCACAGTGGGGGCATCATACATATTACACGGGAGGCACAGTGGGGGCATCATACATATTACACGGGAGGCACAGTGGGGGCATCATACATATTACACGGGAGGCACAGTGCGGGCATCATACATATTACACGGGAGGCACAATGGGGGCATCATACATATTACACGAGAGGCACAGTGGGGGCATCATACATATTACACGGGAGGCACAGTGGGGACATCATACATATCACACGAGAGGCACAGTGGGGGCATCAGACATATTACACGGGAGGCACAGTGGGGGCATCAGACATATTACACGGGAGGCACAGTGGGGGCATCAGACATATTACACGGGAAGCACAGTGGGGCATCATACATATTACACGGGAGGCACAGTGGGGGCATCAGACATATTACACGGGAGGCACAGTGGGGGCATCATACATATTACACGGGAGGCACAGTGGGGGCATCATACATATTACATGGGAGGAACAGTGGGGGCATCATACATATTACATGGGAGGCACAGTGGGGGCATCATACATATTACACGGGAAGCACAGCGGGGACATCATACATATTACCCGGGAGGCACAGTGGGGACATCATACATATTACACTGGAGGCACAGTGGGGGCATCATGCATATCACACGGGAGGCACAGTGGGGTCATCATACATATCACACGGGAGGCACAGTGGGGGCATCATACATATCACACGGGAGGCACAGTGGGGGCATCATACATATCACACGGGAGGCACAGTGGGGGCATCATACATATCACACGGGAGGCACAGTGGGGGCATCATACATATTACACGGGAGGCACAGTGGGGCATCATACATATTACACGGGAAGCACAGTGGGGGCATCATACATATTACACGGGAGGCACAGTTGGGGCATCATACATATCACACGGGAGGCACAGTGGGGGCATCATACATATCACACGGGAGGCACAGTGGGGCATCATACATATTACACGGGAGGCACAGTGGGGGCATCAGACATATTACACGGGAGGCACAGTGGGGGCATCATACATATTACACGGGAGGCACAGTGGGGGCATCATACATATTACATGGGAGGAACAGTGGCGGCATCATAAATATTACATGGGAGGCACAGTGGGGGCATCATACATATTACACGGGAAGCACAGTGGGGACATCATACATATTACCCGGGAGGCATAGTGGGGACATCATACATATTACACTGGAGGCACAGTGGGGGCATTATGCATATCACACGGGAGGCACAGTGGGGTCATCATACATATTACACGGGAGGCACAGTGGGGGCATCATACATATCACACGGGAGGCACAGTGGGGTCATCATACATATTACACGGGAGGCACAGTGAGGGCATCATACATATCACACGGGAGGCACAGTGGGGGCATCATACATATTACACGGGAAGCACAGTGGGGGCATCATACATATTACACGGGAAGCACAGTGGGGGCATCATACATATCACACGGGAGGCACAGTGGGGGCATCATACATATCACACGGGAGGCACAGTGGGGCATCATACATATTACACGGGAGGCACAGTGGGGGCATCATACATATTACACGGGAGGCACAGTGGGGCATCATACATATTACACGGGAAGCACAGTGGGGGCATCATACATATTACACGGGAGGCACAGTGGGGACATCATACATATCACACGGGAGGCACAGTGGGGGCATCATACATATCACACGGGAGGCACAGTGGGGGCATCATACATATCACACGGGAGGCACAGTGGGTGCATCATACATATTACACGGGGGGCACAGTGGGGGCATCATACATATTACACGGGAGGCACAGTGGGGGCATCATACATATCACACGGGAGGCACAGTGGGGGCATCATACATATTACACGGGAGGCACAGTGGGGGCATCATACATATTACACGGGAAGCACAGTGGGGGCATCAAACATATTACACGGGAGGCACAGTGGGGACATCATACATATCACAGTGGGGGAATCATACATATTACACGGGAGGCACAGTGGGCACATCATACATATTACACGGGAGGCATAGTGGGGGCATCATACATATTACATGGGAGGCACAGTGGGGGCATCATACATATCACACGGGAGTCACAGTGGGGGCATCAAACATATTACACGGGAGGCACAGTGGGGACATCATACATATCACACAGGAGTCACAGTGGGGCATCATGCATATCACACGGGAGGCACAGTGGGGGCATCATACATATCACACGGGGGGCACAGTGGGGGATCATACATATTACACGGGAAGCACAGTGGGGGCATCATACATATTACACGGGAGGCACAGTGGGGGCATCATACATATCACACAGGAGGCACAGTGGGGGCATCATACATATCACACGGGAGGCACAGTGGGGGCATCATACATATCACACGGGAGGCACAGTGGGGGCATTAGACATATTACACGGGAAGCACAGTGGGGCATCAGACATTACACGGGAGGCACAGTGGGGGCATCATACATATCACACGGGGGGCACAGTGGGGGATCATACATATTACACGGGAAGCACAGTGGGGGCATCATACATATTACACGGGAGGCACAGTGGGGGCATCATACATATCACACAGGAGGCACAGTGGGGGCATCATACATATCACACGGGAGGCACAGTGGGGGCATCATACATATCACACGGGAGGCACAGTGGGGGCATTAGACATATTACACGGGAAGCACAGTGGGGCATCAGACATATTACACGGGAGGCACAGTGGAGGCATCATACATATTACACGGGAGGCACAGTGGGGGCATCATACTTATTACATGGGAGGAACAGTGGGGGCATCATAAATATTACATGGGAGGCACAGTGGGGGCATCATACATATTACACGGGAAGCACAGTGGGGACATCATACATATTACCCGGGAGGCATAGTGGGGACATCATACATATTACATGGGAGGCACAGTGGGGGCATCATACATATTACATGGGAGGCACAGTGGGGGCATCATACATATTACATGGAGGCACAGTGGGGGCATCATACATATCACACGGGAGGCACAGTGGGGGCATCATACATATCACACGGGAGGCACAGTGGGGGCATCATACTTATCACACTGGATGCAAGGTGGGGGCATCATACATATTACACGGGAGGCACAGTGGGGGCATCATACATATCACACGGGAGGCACAGTGGGGGCATCATACATGTTACACGGGAGGCACAGTGGGGGCATCATACATATCACACGGGAGGCACAGTGGGGGCATCATACATATTACACGGGAGGCACAGTGGGGGCATTATACATATTACACGGGAGGCACAGTGGGGGCATCATACATATTACACAGGAGGCACAGTGGGGGCATCATACATATTACACGGGAGGCACAGTGGGGGCATCATACATATTACACGGGAGGCACAGTGGGGGCATCATACATATTACACAGGAGGCACAGTGGGGACATCATACATATTACATGGGAGGCACAGTGGGGGCATCATACATATTACACGGGAGGCAGAGTGGGGGCATCATACATATTACACGGGAGGCATAGTGGGGGCATCATACATATTACACGGGAGGCACAGTGGGGACATACATATTACACGGGAGGCACAGTGGGGGCATCATACATATTACACGGGAGGCACAGTGGGGGCATCATACATATTACACGGGAGGCACAGTGGGGGAATCATACATATTACACGGGAGGCAGAGTGGGGGCATCATACATATTACACGGGAGGCACAGTGGGGGCATCATACATATTACACGGGAGGCAGAGTGGGGGCATCATACATATTACACGGGAGGCACAGTGGGGGCATCATACATATTACACGGGAGGCAGAGTGGGGGCATCATACATATTACACGGGACGCACAGTGGGGGCATCATACATATTACACGGGAGGCAGAGTGGGGGCATCATATACATTACACGGGAGGCACAGGGGGGCATCATACATATTACATGGGAGGCACAGTGGGGGCATCATCCATATTACATGGGAGGCACAGTGGGGGCATCATACATATTACACGGGAGGCACAGTGGCTGTATCATACATATTACACGGGAGGCAGAGTGGGGGCATCATACATATTACACGGGAGGCAGAGTGGGGGCATCATACATATTACACGGGAGACACAGTGGGGGCATCATACATATTACACGGGAGGCACCGTGGGGGCATCATACATATTACACGGGAGGCACATTGGGGCATCATACATATTACACGGGAAGCACAGTGGGGGCATCATACATATTACACGGGAGGCACAGTGGGGACATCATACATATTACACGGGAGGCACAGTGGGGACATCATACATATTACACGGGAGGCACAGTGGGGACATCAATCATATTACACGGGAGGCACAGTGGGGGCATCATACATATTACACGGGAGGCACAGTGGGGACATCATACATATTACACGGGAGGCACAGTGGGGCATCATACATATTACACGGGAAGCACATTTGGGGCATCATATATATTACACTGGAGGCACAGTGGGGGTATCATACATATTACATGGAGGCACAGTGGGGGCATCATAGATATCACACGGGAGGCACAGTGGGGGCATCATACTTATCACACTGGATGCAAGGTGGGGGCATCATACATATTACACGGGAGGCACAGTGGGGGCATCATACATATCACACGGGAGGCACAGTGGGGGCATCATACATGTTACACGGGAGGCACAGTGGGGGCATCATACATATCACACGGGAGGCACAGTGGGGCATTATACATATTACACGGGAAGCACAGTGGGGGCATCATACATATTACACGGGAGGCACAGTTGGGGCATCATACATATCACACGCCAGGCACAGTGGGGGCATCATACATATCACACGGGAGGCACAGTGGGGCATCATACATATTACATGGGAAGCACAGTGGGGGCATCATACATATTACACGGGAGGCACAGTTGGGGCATTATACATATCACACGGGAGGCACAGTGAGGGCATCATACATATCACACGGGAGGCACAGTGGGGCATCATACATATTACACGGGAGGCACAGTGGGGGCATAATACATATTACACGGGAGGCACAGTGGGGCATCATACATATTACACGGGAAGCACAGTGGGGGCATCATACATATTACACGGGAGGCACAGTGGGGGCATCATACATATCACATGGGAGGCACAGTGGGGGCATCATACATATTACACGGGAGGCACAGTGGGGGCATCATACATATTACACGGGAAGAACAGTGGGGGCATCATACATATTACACGGGAGGCACAGTGGGGACATCATACATATCACACTGGAGGCACAGTGGGGGAATCATACATATTACACGGGAGGCACAGTGGGCACATCATACATATCACACGGGAGGCACAGTGGGGGCATCATACATATCACACGGGAGGCACAGTGGGGGCATCATACATATCACACGGGAGGCACAGTGGGGGCATCATACATATTACATGGGAGGCACAGTGAGGGCATCATACATATTACACGGTATGCACAGTGGGGACATCATACATATTACACGGGAGGCACAGTGGGGGAATCATACATATTACACGGGAGGCACAGTGGGCACATCATACATATTACACGGGAGGCACAGTGGGGGCATCATACATATCACACGGGAGGCACAGTGGGGGCATCATACATATTACATGGGAGGCACAGTGAGGGCATCATACATATTACACGGTATGCACAGTGGGGACATCATACATATCACACTGGAGGCACAGTGGGGGAATCATACATATTACACGGGAGGCACAGTGGGCACATCATACATATCACACGGGAGGCACAGTGGGGGCATCATACATATCACACGGGAGGCACAGTGGGGGCATCATACATATCACACGGGAGGCACAGTGGGGGCATCATACATATCACACGGGAGGCACAGTGGGGGCATCATACATATTACATGGGAGGCACAGTGAGGGCATCATACATATTACACGGTATGCACAGTGGGGACATCATACATATTACACGGGAGGCACAGTGGGGACATCATACATATTACACGGGAGGCACAGTGGGGGCATCATACATATTACACGGGAGGCAGAGTGGGGGCATCATACATATTACACGGGAGGCATAGTGGGGGCATCATACATATTACACGGGAGGCACAGTGGGGACATCATACATATTACACGGGAGGCACAGTGGGGGCATAATACATTTTACACGGGAGGCACAGTGGGGGCATCATACATATCACACGGGAGGCACAGTGGGGGCATCATACATATCACACGGGAGGCACAGTGGGGGCATCATACATATCACACGGGAGGCACAGTGGGGGCATCATACATATTACACGGGGGGCACAGTGGGGGCATCATACATATTACACGGGAGGCACAGTGGGGCATCATACATATTACACGGGAAGCACAGTGGGGGCATCATACATATTACACGGGAGGCACAGTGGGGACATCATACATATTACACGGGAGGCACAGTGGGGGCATCATACATATCACACGGGAGGCACAGTGGGGGCATCATACATATTACACGGGAGGCACAGTGGGGGCATCATACATATTACACGGGAGGCACAGTGGGGGCATCATACATATTACATGGGAGGCACAGTGGGGGCATCATACATATCACACGGGAGGCACAGTGGGGGCATTAGACATATTACACGGGAGGCACAGTGGGGGCATCATACATATTACACGGGAGGCACAGTTTGGGCATTAGACATATTACACGGGAGGCACAGTGGGGGCATCATACATATCACACGGGAGGCACAGTGGGGGCATCATACATATCACATGGGAGGCACAGTGGGGGCATCATACATATCACACGGGAGACACAGTGGGGGCATCATACATATCACATGGGAGGCATAGTGGGGGCATCATACATATCACACAGGAGGCACAGTGGGGGCATCATACATATTACACGGGAGGCACAGTGGGGACATCATTCATATTACACGGGAGGCACAGTGGGGCATCATACATATTACACGGGAAGCACATTTGGGCCATCATATATATTACACGGGAGGCACAGTGGGGGTATCATACATATTACATGGGAGGCACAGTGGAGGCCTCATACATATTACATGGAGGCACAGTGGGGGCATCATACATATCACACGGGAGGCACAGTGGGGGCATCATACTTATCACACTGGATGCAAGGTGGGGGCATCATACATATTACACGGGAGGCACAGTGGGGGCATCATACATATCACACGGGAGGCACAGTGGGGGCATCATACATGTTACACGGGAGGCACAGTGGGGGCATCATACATATTACACGGGAGGCACAGTGGGGGCATTATACATATTACACGGGAGGCACAGTGGGGGCATTATACATATTACACGGGAGGCACAGTGGGGGCATCATACATATTACACGGGAGGCACAGTGGGGGCATCATACATATTACACGGGAGGCATAGTGGGGGCATCATACATATTACACGGGAGGCACAGTGGGGACATCATACATATTACACGAGAGGCACAGTGGGGGCATCATACATATTACACGGGAGGCACAGTGGTGGCATCATACATATTACACGGGAGGCACAGTGGTGGCATCATACATATTACACGGGAGGCAGAGTGGGGGCATCATACATATTACACGGGAGGCACAGTGGGGGCATCATACATATTACACAGGAGGCACAGTGGGGGCATCATACATATTACACGGGAGGCACAGTGGGGGCATCATACATATTACACGGGAGGCAGAGTGGGGGCATCATACATATTACACGGGAGGCACAGTGGGGGCATCATACATATTACACGGGAGGCAGAGAGGGGGCACCATATATATTACACGGGAGGCACAGGGGGGCATCATACATATTACATGGGAGGCACAGTGGGGGCATCATACATATTACATGGGAGGCACAGTGGGGGCATCATACATATTACACGGGAGGCACAGTGGCTGTATCATACATATTACACGGGAGGCAGAGTGGGGGCATCATACATATTACACGGGAGGCACAGTGGGGGCATCATACATATTACACAGGAGACACAGTGGGGGCATCATACATATTACACGGGAGGCACAGTGGGGGCATCATACATATTACACGGGAGGCACATTGGGGCATCATACAGATTACACGGGAAGCACAGTGGGGGCATCATACATATTACACGGTTGGCACAGTGGGGACATCATACATATTACACGGGAGGCACAGTGGGGACATCATACATATTACACGGGAGGCACAGTGGGGGCATCATACATATTACACGGGAGGCACAGTGGGGACATCATACATATTACACGGGAGGCACAGTGGGGCATCATACATATTACATGGAGGCACAGTGGGGGCATCATACATATCACACGGGAGGCACAGTGGGGGCATCATACTTATCACACTGGATGCAAGGTGGGGGCATCATACATATTACACGGGAGGCACAGTGGGGGCATCATACATATTACACGGGAGGCACAGTTGGGGCATCATACATATCACACGCCAGGCACAGTGGGGGCATCATACATATCACACGGGAGGCACAGTGGGGCATCATACATATTACACGGGAAGCACAGTGGGGGCATCATACATATTACACGGGAGGCACAGTTGGGGCATCATACATATCACACGGGAGGCACAGTGGGGCATCATACATATTACACGGGAAGCACAGTGGGGGCATCATACATATTACATGGGAGGCACAGTTGGGGCATCATACATACCACACGGGAGGCACAGTGGGGCATCATACATATTACACGGGAGGCACAGTGGGGGCATAATACATATTACACGGGAGGCACAGTGGGGCATCATACATATTACACGGGAAGCACAGTGGGGGCATCATACATATCACACGGGAGGCACAGTGGGGACATCATACATATCACACGGGAGGCACAGTGGGGGCATCATACATATTACATGGTAGGCACAGTGGGGGCATCATACATATTACACGGGAAGCACAGTGGGGGCATCATACATATTACACAGGAGGCCCAGTGGGGACATCATACATATCACACTGGAGGCACAGTGGGGGAATCATACATATTACACAGGAGGCACAGTGGGCACATCATACATATTCCACGGGAGGCACAGTGGGGGCATCATACATATCACACGGGAGGCACAGTGGGGGCATCATACATATCACACGGGAGGCACAGTGGGGGCATCATACATATTACATGGGAGGCACAGTGAGGGCATCATACATATTACACGGTATGCACAGTGGGGACATCATACATATTACACGGGAGGCACACTGGGGACATCATACATATTACACGGGAGGCACAGTGGGGACATCATACATATTACACGGCAGGCACAGTGGGGGCATCATACATATCACACGGGAGGCACAGTGGGGACATCATACATATTACACGGGAGGCACAGTGGGGGATCATACATATTACACGGGAGGCACAGTGGGGGATCATACATATTACACGGGAAGCACAGTGGGGGCATCATACATATTACACGGGAGGCACAGTGGGGGCATCATACATATCACACAGGAGGCACAGTTGGGGCATCATACATATCACACGGGAGGCACAGTGGGGGCATCATACATATCACACGGGAGGCACAGTGGGGGCATTAGACATATTACACGGGAGGCACAGTGGGGGCATCATACATATTACACGGGAGACACAGTGGGGGCATCATATATATTACACGGGAGGCACAGTGGGGGCATCATACATATCACACGGGAGGCACAGTGGGGGCATTAGACATATTACACGGGAGGCACAGTGGGGGCATCATACATATTACACGGGAGGCACAGTGGGTGCATCATATATATTACACGGGAGGCACAGTGGGGGCATCATACATATTACACGGGAGGCAGAGTGGGGGCATCATACATATTACATGGGAGGCACAGTGGGGGCATCATACATATTACACGGGAGGCACAGTGGGGGCATCATACATATCACATGGGAGGCACAGTGGGGGCATCATACATATTACACGGGAGGCACAGTGGGGGCATCATACATATTACACGGGAAGAACAGTGGGGGCATCATACATATTACACGGGAGGCACAGTGGGGACATCATACATATCACACTGGAGGCACAGTGGGGGAATCATACATATTACACGGGAGGCACAGTGGGCACATCATACATATCACACGGGAGGCACAGTGGGGGCATCATACATATCACACGGGAGGCACAGTGGGGGCATCATACATATCACACGGGAGGCACAGTGGGGGCATCATACATATTACATGGGAGGCACAGTGAGGGCATCATACATATTACACGGTATGCACAGTGGGGACATCATACATATTACACGGGAGGCACAGTGGGGGAATCATACATATTACACGGGAGGCACAGTGGGCACATCATACATATTACACGGGAGGCACAGTGGGGGCATCATACATATCACACGGGAGGCACAGTGGGGGCATCATACATATTACATGGGAGGCACAGTGAGGGCATCATACATATTACACGGTATGCACAGTGGGGACATCATACATATCACACTGGAGGCACAGTGGGGGAATCATACATATTACACGGGAGGCACAGTGGGCACATCATACATATCACACGGGAGGCACAGTGGGGGCATCATACATATCACACGGGAGGCACAGTGGGGGCATCATACATATCACACGGGAGGCACAGTGGGGGCATCATACATATCACACGGGAGGCACAGTGGGGGCATCATACATATTACATGGGAGGCACAGTGAGGGCATCATACATATTACACGGTATGCACAGTGGGGACATCATACATATTACACGGGAGGCACAGTGGGGACATCATACATATTACACGGGAGGCACAGTGGGGGCATCATACATATTACACGGGAGGCAGAGTGGGGGCATCATACATATTACACGGGAGGCATAGTGGGGGCATCATACATATTACACGGGAGGCACAGTGGGGACATCATACATATTACACGGGAGGCACAGTGGGGGCATAATACATTTTACACGGGAGGCACAGTGGGGGCATCATACATATCACACGGGAGGCACAGTGGGGGCATCATACATATCACACGGGAGGCACAGTGGGGGCATCATACATATCACACGGGAGGCACAGTGGGGGCATCATACATATTACACGGGGGGCACAGTGGGGGCATCATACATATTACACGGGAGGCACAGTGGGGCATCATACATATTACACGGGAAGCACAGTGGGGGCATCATACATATTACACGGGAGGCACAGTGGGGACATCATACATATTACACGGGAGGCACAGTGGGGGCATCATACATATCACACGGGAGGCACAGTGGGGGCATCATACATATTACACGGGAGGCACAGTGGGGGCATCATACATATTACACGGGAGGCACAGTGGGGGCATCATACATATTACATGGGAGGCACAGTGGGGGCATCATACATATCACACGGGAGGCACAGTGGGGGCATTAGACATATTACACGGGAGGCACAGTGGGGGCATCATACATATTACACGGGAGGCACAGTTTGGGCATTAGACATATTACACGGGAGGCACAGTGGGGGCATCATACATATCACACGGGAGGCACAGTGGGGGCATCATACATATCACATGGGAGGCACAGTGGGGGCATCATACATATCACACGGGAGACACAGTGGGGGCATCATACATATCACATGGGAGGCATAGTGGGGGCATCATACATATCACACAGGAGGCACAGTGGGGGCATCATACATATTACACGGGAGGCACAGTGGGGACATCATTCATATTACACGGGAGGCACAGTGGGGCATCATACATATTACACGGGAAGCACATTTGGGCCATCATATATATTACACGGGAGGCACAGTGGGGGTATCATACATATTACATGGGAGGCACAGTGGAGGCCTCATACATATTACATGGAGGCACAGTGGGGGCATCATACATATCACACGGGAGGCACAGTGGGGGCATCATACTTATCACACTGGATGCAAGGTGGGGGCATCATACATATTACACGGGAGGCACAGTGGGGGCATCATACATATCACACGGGAGGCACAGTGGGGGCATCATACATGTTACACGGGAGGCACAGTGGGGGCATCATACATATTACACGGGAGGCACAGTGGGGGCATTATACATATTACACGGGAGGCACAGTGGGGGCATTATACATATTACACGGGAGGCACAGTGGGGGCATCATACATATTACACGGGAGGCACAGTGGGGGCATCATACATATTACACGGGAGGCATAGTGGGGGCATCATACATATTACACGGGAGGCACAGTGGGGACATCATACATATTACACGAGAGGCACAGTGGGGGCATCATACATATTACACGGGAGGCACAGTGGTGGCATCATACATATTACACGGGAGGCACAGTGGTGGCATCATACATATTACACGGGAGGCAGAGTGGGGGCATCATACATATTACACGGGAGGCACAGTGGGGGCATCATACATATTACACAGGAGGCACAGTGGGGGCATCATACATATTACACGGGAGGCACAGTGGGGGCATCATACATATTACACGGGAGGCAGAGTGGGGGCATCATACATATTACACGGGAGGCACAGTGGGGGCATCATACATATTACACGGGAGGCAGAGAGGGGGCACCATATATATTACACGGGAGGCACAGGGGGGCATCATACATATTACATGGGAGGCACAGTGGGGGCATCATACATATTACATGGGAGGCACAGTGGGGGCATCATACATATTACACGGGAGGCACAGTGGCTGTATCATACATATTACACGGGAGGCAGAGTGGGGGCATCATACATATTACACGGGAGGCACAGTGGGGGCATCATACATATTACACAGGAGACACAGTGGGGGCATCATACATATTACACGGGAGGCACAGTGGGGGCATCATACATATTACACGGGAGGCACATTGGGGCATCATACAGATTACACGGGAAGCACAGTGGGGGCATCATACATATTACACGGTTGGCACAGTGGGGACATCATACATATTACACGGGAGGCACAGTGGGGACATCATACATATTACACGGGAGGCACAGTGGGGGCATCATACATATTACACGGGAGGCACAGTGGGGACATCATACATATTACACGGGAGGCACAGTGGGGCATCATACATATTACATGGAGGCACAGTGGGGGCATCATACATATCACACGGGAGGCACAGTGGGGGCATCATACTTATCACACTGGATGCAAGGTGGGGGCATCATACATATTACACGGGAGGCACAGTGGGGGCATCATACATATTACACGGGAGGCACAGTTGGGGCATCATACATATCACACGCCAGGCACAGTGGGGGCATCATACATATCACACGGGAGGCACAGTGGGGCATCATACATATTACACGGGAAGCACAGTGGGGGCATCATACATATTACACGGGAGGCACAGTTGGGGCATCATACATATCACACGGGAGGCACAGTGGGGCATCATACATATTACACGGGAAGCACAGTGGGGGCATCATACATATTACATGGGAGGCACAGTTGGGGCATCATACATACCACACGGGAGGCACAGTGGGGCATCATACATATTACACGGGAGGCACAGTGGGGGCATAATACATATTACACGGGAGGCACAGTGGGGCATCATACATATTACACGGGAAGCACAGTGGGGGCATCATACATATCACACGGGAGGCACAGTGGGGACATCATACATATCACACGGGAGGCACAGTGGGGGCATCATACATATTACATGGTAGGCACAGTGGGGGCATCATACATATTACACGGGAAGCACAGTGGGGGCATCATACATATTACACAGGAGGCCCAGTGGGGACATCATACATATCACACTGGAGGCACAGTGGGGGAATCATACATATTACACAGGAGGCACAGTGGGCACATCATACATATTCCACGGGAGGCACAGTGGGGGCATCATACATATCACACGGGAGGCACAGTGGGGGCATCATACATATCACACGGGAGGCACAGTGGGGGCATCATACATATTACATGGGAGGCACAGTGAGGGCATCATACATATTACACGGTATGCACAGTGGGGACATCATACATATTACACGGGAGGCACACTGGGGACATCATACATATTACACGGGAGGCACAGTGGGGACATCATACATATTACACGGCAGGCACAGTGGGGGCATCATACATATCACACGGGAGGCACAGTGGGGACATCATACATATTACACGGGAGGCACAGTGGGGGATCATACATATTACACGGGAGGCACAGTGGGGGATCATACATATTACACGGGAAGCACAGTGGGGGCATCATACATATTACACGGGAGGCACAGTGGGGGCATCATACATATCACACAGGAGGCACAGTTGGGGCATCATACATATCACACGGGAGGCACAGTGGGGGCATCATACATATCACACGGGAGGCACAGTGGGGGCATTAGACATATTACACGGGAGGCACAGTGGGGGCATCATACATATTACACGGGAGACACAGTGGGGGCATCATATATATTACACGGGAGGCACAGTGGGGGCATCATACATATCACACGGGAGGCACAGTGGGGGCATTAGACATATTACACGGGAGGCACAGTGGGGGCATCATACATATTACACGGGAGGCACAGTGGGTGCATCATATATATTACACGGGAGGCACAGTGGGGGCATCATACATATTACACGGGAGGCAGAGTGGGGGCATCGTACATATTACACGGGAGGCATAGTGGGGACATCATACATATTACACAGGAGGCATAGTGGGGGCATCATACATATTACACGGGAGGCACAGTGGGGGCATCATACATATTACACGGGAGGCACAGTGGGGACATCATACATATTACACGGGAGGCACAGTGGGGGCATCATACATATTACACGGGAGGCACAGTGGGGGCATCATACATATTACACGGGAGGCACAGTGGGGGCATCATACATATTACACGGGAGGCACAGTGGGGGCATCATACATATTACACGGGAGGCACAGTGGGGGCATCATACATATTACACGGGAGGCACAGTGGGGGCATCATACATATTACACGGGAGGCAGAGTGGGGGCATCATATATATTACACGGGAGGCAGAGTGGGGGCATCATACATATTACACGGGAGGCACAGGGGGGCATCATACATATTACATGGGAGGCACAGTGGGGGCATCATATTACACGGGAGGCACAATGGGGGCATCATACATATCACACGGGAGGCACAGTTGGGGCATCATACATGTTACACGGGAGGCACAGTGGGGGCATCATACATATCACACGGGAGGCAAAGTGGGGCATCATACATATTACACGGGAAGCACAGTGGGGGCATCATACATATTACACGGGAGGCACAGTTGGCGCATCATACATATCACACGCCAGGCACAGTGGGGGCATCATACATATCACACGCCAGGCACAGTGGGGGCATCATACATATTACACGGGAAGCACAGTGGGGGCATCATACATATCACACGGGAGGCACAGTGGGGCATCATACATATTACACGGGAGGCACAGTGGGGGCATAATACATATTACACGGGAGGCACAGTGGGGCATCATACATATTACACGGGAAGCACAGTGGGGGCATCATACATATTACACGGGAGGCACAGTGGGGACATCATACATATCACACGGGAGGCACAGTGGGGGCATCATACATATTACATGGTAGGCACAGTGGGGACATCATACATATTACACGGGAAGCACAGTGGGGGCATCATACATATTACACGGGAGGCACAGTGGGGACATCATACATATCACACTGGAGGCACAGTGGGGGAATCATACATATTACACGGGAGGCACAGTGGGCACATCATACATATTCCACGGGAGGCACAGTGGGGGCATCATACATATTACACGGGAGGCACAGTGGGGGCATCATACATATTACACGGGAGGCAGAGTGGGGGCATCATATATATTACATGGGAGGCACAGTGGGGGCATCATATTACACGGGAGGCACAGTGGGGGCATCATACATATCACACGGGAGGCACAGTGGGGGCATCATACATGTTACACGGGAGGCACAGTGGGGGCATCATACATATCACACGGGAGGCAAAGTGGGGCATCATACATATTACACGGGAAGCACAGTGGGGGCATCATACATATTACACGGGAGGCACAGTCTGGGCATCATACATATCACACGCCAGGCACAGTGGGGGCATCATACATATCACACGGGAGGCACAGTGGGGCATCATACATATTACACGGGAAGCACAGTGGGGGCATCATACATATTACACGGGAGGCACAGTTGGGGCATCATACATATCACACGGGAGGCACAGTGAGGGCATCATACATATCACACGGGAGGCACAGTGGGGCATCATACATATTACACGGGAGGCAAAGTGGGGGCATAATACATATTACACGGGAGGCACAGTGGGGCATCATACATATTACACGGGAAGCACAGTGGGGGCATCATACATATTACACGGGAGGCACAGTGGGGACATAATACATATAACACGGGAGGCACAGTGGGGGCATCATACATATTACATGGTAGGCACAGTGGGGGCATCATACATATTACACGGGAAGCACAGTGGGGGCATCATACATATTACACGGGAGGCACAGTGGGGACATCATACATATCACACTGGAGGCACAGTGGGGGAATCATACATATTACACGGGAGGCACAGTGGGCACATCATACATATTCCACGGGAGGCACAGTGGGCACATCATACATATCCCACGGGAGGCACAGTGGGGGCATCATACATATCACACGGGAGGCACAGTGGGGGCATCATACATATTACACGGGAGGCACAGTGAGGGCATCATACATATTACACGGTATGCACAGTGGGGACATCATACATATTACACGGGAGGCACAGTGGGGACATCATACATATTACACGGGAGGCACAGTGGGGACATCATACATATTACACGGGAGGCACAGTGAGGGCATCATACATATTACACGGTATGCACAGTGGGGACATCATACATATTACACGGGAGGCACAGTGGGGACATCATACATATTACACGGGAGGCACAGTGGGGGCATCATACATATTACACGGGAGGCACAGTGGGGGCATCATACATATCACACGGGAGGCACAGTGGGGGCATCATACATATTACATGGGAGGCACAGTGGGGGCATCATACATATTACACGGGAAGCACAGTGGGGGCATCATACATATTACACGGGAGGCACAGTGGGGACATCATACATATCACACGGGAGGCACAGTGGGCACATCATACATATTACACGGGAGGCACAGTGGGGGCATCATACAAATTACATAGGAGGCACAGTGGGGGCATCATACATATCACACGGGAGGCACAGTGGGGACATCATACATATTACACGGGAGGCACAGTGGGGGATCATACATATTACACGGGAGGCACAGTGGGGGATCATACATATTACACGGGAAGCACAGTGGGGGCATCATACATATTACACGGGAAGCACAGTGGGGGCATCATACATATTACACGGGAGGCACAGTGGGGGCATCATACATATCACACAGGAGGCACAATTGGGGCATCATACATATCACACGGGAGGCACAGTGGGGGCATCATACATATCACACTGGAGGCACAGTGGGGGCATTAGACATATTACACGGGAGGCACAGTGGGGGCATCATACATATTACACGGGAGGCACAGTGGGGGCATCATATATATTACACGGGAGGCACAGTGGGGGCATCATACATATCACACGGGAGGCACAGTGGGGGATTTAGACATATTACACGGGAGGCACAGTGGGGACATCATACATATTACACGGGAGGCACAGTGGGGACATCATACATATTACACGGGAGGCACAGTGGGGGCATCATACATATTATACGGGAGGCACAGTGGGGGCATCATACATATTACACAGGAGGCACAGTGGGGACATCATACATATTACACGGGAGGCAGAGTGGGGGCATCATACATATTACACGGGAGGCATAGTGGGGGCATCATACATATTACACGGGAGGCACAGTGGGGACATCATGCATATTACACGGTAGGCACAGTGGGGGCATCATACATATTACACGGGAGGCACAGTGGGGACATCATACATATTACACGGGAGGCACAGTGGGGGCATCATACATATTACACGGGAGGCACAGTGGGGACATCATACATATTACACGGGAGGCACAGTGGGGGCATCATACATATTACACGGGAGGCACAGTGGGGGCATCATACATATTACACGGGAGGCACATTGGGGGCATCATACATATTACACGGGAGGCACAGTGGGTGCATCATACATATTACACGGGAGGCAGAGTGGGGGCATCATACATATTACACGGGAGGCACAGTGGGGGCATCATACATATTACACGGGAGGCAGAGTGGGGGCATCATATATATTACACGGGAGGCACAGTGGGGGAATCATACATATTACACGGCAGGCACAGTGGGCACATCATACATATTACACGGGAGGCACAGTGGGGGCATCATACATATTACACGGGAGGCACAGTGGGGGCATCATACATATCACACGGGAGGCACAGTGGGGGCATCATACATATTACACGGGAGGCACAGTGGGGGCATCATACATATCACACAGGAGGCACAGTGGGGGCATCATACATATCACACAGGAGGCACAGTGGGGGCATCATACATATCACACGGGAGGCACAGTGGGGGCATCATACATATCACACGGATGGCACAGTGGGTGCATCATGCATATTACATGGGAGGCACAGTGGGGGCATCATACATATTACACGGGAAGCACAGTGGGGGCATCATACATATTACACGGGAGGCACAGTGGGGACATCATACATATGACACTGGAGGCACAGTGGGGGAATCATACATATTACACGGGAGGCACAGTGGGGGCATCAGACATATCACACAGGAGGCACAGTTGGGGCATCATACATATCACACGGGAGGCACAGTTGGGGCATCATACATATCACACGGGAGACACAGTGGGGGCATCATACATATTACACGGGAGGCACAGTGGGGACATCATACATATCACACTGGAGGCACAGTGGGGGAATCATACATATTACACGGGAGGCACAGTGGGCACATCATACATATTACTCGGGAGGCATAGTGGGGGCATCATACATATCACACGGGAGGCACAGTGGGGGCATCATACATATCACACGGGAGGCACAGTGGGGGCATTAGACATATCACACGGGAGGCACAGTGGGGGCATTAAACATATTACACGGGAGGCACAGTGGGGGCATCATACATATCACACAGGAGGCACAGTGGGGGCATCATACATATCACACAGTAGGCACAGTGGGGGCATCATACATATTACACGGGAGGCACAGTGGGGGCATCATACATATTACATTGAGGCACAGTGGGGGCATCATACATATTACACGGGAGGCACAGTGGGGGCATCATACATATCACACTGGAGGCACAGTGGGGCATCATACATATTACACGGGAGGCACAGTCGGGGCATCATACATATCACACGGGAGGCACAGAGGGGGCATCATACATATTACACGGGAGGCACAGTGGGGGCATCATACATATTACACGGGAGGCACAGTGGGGGCATTATACATATTACACGGGAGGCACAGTGGGGGCATCATACATATTACACGGGAGGCACAGTGGGGGCATCATACATATTACACGGGAGGAACAGTGGGGGCATCATACATATCACACGGGAGGCACAGTGCGGGCATCATACATATTACACGGGAGGCACAGTGGGGGCATCATACATATTACACGGGAGGCACAGTGCGGGCATCATACATATTACACGGGAGGCACAGTGGGGGCATCATACATATTACACGGGAGGCACAGTGGGGGCATCATACATATTACATGGGAGGCACAGTGGGGGCATCATACATATTACACGGGAGGCAGAGTGGGGGCATCATACATATTACACGGGAGGCACAGTGGGGGCATCATACATATTACATGGGAGGCACAGTGGGGGCATCATATTACACGGGAGGCACAGTGGGGGCATCATACATATTATACGGGAGGCACAGTGGGGGCATCATACATATTACATGGGAGGCACAGTGGGGGCATCATACATATTACACGGGAGGCACAGTGGGGGTATCATACATATTACACGGGAGGCACAGTGGGGGTATCATACATATTACACGGGAGGCAGAGTGGGGGCATCATACATATTACACGGGAAGCACAGTGGGGTCATCATACATATTACACAGGAGACACAGTGGGGGCATCATACATATTACACGGGAGGCACAGTGGGGGCATCATACATATTACATGGGAGGCACAGTGGGGCATCATACATATTACACGGGATGCACAGTGGGGGCATCATACATATTACACATGAGGCACAGTGGGGACATCATACATATTACACGGGAGGCACAGTGGGGGCATCATACATATCACACGGAAGGCACAGTGGGTGCATCATGCATATTACACGGGAGGCACAGTGGGGGCATCATACATATTACACGGGAAGCACAGTGGGGGCATCATACATATCACACGGGAGGCACAGTGGGGCATCATACATATTACACGGGATGCACAGTGGGGGCATCATACATATTACACATGAGGCACAGTGGGGACATCATACATATTACACGGGAGGCACAGTGGGGGCATCATACATATCACACGGAAGGCACAGTGGGTGCATCATACATATTACACGGGAGGCACAGTCGGGGCATCATACATATCACACGGGAGGCACAGAGGGGGCATCATACATATTACACGGGAGGCACAGTGGGGGCATCATACATATTACACGGGAGGCACAGTGGGGGCATTATACATATTACACGGGAGGCACAGTGGGGGCATTATACATATTACACGGGAGGCACAGTGGGGGCATCATACATATTACACGGGAGGCACAGTGGGGGAATCATACATATTACACGGGAGGAACAGTGGGGGCATCATACATATCACACGGGAGGCACAGTGCGGGCATCATACATATTACACGGGAGGCACAGTGGGGGCATCATACATATTACACGGGAGGCACAGTGGGGGCATCATACATATTACACGGGAGGCACAGTGGGGGCATCATACATATTACACGGGAGGCACAGTGGGGGCATCATACATATTACACGGGAGGCACAGTGGGGGCATCATACATATTACATGGGAGGCACAGTGGGGGCATCATATTACACGGGAGGCACAGTGGGGGCATCATACATATTATACGGGAGGCACAGTGGGGGCATCATACATATTACATGGGAGGCACAGTGGGGGCATCATACATATTACACGGGAGGCACAGTGGGGGTATCATACATATTACACGGGAGGCAGAGTGGGGGCATCATACATATTACACGGGAAGCACAGTGGGGTCATCATACATATTACACAGGAGACACAGTGGGGGCATCATACATATTACACGGGAGGCACAGTGGGGGCATCATACATATTACATGGGAGGCACAGTGGGGCATCATACATATTACACGGGATGCACAGTGGGGGCATCATACATATTACACATGAGGCACAGTGGGGACATCATACATATTACACGGGAGGCACAGTGGGGGCATCATACATATCACACGGAAGGCACAGTGGGGCATCATGCATATTACATGGGAGGCACAGTGGGGGCATCATACATATTACACGGGAAGCACAGTGGGGGCATCATACATATCACACGGGAGGCACAGTGGGGACATCATACATATGACACTGGAGGCACAGTGGGGGCATCATACATATTACACAGGAGGCACAGTGGGGGCATCATACATATTACACGGGAGGCACAGTGGGGGCATCATACATATTACACGGGAGGCACAGTGGGGGCATCATACATATTACACGGGAGGCACAGTGGGGGCATAATACATTTTACACGGGAGGCACAGTGGGGGCATCATACATATCACACGGGAGGCACAGTGGGGGCATCATACATATCACACGGGAGGCACAGTGGGGGCATCATACATATTACATGGGAGGCACAGTGGGGGCATCATATTACATGGGAGGCACAGTGGGGGCATCATACATATCACACAGGAGGCACAGTGGGGGCATCATACATATCACATGGGAGACACAGTGGGGGCATCATACATATTACACGGGAGGCACAGTGGGGACATCATACATATCACACTGGAGGCACAGTGGGGGAATCATACATATTACACGGGAGGCACAGTGGGCACATCATACATATTACACGGGAGGCACAGTGGGGGCATCATACATATCACACAGGAGGCACAGTGGGGGCATCATACATATCACACGGGAGGCACAGTTGGGGCATCATACATATGACACGGGAGGCACAGTGGGGGCACTACACATATTACACGGGAGGCACAGTGGTGGCATTAGGCATATTACACGGGAGGCACAGTGGGGGCATCATACATATCACACGGGAGGCACAGTGGGGGCATCATACATATCACACGAGAGGCACAGTGGGGGCATCATACATATCACACGGGAGACACAGTGGGGGCATCATACATATCACACGGGAGGCATAGTGTGGGCATCATACATATCACACAGGAGGCACAGTGGGGGCATCATACATATTACACGGGAGGCACAGTGGGGGCATCATACATATTACACGGGAGGCACAGTGGGGCATCATACATATTACACGGGAAGCACAGTTGGGGCATCATACATATTACACGGGAGGCACAGTGGGGGCATCATACATATTACATGGGAGGCACAGTGGGGGCATCATACATATTACATGGAGGCACAGTGGGGGCATCATACATATTACACGGGAGGCACAGTGGGGGTATTATACATATCACACTGGAGGCACAGTGGGGCATCATACATATTACATGGGAGGCACAGTGGGGGCATCATACATATCACACGGGAGGCACAGTGGGGGCATCATACATATTACACGGGAGGCACAGTGGGGGCATCATACATATTACACGGGAGGCACAGTGGGGGCATTATACATATTACACGGGAGGCACAGTGGGGGCATCATACATATTACACGGGAGGCACAGTGGGGGCATCATACATATTACACGGGAGGCACAGTGGGGGCATCATACATGTTACACGGGAGGCACAGTGCGGGCATCATACATATTACACGGGAGGCACAGTGGGGGCATCATACATATTACACGGGAGGCACAGTGGGGGCATCATACATATTACACGGAAGGCACAGTGGGGGCATCATACATATCACACGAGAGGCACAGTGGGGGCATCAGACATATTACACGAGAGGCACAGTGGGGGCATCAGACATATTACACGGGAGGCACAGTGGGGGCATCAGACATATTACACGGGAGGCACAGTGGGGGCATCAGACATATTATACGGTAAGCACAGTGGGGCATCATACATAATACACGGGAGGCACAGTGGGGACATCAGACATATTACACACGAGGCACAGTGGGGGCATCATACATATTACACACGAGGCACAGTGGGGGCATCATACATATTACACGGGAGGCACAGTGGGGGCATCATACATATTACACGGGAGGCACAGTGGGGGCATCATACATATTACACGGAAAGCACAGTGGGGGCATCATACATATTACACGGGAGGCACAGTGGGGACATCATAAATATTACACGGGAGGCACAGTGGGGGCATCTTACATATCACACGGGAGGCACAGTGGGTGCATCATACATATTACATGGGAGGTACAGTGGAGACATCATACTTATTACACGGGAGGCACAGTGGGGGCATCATACATATTACACGGGAAGCACAGTGGGGGCATCATACATATTACACGGGAGGCACAGTGGGGACATCATACATATGACACTGGAGGCACAGTGGGGGAATCATACATATTACACGGGAGGCACAGTGGGCACATCATACATATTACACGGGAGGCACAATGGGGGCATCATAGATATTACACGGGAGGCACAATGGGGGCATCATACATATTACATGGGAGGCACAGTGGGGGCATCATACATATCACACGGGAGGCACAGTGGGGGCATCATACATATCACACGGGAGGCACAGTGGGGGCATCATACATATCACACGGGAGGCACAGTGGGGGCATCATACATATCACACGGGAGGCACAGTGGGGGCATTAGACATATTACACGGGAGGCACAGTGGGGGCATTAGACATATTACACGGGAGGCACAGTGGGGGCATCATACATATCACACAGGAGGCACAGTGGGGGCATCATACATATCACACGGGAGGCACAGTGGGGGCATCATACATATCACACGGGAGACACAGTGTGGGCATCATACATATTACACGGGAGGCACAGTGGGGACACCACACATCACACTGGAGGCACAGTGGGGGAATCATACATATTACACGGGAGGCACAGTGGGCACATCATACATATTACACGGGAGGCACAGTGGGGGCATCATACATATTACATGGGAGGCACAGTGGGTGCATCATACATATCACACGGGAGGCACAGTGGGGGCATCATACATATCACACGGGAGGCACAGTGGGGGCATCATACATATCACACGGGAGGCACAGTGGGGGCATTAGACATATTAAATGGGAGGCACAGTGGTGGCATTAGACATATTACACTGGAGGCACAGTGGGGGCATCATACATATCACACGGGAGGCACAGTGGGGTCATCATACATATCACACGGGAGGCACAGTGGGGGCATCATACATATCACACGGGAGGCACAGTGGGGGCATCATACATATCACACGGGAGGCACGGTGGGGGCATTAGACATATTACACGGGAGGCACTGTTGGGGCATCATACATATTACACGGGAGGCACAGTGGGGGCATCATACATATTACACGGGAGGCACAGTGGGGGCATCATACATATTACACGGGAGGCACAGTGGGGCATCATACATATTACACGGGAAGCACAGTGGGGGCATCATACATATTACACGGGAGGCACAGTGGGGGCATCATACATATTACACGGGAGGCACAGTGGGGACATCATACATATTACACGGGAGGCACAGTGGGGGCATCATACATATTACACGGGAGGCACAGTGGGGGCATCATACATATTACATGGGAGGCACAGTGGGGGCATCATACATATCACACGGGAGGCACAGTGGGGACATCATAAATATTACACGGGAAGCACAGTGGGGGATCATACATATTACACGGGAGGCACAGTGGGGGATCATCCATATTACACGGGAAGCACAGTGGCGGCATCATACATATTACACGGGAGGCACAGTGGGGGCATCATACCTATCACACGGGAGGCACAGTGGGGGCATTATACATATCACACGGGAGGCACAGTGGGGGCATCATACATATCACACGGGAGGCACAGTGGGGGCATTAGACATATTACACGGGAGGCACAGTGGGGGCATCATACATATTACACGGGAGGCACAGTTTGGGCATTAGACGTATTACACGGGAGGCACAGTGGGGGCATCATAAATATCACACGGGAGGCACAGTGGGGGCATCATACATATCACACGGGAGGCACAGTGGGGGAATCATACATATCACACGGGAGACACAGTGGGGGCATCATACATATCACACGGGAGGCATAGTGGGGGCATCATACATATCACACGGGAGGCACAGTGGGGGCATCATACATATTACTCGGGAGGCACAGTAGGGGCATCATACATATTACACGGGAGGCACAGTGGGTGCATCATACATATTACACGGGAGGCACAGTGCAGGCATCATACATATTACACGGGAGGCACAGTGGGGGCATCATAAATATTACACGGGAGGCACAGTGAGGGCATCATACATATTACACGAGAGGCACAGTGGGGGCATCATACATATCACACGGGAGGCACAGTGGGGGCATCAGACATATTACACGGGAGGCACAGTGGGGGCATCAGACATGTTACATGGGAGGCACAGTGGGGGCATCATGCATATTACACGAAAAGCACAGTGGGGCATCATGCATATTACACGGGAGGCACAGTGGGGGCATCAGACATATTACACGGGAGGCACAGTGGGGGCATCAGACATATTACACGGGAGGCACAGTGGGGGCATCATACATATTACACGGGAGGCACAGTGGGGGAATCATACATATTACATGGGAGGCACAGTGGGGGCATCATACATATTACACGGGAAGCACAGTGGGGACATCATACATATTACACGGGAGACACAGTGGGGACATCATACATATTACACTGGAGGCACAGTGGGGGCATCATACATATCACACGGGAGGCACAGTGGGGTCATCATACATATTACACGGGAGGCACAGTGGGGGCATCATACATATCACACGGGAGGCACAGTGGGGGCATCATACATATTACACCGGAGGTACAGTGGGGGCATCATACATATTACACGGGAGGCACAGTGGGGGTATCATACATATTACACGGGAGGCACAGTGGGGGCATCATACATATTACACGGGAGGCACAGTGGGGGCATCATACATATTACACGGGAGGCAGAGTGGGGGCATCATGCATATTTCACGGGATGCACAGTGGGGGCATCATACATATTACACAGGAGGCACAGTGGGGGCATCATACATATTACACGGGAGGCACAGTGGGGGCATCATACATAATACACGGGAGGCACAGTGGGGGCATCATACGTATTACACGAGAGGGACAGTGGGGGCATCATACATATTACACGGGAGACAGAGTGGGGGCATCATACATATTACACGGGAGGCACAGTGGGGGCATCATACATATTACATGGGAGGCACAGTGGGGGCATCATATTACACGGGAGGCACAGTGGGGGCATCATACATATTATACGGGAGGCACAGTGGGGGCATCATACATATTACATGGGAGGCACAGTGGGGGCATCATACATATTACACGGGAGGCACAGTGGGGGCATCATACACATTACACAGGAGGCACAGTGGGGGCATCATACATTTTACACGGGAGGCACAGTGGGGACATCATACATATTACACGGGAGGCACAGCGGGGGCATCATACATATCACACGGGAGGCACAGTGGGGGCATCATACATATTACATGGGAGGCACAGTGGGGGCATCATACATATTACACGGGAGGCACAGTGGGGGTATCATACATATTACGCGGGAGGCACAGTGGGGGCATCATACATATTACACGGGAGGCACAGTGGGGCATCATACATATTAAACGGGAAGCACAGTGGGGGCATCATACATTTTACACGGGAGGCACAGTGGGGACATCATACATATTACATGGGAGGCACAGTGGGGGCATCATACATATCACACGGGAGGCACAGTGGGGGCATCATACATATCACATGGGAGGCACAGTGGGGGCATCATACATATTACATGGGAGGCACAGTTGGGGCATCATACATATTACACGGGAAGCACAGTGGGGGCATCATACATATTACACGGGAGGCACAGTGGGGACATCATACATATCACACTGGAGGCACAGTGGGGGAATCATACATATTACACGGGAGGCACAGTGGGCACATCATACATATTACACGGGAGGCACAGTTGGGCATCATACATATTACATGGGAGGCACATTGGGGGCATCATACATATTACACGGGAAGCACAGTGGGGGCATCATACATATTACACGGGAGGCACAGTGGGGACATCATACATATCACACTGGAGGCACAGTGGGGGAATCATACATATTACACGGGAGGCACAGTGGGCACATCATACATATCACACGGGAGGCACAGTGGGGCATCATACATATCACACGGGAGGCATCATACATATTACACGAGAGGCACAGTGGGGGCATCATACATATCACACAGGAGGCACAGTGGGGGCATCATACATAGCACACGGGAGGCACAGTGGGGGCATCATACATATCACACGGGAGGCACAGTGGGGGCATTAGACATATTACACGGGAGGCACAGTGGGGGCATTAGACATATTACACGGGAGGCACAGTGGGGGCATCATACATATCACACAGGAGGCACAGTGGGGGCATCATACATATCACACGGGAGGCACAGTGGGGGCATCATACATATCACACGGGAGACACAGTGGGGGCATCATACATATCACACGGGAGGCATAGTGGGGGCATCATACATATCACACAGGAGGCACAGTGGGGGCATCATGCATATTACATGGGAGGCACAGTGGGGGCATCATACATATTACACGGGAGGCACAGTGGGGCATCATACATATTACACGGGAAGCACAGTTGGGGCATCATACATATTACATGGGAGGCACAGTGGGGGCATCATACATATTACACGGGAGGCACAGTGGGGGCATCATACATATTACACGGGAGGCACAGTGGGGGCATCATACATATTACACGGGAGGCACAGTGGGGGCATCATACATATTACACGGGAGGCACAGTGGGGGCATCATACATATTACACGGGAGGCACAGTGGGGGCATCATACATATTACACGGGCGGCACAGTGGGGGCATCATACATATCACACGGGAGGCACAGTGGGGGCATCAGACATATTACACGGGAGGCACAGTGGGGGCATCAGACATGTTACACGGGAGGCACAGTGGGGGCATCATGCATATTACACGAAAAGCACAGTGGGGCATCATGCATATTACAAGGGAGGCACAGTGGAGGCATCAGACATATTACACGGGAGGCACAGTGGGGGCATCAGACATATTACACGGGAGGCACAGTGGGGGCATCAGACATATTACACGGGAGGCACAGTGGGGGCATCATACATATTACATGGGAGGCACAGTGGGGGCATCATACATATTACACGGGAAGCACAGTGGGGACATCATACATATTACACGGGAGGCACAGTGGGGACATCATACATATTACACTGGAGGCACAGTGGGGGCATCATACATATCACACGGGAGGCACAGTGGGGTCATCATACATATTACACGGGAGGCACAGTGGGGGCATCATACATATCACACGGGAGGCACAGTGGGGGCATCATACATATTACACGGGAGGCACAGTGGGGGCATCATACATATTACATGGGAGGCACAGTGGGGGCATTATACATATTACACGGGAGGCACAGTGGGGGCATCATACATATTACACGGGAGGCACAGTGGGGGCATCATACATATTACACGGGAGGCACAGTCGGGGCATCATACATATTACACGGGAGGCACAGTGGGGGCATCATACATATTACACGGGAGGCACAGTGGGGACATCATACATATTACATGGGAGGCACAGTGGGGGCATCATACATATTACACGGGAGGCAGAGTGGGGGCATCATACATATTACACGAGAGGCACAGTGGGGGCATCATACATATTACACAGGAGTCACAGTGGGGACATCATACATATTACATGGGTGGCACAGTGGGGGCATCATACATATTACACGGGAGACAGAGTGGGGGCATCATACATATTACACGGGAGGCACAGTGGGGGCATCATACATATTACACAGGAGGCACAGTGGGGGCATCATACATATTACACGGGAGGCACAGTGGGGGCATCATACATATTACACGGGAGGAACAGTGGGGGCATCATACATATTACACGGGAGGCACAGTGGGGGCATCATACATATTACACGGGAGGCAGAGTGAGGGCATCATACATATTACACGGGAGGCACAGTGGGGGCATCATACATATTACATGGGAGGCACAGTGGGGGCATCATATTACACGCGAGGCACAGTGGGGGCATCATACATATTATACGGGAGGCACAGTGGGGGCATCATACATATTACATGGGAGGCACAGTGGGGGCATCATACATTTTACACGGGAGGCACATTGGGGGTATCATAAATATTACACGGGAGGCAGAGTGGGGGCATCATACATATTACACGGGAGGCACAGTGGGGGCATCATACATATTACACAGGAGGCACAGTGGGGGCATCATACATATTACAAGGGAGGCACGGTGGGGGCATCATACATATTACACGGGAGGCACAGTGGGGCATCATACATATTACACGGGAAGCACAGTGGGGGCATCATACATATTACACGGGAGGCACAGTGGGGACATCATACATATTACACGGGAGGCACAGTGGGGGCATCATACATATCACACGGGAGGCACAGTGGGGGCATCATACATATCACATGGGAGGCACAGTGGGGGTATCATACATATTACACGGGAGGCACAGTGGGGGCATCATACATATTACACGGGAAGCACAGTGGGGGCATCATACATATTACACGGGAGGCACAGTGGGGACATCATACATATCACACTGGAGGCACAGTGGGGGAATCATACATATTACACGAGAGGCGCAGTGGGCACATCATACATATTACACGGGAGGCACAGTGGGGGCATCATACATATTACATGGGAGGCACAGTGGGGGCATCATATATATCACACGGGAGGCACAGTGGGGTCATCATACATATTACACGGGAGGCACAGTGGGGGCATCATACATATCACACGGGAGGCACAGTGGGGGCATCATACATATTACACGGGAGGTACAGTGGGGGCATCATACATATTACACGGGAGGCACAGTGGGGGCATCATACATATTACATGGGAGGCACAGTGGGGGCATCATACATATTACACGGGAGGCACAGTGGGGACATCGTACATATTACACGGGAGGCACAGTGGGGACATCGTACATATTACACGGGAGGCACAGTGGGGGCATCATACATATCACACGGGAGGCACAGTGGGGGCATCATACATATCACATGGGAGGCACAGTGGGGGCATCATACATATTACATGGGAGGCACAGTGGGGGCATCATAAATATTACACGGGAAGGACAGTGGGGGCATCATACATATTACACGGGAGGCACAGTGGGGACATCATACATATCACACTGGAGGCACCGTGGGGGAATCATACATATTACATGGGAGGCACAGTGGGCACATCATACATATTACACGGGAGGCACAGTGGGGGCATCATACATATCACACGGGAGGCACAGTGGGGGCATCATACATATTACACGAGAGGCACAGTGGGGGCATCATACATATTACACGAGAGGCATAGTGGGGGCATCATACATATCAGACGGGAAGCACAGTGGGGGCATGATACATATCACACGGGAGGCACAGTGGGGACATTAGACATATTACACGGGAGGCACAGTGGGGGCATCATACGTATTACACGGGAGGCACAGTTTGGGCATTAGACATATTACACGGGAGGCACAGTGGGGGCATCATACATATCACACGGGAGGCACAGTGGGGGCATCATACATATCACACGGGAGGCACAGTGGGGGCATCATACATATCACACGGGAGACACAATGGGGGCATCATACAGATCACACGGGAGGCACAGTGGGGGCATCATACATATCACACAGGAGGCACAGTGGGGGCATCATACATATTACACGGGAGGCACAGTGGGGGCATCATACATATTACACGGGAGGCACAGTGGGGCATCATACATATGACACGGGAAGCACAGTTGGGGCATCATATATATTACACGGGAGGCATAGTGGGGGCATCATACATATTACATGGGAGGCACAGTGGGGGCATCATACATATTACATGGAGTCACAGTGGGGGCATCATACATATTACACGGGAGGCACAGTGGGGGCATCATACTTATCACACTGGAGGCACAGTGGGGACATCATACATATTACATGGGAGGCACAGTGGGGGCATCATACATATTACATGGGAGGCACAGTGGGGGCATCATACATATCACACGGGAGGCACAGTGGGGGCATCATACATGTTACACGGGAGGCACAGTGGGGGCATCATACATATCACACGGGAGGCACAGTGGGGGCATCATACATATTACACGGGAGGCACAGTGGGGGCATTATACATATTACACGGGAGGCACAGTGGGGGCATCATACATATTACACGGGAGGCACAGTGGGGGCATCATACATATTACACGGGAGGCACAGTCGGGGCATCATACATATTACACGGGAGGCACAGTGGGGGCATCATACATATTACACGGGAGGCACAGTGGGGACATCATACATATTACATGGGAGGCACAGTGGGGGCATCATACATATTACACGGGAGGCAGAGTGGGGGCATCATACATATTACACGGGAGGCACAGTGGGGGCATCATACATATTACACAGGAGGCACAGTGGGGGCATCATACATATTACACGGGAGGCACAGTGGGGGCATCATACATATTACACAGGAGTCACAGTGGGGACATCATACATATTACATGGGTGGCACAGTGGGGGCATCATACATATTACACGGGAGACAGAGTGGGGGCATCATACATATTACACGGGAGGCACAGTGGGGGCATCATACATATTACACAGGAGGCACAGTGGGGGCATCATACATATTACACGGGAGGCACAGTGGGGGCATCATACATATTACACGGGAGGAACAGTGGGGGCATCATACATATTACACGGGAGGCACAGTGGGGGCATCATACATATTACACGGGAGGCAGAGTGAGGGCATCATACATATTACACGGGAGGCACAGTGGGGGCATCATACATATTACATGGGAGGCACAGTGGGGGCATCATATTACACGCGAGGCACAGTGGGGGCATCATACATATTATACGGGAGGCACAGTGGGGGCATCATACATATTACATGGGAGGCACAGTGGGGGCATCATACATATTACACGGGAGGCACATTGGGGGTATCATAAATATTACACGGGAGGCAGAGTGGGGGCATCATACATATTACACGGGAGGCACAGTGGGGGCATCATACATATTACACAGGAGGCACAGTGGGGGCATCATACATATTACAAGGGAGGCACGGTGGGGGCATCATACATATTACACGGGAGGCACAGTGGGGCATCATACATATTACACGGGAAGCACAGTGGGGGCATCATACATATTACACGGGAGGCACAGTGGGGACATCATACATATTACACGGGAGGCACAGTGGGGGCATCATACATATCACACGGGAGGCACAGTGGGGGCATCATACATATCACATGGGAGGCACAGTGGGGGCATCATACATATTACACGGGAGGCACAGTGGGGGCATCATACATATTACACGGGAGGCACAGTGGGGGCATCATACATATTACACGGGAAGCACAGTGGGGGCATCAGACATATTACACGGGAGGCACAGTGGGGACATCATACATATCACACTGGAGGCACAGTGGGGGAATCATACATATTACACGAGAGGCGCAGTGGGCACATCATACATATTACACGGGAGGCACAGTGGGGGCATCATACATATTACATGGGAGGCACAGTGGGGGCATCATACATATCACACGGGAGGCACAGTGGGGTCATCATACATATTACACGGGAGGCACAGTGGGGGCATCATACATATCACACGGGAGGCACAGTGGGGGCATCATACATATTACATGGGAGGTACAGTGGGGGCATCATACATATTACACGGGAGGCACAGTGGGGGTATCATACATATTACACGGGAGGCACAGTGGGGGCATCATACATATTACACGGGAGGCACAGTGGGGGCATCATACATATTACACAGGAGGCACAGTGGGGCCATCATACATATTACACGGGAGGCACAGTGGGGGCATCATACATATTACACGGGAGGCACAGTGGGGGCATCATACATATTACACGGGAAGCACAGTGGGGGCATCATACATATTACACGGGAGGCACAGTGGGGACATCGTACATATTACACGGGAGGCACAGTGGGGGCATCGTACATATCACACGGGAGGCACAGTGGGGGCATCATACATATCACATGGGAGGCACAGTGGGGGCATCATACATATTACATGGGAGGCACAGTGGGGGCATCATACATATTACACGGGAAGGACAGTGGGGGCATCATACATATTACACGGGAGGCACAGTGGGGACATCATACATATCACACTGGAGGCACCGTGGGGGAATCATACATATTACATGGGAGGCACAGTGGGCACATCATACATATTACACGGGAGGCACAGTGGGGGCATCATACATATCACACGGGAGGCACAGTGGGGGCATCATACATATTACACGAGAGGCACAGTGGGGGCATCATACATATCACACAGGAGGCACAGTGGGGGCATCATACATATCACACGTGAGGCACAGTGGGGGCATCATACATATTACACGAGAGGCACAGTGGGGGCATCATACATATCACACAGGAGGCACAGTGGGGGCATCATACATATCACACGTGAGGCACAGTGGGGGCATCATACATATCACACGGGAGGCACAGTGGGGGCATCATACATATCACACGGGAGGCACAGTGGGGGCATCATACATATCACACGGGAGACACAGTGGGGGCATCATACATATTACACGGGAGGCACAGTGGGGGCATCATACATATTACACGGGAGGCACAGTGGGGCATCATACATATTACACGGGAAGCACAGTTGGGGCATCATATATATTACACGGGAGGCACAGTGGGGGCATCATACATATTACATGGGAGGCACAGTGGGGGCATCATACATATTACATGGAGTCACAGTGGGGGCATCATACATATTACACGGGAGGCACAGTGGGGGCAACATACCTATCACACAGGAGGCATAGTGGGGGCATCATACATATCAGACGGGAAGCACAGTGGGGGCATGATACATATCACACGGGAGGCACAGTGGGGACATTAGACATATTACACGGGAGGCACAGTGGGGGCATCATACGTATTACACGGGAGGCACAGTTTGGGCATTAGACATATTACACGGGAGGCACAGTGGGGGCATCATACATATCACACGGGAGGCACAGTGGGGGCATCATACATATCACACGGGAGGCACAGTGGGGGCATCATACATATCACACGGGAGACACAATGGGGGCATCATACAGATCACACGGGAGGCACAATGGGGGCATCATACATATCACACAGGAGGCACAGTGGGGGCATCATACATATTACACGGGAGGCACAGTGGGGGCATCATACATATTACACGGGAGGCACAGTGGGGCATCATACATATGACAAGGGAAGCACAGTTGGGGCATCATATATATTACACGGGAGGCACAGTGGGGGCATCATACATATTACATGGGAGGCACAGTGGGGGCATCATACATATTACATGGAGTCACAGTGGGGGCATCATACTTATCACACTGGAGGCACAGTGGGGGCATCATACATATCACACTGGAGGCACAGTGGGGGCATCATACATATTACATGGGAGGCACAGTGGGGGCATCATACATATCACACGGGAGGCACAGTGGGGGCATCATACATGTTACACGGGAGGCACAGTGGGGGCATCATACATATCACACGGGAGGCACAGTGGGGGCATCATACATATTACACGGGAGGCACAGTGGGGGCATTATACATATTACACGGGAGGCACAGTGGGGGCATCATACATATTACACGGGAGGCACAGTGGGGGCATCATACATATTACACGGGAGGCACAGTCGGGGCATCATACATATTACACGGGAGGCACAGTGGGGGCATCATACATATTACACAGGAGGCACAGTGGGGACATCATACATATTACACGGGAGGCACAGTGGGGGCATCATACATATTACACAGGAGGCACAGTGGGGACATCATACATATTACATGGGAGGCACAGTGGGGGCATCATACATATTACACGGGAGGCACAGTGGGGGCATCATACCTATCACACAGGAGGCAAAGTGGGGGCATCATACATATCACACGGGAGGCACAGTGGGGGCATCATACATATCACATGGGAGGCACAGTGGGGACATTAGACATATTACACGGGAGGCACAGTGGGGGCATCATACATATTACACGGGAGGCACAGTGGGGGCATCATACATATTACACGGGAGGCACAGTGGGGGCATCATACATATTACACGGGAGGCACAGTGGGGGCATCATACATATTACACGGGAGGCACAGAGGGGGCATTATACATATTACACGGGAGGCACAGTGGGGGCATCATACATATCACACGGGAGGCACAGTGGCGGCATCATACATATCACATGGGAGGCACAGTGGGGGCATCATACATATTACACGGGAGGCACAGTGGGGGCATCATACATATTACACGGGAAGCACAGTGGGGGCATCATACATATTACACGGGAGGCACAGTGGGGACATCATACATATCACACTGGAGGCACAGTGGGGGAATCATACATATTACACGGGAGGCGCAGTGAGCACATCATACATATTACACGGGAGGCACAGTGGGGGCATCATACATATTACATGGGAGGCACAGTGGTGGCATCATACATATCACACGGGAGGCACAGTGGGGGCATCATACATATTACACGAGAGGCACAGTGGGGGCATCATACATATCACACGGGAGGCACAGTGGGGGCATCATACATATCACACGGGAGGCACAGTGGGGACATTAGACATATTACACGGGAGGCACAGTGGGGGCATCATACGTATTACACGGGAGGCACAGTTTGGGCATTAGACATATTACACGGGAGGCACAGTGGGGGCATCATACATATCACACGGGAGGCACAGTGGGGGCATCATACATATCACACGGGAGGCACAGTGGGGGCATCATACATATCACACGGGAGACACAGTGGGGGCATCATGCAGATCACACGGGAGGCATAGTGGGGGCATCATACATATCACACAGGAGGCACAGTGGGGGCATCATACATATTACACGGGAGGCACAGTGGGGGCATCATACATATTACACGGGAGGCACAGTGGGGCATCATACATATTACACGGGAAGCACAGTTGGGGCATCATATATATTACACGGGAGGCACAGTGGGGGCATCATACATATTACATGGGAGGCACAGTGGGGGCATCATACATATTACATGGAGTCACAGTGGGGGCATCATACATATTACACGGGAGGCACAGTGGGGGCATCATACCTATCACACAGGAGGCAAAGTGGGGGCATCATACATATCACACGGGAGGCACAGTGGGGGCATCATACATATCACATGGGAGGCACAGTGGGGACATTAGACATATTACACGGGAGGCACAGTGGGGGCATCATACGTATTACACGGGAGGCACAGTTTGGGCATTAGACATATTACACGGGAGGCACAGTGGGGGCATCATACATATCACACGGGAGGCACAGTGGGGGCATCATACATATCACATGGGAGGCACAGTGGGGGCATCATACATATCACACGGGAGACACAGTGGGGGCATCATACAGATCACACGGGAGGCATAGTGGGGGCATCATACATATCACACGGGAGGCACAGTGGGGGCATCATACATATCACACGGGAGACACAGTGGGGGCATCATACAGATCACACGGGAGGCATAGTGGGGGCATCATACATATCACACAGGAGGCACAGTGGGGGCATCATACATATTACACGGGAGGCACAGTGGGGGCATCATACATATTACATGGGAGGCACAGTGGGGCATCATACATATTACACGGGAAGCACAGTTGGGGCATCATATATATTACACGGGAGGCACAGTGGGGGCAACATACCTATCACACGGGAGGCACAGTGGGGGCATCATACATATCACACGGGAGGCACAGTGGGGGCATGATACATATCACACGGGAGGCACAGTGGGGACATTAGACATATTACACGGGAGTCACAGTGGGGGCATCATACGTATTACACGGGAGGCACAGTTTGGGCATTAGACATATTACACGGGAGGCACAGTGGGGGCATCATACATATCACACGGGAGGCACAGTGGGGGCATCATACATATCACACGGGTGGCACAGTGGGGGCATCATACATATCACACGGGAGACACAATGGGGGCATCATACAGATCACACGGGAGGCATAGTGGGGGCATCATACATATCACACAGGAGGCACAGTGGGGGCATCATACATATTACACGGGAGGCACAGTGGGGGCATCATACATATTACACGGGAGGCACAGTGGGCATCATACATATTACACGGGAAGCACAGTTGGGGCATCATATATATTACACGGGAGGCACAGTGGGGGCATCATACATATTACACGGGAGGCACAGTGGGGGCATCATACATATTACATGGGAGGCACAGTGGGGGCATCATACATATTACATGGAGTCACAGTGGGGGCATCATACATATTACACGGGAGGCACAGTGGGGGCATCATACTTATCACACTGGAGGCACAGTGGGGGCATCATACATATTACATGGGAGGCACAGTGGGGGCATCATACATATTACACGGGAGGCACAGTGGGGGCATCATACATATCACACGGGAGGCACAGTGGGGGCATCATACATGTTACACGGGAGGCACAGTGGGGGCATCATAGTTATCACACGGGAGGCACAGTGGGGGCATCATACATATTACACGGGAGGCACAGTGGGGGCATTATACATATTACATGGGAGGCACAGTGGGGGCATCATACATATTACACGGGAGGCACAGTGGGGGCATCATACATATTACACGGGAGGCACAGTCGGGGCATCATACATATTACACGGGAGGCACAGTGGGGGCATCATACATATTACACAAGAGGCACAGTGGGGACATCATACATATTACATGGGAGGCACAGTGGGGGCATCATACATATTACACGGGAGGCAGAGTGGGGGCATCATACATATTACACGGGAGGCACAGTGGGGGCATCATACATATCACACGGGAGGCACAGTGGGGGCATCATACATGTTACACGGGAGGCACAGTGGGGGCATTATACATATTACACGGGAGGCACAGTGGGGGCATCATACATATTACACGGGAGGCACAGTGGGGGCATCATACATATTACACGGGAGGCACAGTCGGGGCATCATACATATTACACGGGAGGCACAGTGGGGGCATCATACATATTACACAAGAGGCACAGTGGGGACATCATACATATTACATGGGAGGCACAGTGGGGGCATCATACATATTACACGGGAGGCAGAGTGGGGGCATCATACATATTACACGGGAGGCACAGTGGGGGCATCATACATATCACACGGGAGGCACAGTGGGGGCATCATACATGTTACACGGGAGGCACAGTGGGGGCATCATACATATCACACGGGAGGCACAGTGGGGGCATCATACATATCACACGGGAGGCACAGTGGGGGCATCATACATATTACACGGGAGGCACAGTGGGGGCATTATACATATTACATGGGAGGCACAGTGGGGGCATCATACATATTACACGGGAGGCACAGTGGGGGCATCATACATATTACACGGGAGGCACAATCGGGGCATCATACATATTACACGGGAGGCACAGTGGGGGCATTATACATATTACACGGGAGGCACAGTGGGGGCATCATACATATCACACGGGAGGCACAGTGGGGGCATCATACATATCACATGGGAGGCACAGTGGGGGCATCATACATATTACACGGGAGGCACAGTGGGGGCATCATACATATTACACGGGAAGCACAGTGGGGCATCATACATATTACACGGGAAGCACAGTTGGGGCATCATATATATTACACGGGAGGCACAGTGGGGGCAACATACCTATCACACGGGAGGCACAGTGGGGGCATCATACATATCACACGGGAGGCACAGTGGGGGCATGATACATATCACACGGGAGGCACAGTGGGGACATTAGACATATTACACGGGAGTCACAGTGGGGGCATCATACGTATTACACGGGAGGCACAGTTTGGGCATTAGACATATTACACGGGAGGCACAGTGGGGGCATCATACATATCACACGGGAGGCACAGTGGGGGCATCATACATATCACACGGGTGGCACAGTGGGGGCATCATACATATCACACGGGAGACACAATGGGGGCATCATACAGATCACACGGGAGGCATAGTGGGGGCATCATACATATCACACAGGAGGCACAGTGGGGGCATCATACATATTACACGGGAGGCACAGTGGGGGCATCATACATATTACACGGGAGGCACAGTGGGCATCATACATATTACACGGGAAGCACAGTTGGGGCATCATATATATTACACGGGAGGCACAGTGGGGGCATCATACATATTACACGGGAGGCACAGTGGGGGCATCATACATATTACATGGGAGGCACAGTGGGGGCATCATACATATTACATGGAGTCACAGTGGGGGCATCATACATATTACACGGGAGGCACAGTGGGGGCATCATACTTATCACACTGGAGGCACAGTGGGGGCATCATACATATTACATGGGAGGCACAGTGGGGGCATCATACATATTACACGGGAGGCACAGTGGGGGCATCATACATATCACACGGGAGGCACAGTGGGGGCATCATACATGTTACACGGGAGGCACAGTGGGGGCATCATAGTTATCACACGGGAGGCACAGTGGGGGCATCATACATATTACACGGGAGGCACAGTGGGGGCATTATACATATTACATGGGAGGCACAGTGGGGGCATCATACATATTACACGGGAGGCACAGTGGGGGCATCATACATATTACACGGGAGGCACAGTCGGGGCATCATACATATTACACGGGAGGCACAGTGGGGGCATCATACATATTACACAAGAGGCACAGTGGGGACATCATACATATTACATGGGAGGCACAGTGGGGGCATCATACATATTACACGGGAGGCAGAGTGGGGGCATCATACATATTACACGGGAGGCACAGTGGGGGCATCATACATATCACACGGGAGGCACAGTGGGGGCATCATACATGTTACACGGGAGGCACAGTGGGGGCATTATACATATTACACGGGAGGCACAGTGGGGGCATCATACATATTACACGGGAGGCACAGTGGGGGCATCATACATATTACACGGGAGGCACAGTCAGGGCATCATACATATTACACGGGAGGCACAGTGGGGGCATCATACATATTACACAAGAGGCACAGTGGGGACATCATACATATTACATGGGAGGCACAGTGGGGGCATCATACATATTACACGGGAGGCAGAGTGGGGGCATCATACATATTACACGGGAGGCACAGTGGGGGCATCATACATATCACACGGGAGGCACAGTGGGGGCATCATACATGTTACACGGGAGGCACAGTGGGGGCATCATACATATCACACGGGAGGCACAGTGGGGGCATCATACATATTACACGGGAGGCACAGTGGGGGCATTATACATATTACATGGGAGGCACAGTGGGGGCATCATACATATTACACGGGAGGCACAGTGGGGGCATCATACATATTACACGGGAGGCACAGTGGGGCATCATACATATTACACGGGAAGCACAGTTGGGGCATCATATATATTACACGGGAGGCACAGTGGGGGCATCATACATATTACATGGGAGGCACAGTGGGGGCATCATACATATTACATGGAGTCACAGTGGGGGCATCATACATATTACACGGGAGGCACAGTGGGGGCAACATACCTATCACACAGGAGGCATAGTGGGGGCATCATACATATCAGACGGGAAGCACAGTGGGGGCATGATACATATCACACGGGAGGCACAGTGGGGACATTAGACATATTACACGGGAGGCACAGTGGGGGCATCATACGTATTACACGGGAGGCACAGTTTGGGCATTAGACATATTACACGGGAGGCACAGTGGGGGCATCATACATATCACACGGGAGGCACAGTGGGGGCATCATACATATCACACGGGAGGCACAGTGGGGGCATCATACATATCACACGGGAGACACAATGGGGGCATCATACAGATCACACGGGAGGCACAATGGGGGCATCATACATATCACACAGGAGGCACAGTGGGGGCATCATACATATTACACGGGAGGCACAGTGGGGGCATCATACATATTACACGGGAGGCACAGTGGGGCATCATACATATGACAAGGGAAGCACAGTTGGGGCATCATATATATTACACGGGAGGCACAGTGGGGGCATCATACATATTACATGGGAGGCACAGTGGGGGCATCATACATATTACATGGAGTCACAGTGGGGGCATCATACTTATCACACTGGAGGCACAGTGGGGGCATCATACATATCACACTGGAGGCACAGTGGGGGCATCATACATATTACATGGGAGGCACAGTGGGGGCATCATACATATCACACGGGAGGCACAGTGGGGGCATCATACATGTTACACGGGAGGCACAGTGGGGGCATCATACATATCACACGGGAGGCACAGTGGGGGCATCATACATATTACACGGGAGGCACAGTGGGGGCATTATACATATTACACGGGAGGCACAGTGGGGGCATCATACATATTACACGGGAGGCACAGTGGGGGCATCATACATATTACACGGGAGGCACAGTCGGGGCATCATACATATTACACGGGAGGCACAGTGGGGGCATCATACATATTACACAGGAGGCACAGTGGGGACATCATACATATTACATGGGAGGCACAGTGGGGGCATCATACATATTACACGGGAGGCACAGAGGGGGCATCATACATATTACACGGGAGGCACAGTGGGGGCATCATACATATTACACAGGAGGCACAGTGGGGGCATCATACATATTACACGGGAGGCACAGTGGGGGCATCATACATATTACACAGGAGGCACAGTGGGGACATCATACATATTACATGGGAGGCACAGTGGGGGCATCATACATATTACATGGAGTCACAGTGGGGGCATCATACATATTACACGGGAGGCACAGTGGGGGCATCATACCTATCACACAGGAGGCAAAGTGGGGGCATCATACATATCACACGGGAGGCACAGTGGGGGCATCATACATATCACATGGGAGGCACAGTGGGGACATTAGACATATTACACGGGAGGCACAGTGGGGGCATCATACATATTACACGGGAGGCACAGTGGGGGCATCATACATATTACACGGGAGGCACAGTGGGGGCATCATACATATTACACGGGAGGCACAGTGGGGGCATCATACATATTACACGGGAGGCACAGAGGGGGCATTATACATATTACACGGGAGGCACAGTGGGGGCATCATACATATCACACGGGAGGCACAGTGGCGGCATCATACATATCACATGGGAGGCACAGTGGGGGCATCATACATATTACACGGGAGGCACAGTGGGGGCATCATACATATTACACGGGAAGCACAGTGGGGGCATCATACATATTACACGGGAGGCACAGTGGGGACATCATACATATCACACTGGAGGCACAGTGGGGGAATCATACATATTACACGGGAGGCGCAGTGAGCACATCATACATATTACACGGGAGGCACAGTGGGGGCATCATACATATTACATGGGAGGCACAGTGGTGGCATCATACATATCACACGGGAGGCACAGTGGGGGCATCATACATATTACACGAGAGGCACAGTGGGGGCATCATACATATCACACGGGAGGCACAGTGGGGGCATCATACATATCACACGGGAGGCACAGTGGGGACATTAGACATATTACACGGGAGGCACAGTGGGGGCATCATACGTATTACACGGGAGGCACAGTTTGGGCATTAGACATATTACACGGGAGGCACAGTGGGGGCATCATACATATCACACGGGAGGCACAGTGGGGGCATCATACATATCACACGGGAGGCACAGTGGGGGCATCATACATATCACACGGGAGGCACAGTGGGGGCATCATGCAGATCACACGGGAGGCACAGTGGGGGCATCATACATATCACACAGGAGGCACAGTGGGGGCATCATACATATTACACGGGAGGCACAGTGGGGGCATCATACATATTACACGGGAGGCACAGTGGGGCATCATACATATTACACGGGAAGCACAGTTGGGGCATCATATATATTACACGGGAGGCACAGTGGGGGCATCATACATATTACATGGGAGGCACAGTGGGGGCATCATACATATTACATGGAGTCACAGTGGGGGCATCATACATATTACACGGGAGGCACAGTGGGGGCATCATACCTATCACACAGGAGGCAAAGTGGGGGCATCATACATATCACACGGGAGGCACAGTGGGGGCATCATACATATCACATGGGAGGCACAGTGGGGACATTAGACATATTACACGGGAGGCACAGTGGGGGCATCATACGTATTACACGGGAGGCACAGTTTGGGCATTAGACATATTACACGGGAGGCACAGTGGGGGCATCATACATATCACACGGGAGGCACAGTGGGGGCATCATACATATCACATGGGAGGCACAGTGGGGGCATCATACATATCACACGGGAGACACAGTGGGGGCATCATACAGATCACACGGGAGGCATAGTGGGGGCATCATACATATCACACGGGAGGCACAGTGGGGGCATCATACATATCACACGGGAGACACAGTGGGGGCATCATACAGATCACACGGGAGGCATAGTGGGGGCATCATACATATCACACAGGAGGCACAGTGGGGGCATCATACATATTACACGGGAGGCACAGTGGGGGCATCATACATATTACATGGGAGGCACAGTGGGGCATCATACATATTACACGGGAAGCACAGTTGGGGCATCATATATATTACACGGGAGGCACAGTGGGGGCAACATACCTATCACACGGGAGGCACAGTGGGGGCATCATACATATCACACGGGAGGCACAGTGGGGGCATGATACATATCACACGGGAGGCACAGTGGGGACATTAGACATATTACACGGGAGTCACAGTGGGGGCATCATACGTATTACACGGGAGGCACAGTTTGGGCATTAGACATATTACACGGGAGGCACAGTGGGGGCATCATACATATCACACGGGAGGCACAGTGGGGGCATCATACATATCACACGGGTGGCACAGTGGGGGCATCATACATATCACACGGGAGACACAATGGGGGCATCATACAGATCACACGGGAGGCATAGTGGGGGCATCATACATATCACACAGGAGGCACAGTGGGGGCATCATACATATTACACGGGAGGCACAGTGGGGGCATCATACATATTACACGGGAGGCACAGTGGGCATCATACATATTACACGGGAAGCACAGTTGGGGCATCATATATATTACACGGGAGGCACAGTGGGGGCATCATACATATTACACGGGAGGCACAGTGGGGGCATCATACATATTACATGGGAGGCACAGTGGGGGCATCATACATATTACATGGAGTCACAGTGGGGGCATCATACATATTACACGGGAGGCACAGTGGGGGCATCATACTTATCACACTGGAGGCACAGTGGGGGCATCATACATATTACATGGGAGGCACAGTGGGGGCATCATACATATTACACGGGAGGCACAGTGGGGGCATCATACATATCACACGGGAGGCACAGTGGGGGCATCATACATGTTACACGGGAGGCACAGTGGGGGCATCATAGTTATCACACGGGAGGCACAGTGGGGGCATCATACATATTACACGGGAGGCACAGTGGGGGCATTATACATATTACATGGGAGGCACAGTGGGGGCATCATACATATTACACGGGAGGCACAGTGGGGGCATCATACATATTACACGGGAGGCACAGTCGGGGCATCATACATATTACACGGGAGGCACAGTGGGGGCATCATACATATTACACAAGAGGCACAGTGGGGACATCATACATATTACATGGGAGGCACAGTGGGGGCATCATACATATTACACGGGAGGCAGAGTGGGGGCATCATACATATTACACGGGAGGCACAGTGGGGGCATCATACATATCACACGGGAGGCACAGTGGGGGCATCATACATGTTACACGGGAGGCACAGTGGGGGCATTATACATATTACACGGGAGGCACAGTGGGGGCATCATACATATTACACGGGAGGCACAGTGGGGGCATCATACATATTACACGGGAGGCACAGTCGGGGCATCATACATATTACACGGGAGGCACAGTGGGGGCATCATACATATTACACAAGAGGCACAGTGGGGACATCATACATATTACATGGGAGGCACAGTGGGGGCATCATACATATTACACGGGAGGCAGAGTGGGGGCATCATACATATTACACGGGAGGCACAGTGGGGGCATCATACATATCACACGGGAGGCACAGTGGGGGCATCATACATGTTACACGGGAGGCACAGTGGGGGCATCATACATATCACACGGGAGGCACAGTGGGGGCATCATACATATCACACGGGAGGCACAGTGGGGGCATCATACATATTACACGGGAGGCACAGTGGGGGCATTATACATATTACATGGGAGGCACAGTGGGGGCATCATACATATTACACGGGAGGCACAGTGGGGGCATCATACATATTACACGGGAGGCACAATCGGGGCATCATACATATTACACGGGAGGCACAGTGGGGGCATTATACATATTACACGGGAGGCACAGTGGGGGCATCATACATATCACACGGGAGGCACAGTGGGGGCATCATACATATCACATGGGAGGCACAGTGGGGGCATCATACATATTACACGGGAGGCACAGTGGGGGCATCATACATATTACACGGGAAGCACAGTGGGGCATCATACATATTACACGGGAAGCACAGTTGGGGCATCATATATATTACACGGGAGGCACAGTGGGGGCAACATACCTATCACACGGGAGGCACAGTGGGGGCATCATACATATCACACGGGAGGCACAGTGGGGGCATGATACATATCACACGGGAGGCACAGTGGGGACATTAGACATATTACACGGGAGTCACAGTGGGGGCATCATACGTATTACACGGGAGGCACAGTTTGGGCATTAGACATATTACACGGGAGGCACAGTGGGGGCATCATACATATCACACGGGAGGCACAGTGGGGGCATCATACATATCACACGGGTGGCACAGTGGGGGCATCATACATATCACACGGGAGACACAATGGGGGCATCATACAGATCACACGGGAGGCATAGTGGGGGCATCATACATATCACACAGGAGGCACAGTGGGGGCATCATACATATTACACGGGAGGCACAGTGGGGGCATCATACATATTACACGGGAGGCACAGTGGGCATCATACATATTACACGGGAAGCACAGTTGGGGCATCATATATATTACACGGGAGGCACAGTGGGGGCATCATACATATTACACGGGAGGCACAGTGGGGGCATCATACATATTACATGGGAGGCACAGTGGGGGCATCATACATATTACATGGAGTCACAGTGGGGGCATCATACATATTACACGGGAGGCACAGTGGGGGCATCATACTTATCACACTGGAGGCACAGTGGGGGCATCATACATATTACATGGGAGGCACAGTGGGGGCATCATACATATTACACGGGAGGCACAGTGGGGGCATCATACATATCACACGGGAGGCACAGTGGGGGCATCATACATGTTACACGGGAGGCACAGTGGGGGCATCATAGTTATCACACGGGAGGCACAGTGGGGGCATCATACATATTACACGGGAGGCACAGTGGGGGCATTATACATATTACATGGGAGGCACAGTGGGGGCATCATACATATTACACGGGAGGCACAGTGGGGGCATCATACATATTACACGGGAGGCACAGTCGGGGCATCATACATATTACACGGGAGGCACAGTGGGGGCATCATACATATTACACAAGAGGCACAGTGGGGACATCATACATATTACATGGGAGGCACAGTGGGGGCATCATACATATTACACGGGAGGCAGAGTGGGGGCATCATACATATTACACGGGAGGCACAGTGGGGGCATCATACATATCACACGGGAGGCACAGTGGGGGCATCATACATGTTACACGGGAGGCACAGTGGGGGCATTATACATATTACACGGGAGGCACAGTGGGGGCATCATACATATTACACGGGAGGCACAGTGGGGGCATCATACATATTACACGGGAGGCACAGTCGGGGCATCAGACATATTACACGGGAGGCACAGTGGGGGCATCAGACATGTTACACGGGAGGCACAGTGGGGGCATCATGCATGTTACACGAAAAGCACAGTGGGGCATCATGCATATTACACGGGAGGCACAGTGGGGGCATCAGACATATTACACGGGAGGCACAGTGGGGGCATCAGACATATTACACGGGAGGCACAGTGGGGGCATCATACATATTACATGGGAGGCACAGTGGGGGCATCATACATATTACACGGGAGGCACAGTGGGGGCATCATACATATTACACGGGAAGCACAGTGGGGACATCATACATATTACACGGGAGGAACAGTGGGGACATCATACATATTACACTGGAGGCACAGTGGGGGCATCATACATATCACACGGGAGGCACAGTGGGGTCATCATACATATTACACGGGAGGCACAGTGGGGGCATCATACATATCACACGGGAGGCACAGTGAGGGCATCATACATATTACACGGGAGGCACAGTGGGGGCATCATACATATTACACGGGAGGCACAGTGGGGGATCATACATATTACACGGGAAGCACAGTGGGGGCATCATATATATTACACGGGAGGCACAGTGGGGGCATCATACCTATCACACAGGAGGCAAAGTGGGGGCATCATGCATATCACACGGGAGGCACAGTGGGGGCATCATACATATCACACGGGAGGCACAGTGGGGACATTAGACATATTACACGGGAGGCACAGTGGGGGCATCATACGTATTACACGGGAGGCACAGTTTGGGCATTAGACATATTACACGGGAGGCACAGTGGGGGCATCATACATATCACACGGGAGGCACAGTGGGGGCATCATACATATCACACGGGAGGCACAGTGGGGGCATCATACATATCACACGGGAGACACAGTGGGGGCATCATACAGATCACACGGGAGGCATAGTGGGGGCATCATACATATCACACAGGAGGCACAGTGGGGGCATCATACATATTACACGGGAGGCACAGTGGGGGCATCATACATATTACACGGGAGGCACAGTGGGGGCATCATACATATCACACGGGAGGCACAGTGGGGGCATCATACATGTTACACGGGAGGCACAGTGGGGGCATCATACATATCACACGGGAGGCACAGTGGGGGCATCATACATATTACACGGGAGGCACAGTGGGGGCATTATACATATTACATGGGAGGCACAGTGGGGGCATCATACATATTACACGGGAGGCACAGTGGGGGCATCATACATATTACACGGGAGGCACAGTGGGGCATCATACATATTACACGGGAAGCACAGTTGGGGCATCATATATATTACACGGGAGGCACAGTGGGGGCATCATACATATTACATGGGAGGCACAGTGGGGGCATCATACATATTACATGGAGTCACAGTGGGGGCATCATACATATTACACGGGAGGCACAGTGGGGGCAACATACCTATCACACAGGAGGCATAGTGGGGGCATCATACATATCAGACGGGAAGCACAGTGGGGGCATGATACATATCACACGGGAGGCACAGTGGGGACATTAGACATATTACACGGGAGGCACAGTGGGGGCATCATACGTATTACACGGGAGGCACAGTTTGGGCATTAGACATATTACACGGGAGGCACAGTGGGGGCATCATACATATCACACGGGAGGCACAGTGGGGGCATCATACATATCACACGGGAGGCACAGTGGGGGCATCATACATATCACACGGGAGACACAATGGGGGCATCATACAGATCACACGGGAGGCACAATGGGGGCATCATACATATCACACAGGAGGCACAGTGGGGGCATCATACATATTACACGGGAGGCACAGTGGGGGCATCATACATATTACACGGGAGGCACAGTGGGGCATCATACATATGACAAGGGAAGCACAGTTGGGGCATCATATATATTACACGGGAGGCACAGTGGGGGCATCATACATATTACATGGGAGGCACAGTGGGGGCATCATACATATTACATGGAGTCACAGTGGGGGCATCATACTTATCACACTGGAGGCACAGTGGGGGCATCATACATATCACACTGGAGGCACAGTGGGGGCATCATACATATTACATGGGAGGCACAGTGGGGGCATCATACATATCACACGGGAGGCACAGTGGGGGCATCATACATGTTACACGGGAGGCACAGTGGGGGCATCATACATATCACACGGGAGGCACAGTGGGGGCATCATACATATTACACGGGAGGCACAGTGGGGGCATTATACATATTACACGGGAGGCACAGTGGGGGCATCATACATATTACACGGGAGGCACAGTGGGGGCATCATACATATTACACGGGAGGCACAGTCGGGGCATCATACATATTACACGGGAGGCACAGTGGGGGCATCATACATATTACACAGGAGGCACAGTGGGGACATCATACATATTACATGGGAGGCACAGTGGGGGCATCATACATATTACACGGGAGGCACAGAGGGGGCATCATACATATTACACGGGAGGCACAGTGGGGGCATCATACATATTACACAGGAGGCACAGTGGGGGCATCATACATATTACACGGGAGGCACAGTGGGGGCATCATACATATTACACAGGAGGCACAGTGGGGACATCATACATATTACATGGGAGGCACAGTGGGGGCATCATACATATTACATGGAGTCACAGTGGGGGCATCATACATATTACACGGGAGGCACAGTGGGGGCATCATACCTATCACACAGGAGGCAAAGTGGGGGCATCATACATATCACACGGGAGGCACAGTGGGGGCATCATACATATCACATGGGAGGCACAGTGGGGACATTAGACATATTACACGGGAGGCACAGTGGGGGCATCATACATATTACACGGGAGGCACAGTGGGGGCATCATACATATTACACGGGAGGCACAGTGGGGGCATCATACATATTACACGGGAGGCACAGTGGGGGCATCATACATATTACACGGGAGGCACAGAGGGGGCATTATACATATTACACGGGAGGCACAGTGGGGGCATCATACATATCACACGGGAGGCACAGTGGCGGCATCATACATATCACATGGGAGGCACAGTGGGGGCATCATACATATTACACGGGAGGCACAGTGGGGGCATCATACATATTACACGGGAAGCACAGTGGGGGCATCATACATATTACACGGGAGGCACAGTGGGGACATCATACATATCACACTGGAGGCACAGTGGGGGAATCATACATATTACACGGGAGGCGCAGTGAGCACATCATACATATTACACGGGAGGCACAGTGGGGGCATCATACATATTACATGGGAGGCACAGTGGTGGCATCATACATATCACACGGGAGGCACAGTGGGGGCATCATACATATTACACGAGAGGCACAGTGGGGGCATCATACATATCACACGGGAGGCACAGTGGGGGCATCATACATATCACACGGGAGGCACAGTGGGGACATTAGACATATTACACGGGAGGCACAGTGGGGGCATCATACGTATTACACGGGAGGCACAGTTTGGGCATTAGACATATTACACGGGAGGCACAGTGGGGGCATCATACATATCACACGGGAGGCACAGTGGGGGCATCATACATATCACACGGGAGGCACAGTGGGGGCATCATACATATCACACGGGAGACACAGTGGGGGCATCATGCAGATCACACGGGAGGCACAGTGGGGGCATCATACATATCACACAGGAGGCACAGTGGGGGCATCATACATATTACACGGGAGGCACAGTGGGGGCATCATACATATTACACGGGAGGCACAGTGGGGCATCATACATATTACACGGGAAGCACAGTTGGGGCATCATATATATTACACGGGAGGCACAGTGGGGGCATCATACATATTACATGGGAGGCACAGTGGGGGCATCATACATATTACATGGAGTCACAGTGGGGGCATCATACATATTACACGGGAGGCACAGTGGGGGCATCATACCTATCACACAGGAGGCAAAGTGGGGGCATCATACATATCACACGGGAGGCACAGTGGGGGCATCATACATATCACATGGGAGGCACAGTGGGGACATTAGACATATTACACGGGAGGCACAGTGGGGGCATCATACGTATTACACGGGAGGCACAGTTTGGGCATTAGACATATTACACGGGAGGCACAGTGGGGGCATCATACATATCACACGGGAGGCACAGTGGGGGCATCATACATATCACATGGGAGGCACAGTGGGGGCATCATACATATCACACGGGAGACACAGTGGGGGCATCATACAGATCACACGGGAGGCATAGTGGGGGCATCATACATATCACACGGGAGGCACAGTGGGGGCATCATACATATCACACGGGAGACACAGTGGGGGCATCATACAGATCACACGGGAGGCATAGTGGGGGCATCATACATATCACACAGGAGGCACAGTGGGGGCATCATACATATTACACGGGAGGCACAGTGGGGGCATCATACATATTACATGGGAGGCACAGTGGGGCATCATACATATTACACGGGAAGCACAGTTGGGGCATCATATATATTACACGGGAGGCACAGTGGGGGCAACATACCTATCACACGGGAGGCACAGTGGGGGCATCATACATATCACACGGGAGGCACAGTGGGGGCATGATACATATCACACGGGAGGCACAGTGGGGACATTAGACATATTACACGGGAGTCACAGTGGGGGCATCATACGTATTACACGGGAGGCACAGTTTGGGCATTAGACATATTACACGGGAGGCACAGTGGGGGCATCATACATATCACACGGGAGGCACAGTGGGGGCATCATACATATCACACGGGTGGCACAGTGGGGGCATCATACATATCACACGGGAGACACAATGGGGGCATCATACAGATCACACGGGAGGCATAGTGGGGGCATCATACATATCACACAGGAGGCACAGTGGGGGCATCATACATATTACACGGGAGGCACAGTGGGGGCATCATACATATTACACGGGAGGCACAGTGGGCATCATACATATTACACGGGAAGCACAGTTGGGGCATCATATATATTACACGGGAGGCACAGTGGGGGCATCATACATATTACACGGGAGGCACAGTGGGGGCATCATACATATTACATGGGAGGCACAGTGGGGGCATCATACATATTACATGGAGTCACAGTGGGGGCATCATACATATTACACGGGAGGCACAGTGGGGGCATCATACTTATCACACTGGAGGCACAGTGGGGGCATCATACATATTACATGGGAGGCACAGTGGGGGCATCATACATATTACACGGGAGGCACAGTGGGGGCATCATACATATCACACGGGAGGCACAGTGGGGGCATCATACATGTTACACGGGAGGCACAGTGGGGGCATCATAGTTATCACACGGGAGGCACAGTGGGGGCATCATACATATTACACGGGAGGCACAGTGGGGGCATTATACATATTACATGGGAGGCACAGTGGGGGCATCATACATATTACACGGGAGGCACAGTGGGGGCATCATACATATTACACGGGAGGCACAGTCGGGGCATCATACATATTACACGGGAGGCACAGTGGGGGCATCATACATATTACACAAGAGGCACAGTGGGGACATCATACATATTACATGGGAGGCACAGTGGGGGCATCATACATATTACACGGGAGGCAGAGTGGGGGCATCATACATATTACACGGGAGGCACAGTGGGGGCATCATACATATCACACGGGAGGCACAGTGGGGGCATCATACATGTTACACGGGAGGCACAGTGGGGGCATTATACATATTACACGGGAGGCACAGTGGGGGCATCATACATATTACACGGGAGGCACAGTGGGGGCATCATACATATTACACGGGAGGCACAGTCGGGGCATCATACATATTACACGGGAGGCACAGTGGGGGCATCATACATATTACACAAGAGGCACAGTGGGGACATCATACATATTACATGGGAGGCACAGTGGGGGCATCATACATATTACACGGGAGGCAGAGTGGGGGCATCATACATATTACACGGGAGGCACAGTGGGGGCATCATACATATCACACGGGAGGCACAGTGGGGGCATCATACATGTTACACGGGAGGCACAGTGGGGGCATCATACATATCACACGGGAGGCACAGTGGGGGCATCATACATATCACACGGGAGGCACAGTGGGGGCATCATACATATTACACGGGAGGCACAGTGGGGGCATTATACATATTACATGGGAGGCACAGTGGGGGCATCATACATATTACACGGGAGGCACAGTGGGGGCATCATACATATTACACGGGAGGCACAATCGGGGCATCATACATATTACACGGGAGGCACAGTGGGGGCATTATACATATTACACGGGAGGCACAGTGGGGGCATCATACATATCACACGGGAGGCACAGTGGGGGCATCATACATATCACATGGGAGGCACAGTGGGGGCATCATACATATTACACGGGAGGCACAGTGGGGGCATCATACATATTACACGGGAAGCACAGTGGGGCATCATACATATTACACGGGAAGCACAGTTGGGGCATCATATATATTACACGGGAGGCACAGTGGGGGCAACATACCTATCACACGGGAGGCACAGTGGGGGCATCATACATATCACACGGGAGGCACAGTGGGGGCATGATACATATCACACGGGAGGCACAGTGGGGACATTAGACATATTACACGGGAGTCACAGTGGGGGCATCATACGTATTACACGGGAGGCACAGTTTGGGCATTAGACATATTACACGGGAGGCACAGTGGGGGCATCATACATATCACACGGGAGGCACAGTGGGGGCATCATACATATCACACGGGTGGCACAGTGGGGGCATCATACATATCACACGGGAGACACAATGGGGGCATCATACAGATCACACGGGAGGCATAGTGGGGGCATCATACATATCACACAGGAGGCACAGTGGGGGCATCATACATATTACACGGGAGGCACAGTGGGGGCATCATACATATTACACGGGAGGCACAGTGGGCATCATACATATTACACGGGAAGCACAGTTGGGGCATCATATATATTACACGGGAGGCACAGTGGGGGCATCATACATATTACACGGGAGGCACAGTGGGGGCATCATACATATTACATGGGAGGCACAGTGGGGGCATCATACATATTACATGGAGTCACAGTGGGGGCATCATACATATTACACGGGAGGCACAGTGGGGGCATCATACTTATCACACTGGAGGCACAGTGGGGGCATCATACATATTACATGGGAGGCACAGTGGGGGCATCATACATATTACACGGGAGGCACAGTGGGGGCATCATACATATCACACGGGAGGCACAGTGGGGGCATCATACATGTTACACGGGAGGCACAGTGGGGGCATCATAGTTATCACACGGGAGGCACAGTGGGGGCATCATACATATTACACGGGAGGCACAGTGGGGGCATTATACATATTACATGGGAGGCACAGTGGGGGCATCATACATATTACACGGGAGGCACAGTGGGGGCATCATACATATTACACGGGAGGCACAGTCGGGGCATCATACATATTACACGGGAGGCACAGTGGGGGCATCATACATATTACACAAGAGGCACAGTGGGGACATCATACATATTACATGGGAGGCACAGTGGGGGCATCATACATATTACACGGGAGGCAGAGTGGGGGCATCATACATATTACACGGGAGGCACAGTGGGGGCATCATACATATCACACGGGAGGCACAGTGGGGGCATCATACATGTTACACGGGAGGCACAGTGGGGGCATTATACATATTACACGGGAGGCACAGTGGGGGCATCATACATATTACACGGGAGGCACAGTGGGGGCATCATACATATTACACGGGAGGCACAGTCGGGGCATCAGACATATTACACGGGAGGCACAGTGGGGGCATCAGACATGTTACACGGGAGGCACAGTGGGGGCATCATGCATGTTACACGAAAAGCACAGTGGGGCATCATGCATATTACACGGGAGGCACAGTGGGGGCATCAGACATATTACACGGGAGGCACAGTGGGGGCATCAGACATATTACACGGGAGGCACAGTGGGGGCATCATACATATTACATGGGAGGCACAGTGGGGGCATCATACATATTACACGGGAGGCACAGTGGGGGCATCATACATATTACACGGGAAGCACAGTGGGGACATCATACATATTACACGGGAGGAACAGTGGGGACATCATACATATTACACTGGAGGCACAGTGGGGGCATCATACATATCACACGGGAGGCACAGTGGGGTCATCATACATATTACACGGGAGGCACAGTGGGGGCATCATACATATCACACGGGAGGCACAGTGAGGGCATCATACATATTACACGGGAGGCACAGTGGGGGCATCATACATATTACACGGGAGGCACAGTGGGGGATCATACATATTACACGGGAAGCACAGTGGGGGCATCATATATATTACACGGGAGGCACAGTGGGGGCATCATACCTATCACACAGGAGGCAAAGTGGGGGCATCATGCATATCACACGGGAGGCACAGTGGGGGCATCATACATATCACACGGGAGGCACAGTGGGGACATTAGACATATTACACGGGAGGCACAGTGGGGGCATCATACGTATTACACGGGAGGCACAGTTTGGGCATTAGACATATTACACGGGAGGCACAGTGGGGGCATCATACATATCACACGGGAGGCACAGTGGGGGCATCATACATATCACACGGGAGGCACAGTGGGGGCATCATACATATCACACGGGAGACACAGTGGGGGCATCATACAGATCACACGGGAGGCATAGTGGGGGCATCATACATATCACACAGGAGGCACAGTGGGGGCATCATACATATTACACGGGAGGCACAGTGGGGGCATCATACATATTACACGGGAGGCACAGTGGGGCATCATACATATTACACGGGAAGCACAGTTGGGGCATCATATATATTACACGGGAGGCACAGTGGGGGCATCATACATATTACATGGGAGGCACAGTGGGGGCATCATACATATTACATGGAGTCACAGTGGGGGCATCATACATATTACACGGGAGGCACAGTGGGGGCATCATACCTATCACACAGGAGGCAAAGTGGGGGCATCATACATATCACACGGGAGGCACAGTGGGGGCATCATACATATCACATGGGAGGCACAGTGGGGACATTAGACATATTACACGAGAGGCACAGTGGGGGCATCATACGTATTACACGGGAGGCACAGTTTGGGCATTAGACATATTACACGGGAGGCACAGTGGGGCATCATACATATCACACGGGAGGCACAGTGGGGGCATCATACATATCACACGGGAGGCACAGTGGGGGCATCATACATATCACACGGGAGACACAGTGGGGGCATCATACAGATCACACGGGAGGCATAGTGGGGGCATCATACATATCACACGGGAGGCACAGTGGGGGCATCATACATATCACACGGGAGACACAGTGGGGGCATCATACAGATCACACGGGATGCATAGTGGGGCATCATACATATCACACAGGAGGCACAGTGGGGGCATCATACATATTACACGGGAGGCACAGTGGGGGCATCATACATATTACATGGGAGGCACAGTGGGGCATCATACATATTACACGGGAAGCACAGTTGGGGCATCATATATATTACACGGGAGGCACAGTGGGTGCATCATACATATTACATGGGAGGCACAGTGGGTGCATCATACATATTACATGGGAGGCACAGTGGGGGCATCATACATATTACATGGAGTCACAGTGGGGGCATCATACATATTACACGGGAGGCACAGTGGGGGCAACATACCTATCACACAGGAGGCAAAGTGGGGGCATCATACATATCACACGGGAGGCACAGTGGGGGCATGATACATATCACACGGGAGGCACAGTGGGGACATTAGACATAATACACGGGAGTCACAGTGGGGGCATCATACGTATTACAAGGGAGGCACAGTTTGGGCATTAGACATATTACACGGGAGGCACAGTGGGGGCATCATACATATCACACGGGAGGCACAGTGGGGGCATCATACATATCACACGGGAGGCACAGTGGGGGCATCATACATATCACACGGGAGACACAATGGGGGCATCATACAGATCACACGAGAGGCATAGTGGGGGCATCATACATATCACACAGGAGGCACAGTGGGGGCATCATACATATTACACGGGAGGCACAGTGGGGGCATCATACATATTACACGGGAGGCACAGTGGGCATCATACATATTACACGGGAAGCACAGTTGGGGCATCATATATATTACACGGGAGGCACAGTGGGGGCATCATACATATTACATGGAGTCACAGTGGGGGCATCATACATATTACACGGGAGGCACAGTGGGGGCATCATACTTATCACACTGGAGGCACAGTGGGGGCATCATACATATTACATGGGAGGCACAGTGGGGGCATCATACATATTACACAGGAGGCACAGTGGGGGCATCATACATATCACACGGGAGGCACAGTGGGGGCATCATACATGTTACACGGGAGGCACAGTGGGGGCATCATACATATCACACGGGAGGCACAGTGGGGGCATCATACATATTACACGGGAGGCACAGTGGGGGCATTATACATATTACACGGGAGGCACAGTGGGGGCATCATACATATCACACGGGAGGCACAGTGGGGGCATCATACATATTACACGGGAGGCACAGTCGGGGCATCATACATATTACACGGGAGGCACAGTGGGGGCATCATACATATTACACAAGAGGCACAGTGGGGACATCATACATATTACATGGGAGGCACAGTGGGGGCATCATACATATTACACGGGAGGCAGAGTGGGGGCATCATACATATTACACGGGAGGCACAGTGGGGGCATCATACATATCACACGGGAGGCACAGTGGGGGCATCATACATGTTACACGGGAGGCACAGTGGGGGCATCATACATATCACACGGGAGGCACAGTGGGGGCATCATACATACTACACGGGAGGCACAGTGGGGGCATTATACATATTACACGGGAGGCACAGTGGGGGCATCATACATATTACATGGGAGGCACAGTGGGGGCATCATACATATTACACGGGAGGCACAGTCGGGGCATCATACATATTACACGGGAGGCACAGTGGGGGCATTATACATATTGCACGGGAGGCACAGTTGGGGCATCATACATATTACACGGGAGGCACAGTGGGGGCATCATACATATTACACGGGAGGCACAGTCGGGGCATCATACATATTACACGGGAGGCACAGTGGGGGCATCATACATATTACACAGGAGGCACAGTGGGGACATCATACATATTACATGGGAGGCACAGTGGGGGCATCATACATATTACACGGGAGGCAGAGTGGGGGCATCATACATATTACACGGGAGGCACAGTGGGGGCATCATACATATTACACAGGAGGCACAGTGGGGACATCATACATATTACACGGGAGGCACAGTGGGGGCATCATACATATTACACAGGAGGCAAAGTGGAGACATCATACATATTACACGGGTGGCACAGTGGGGGCATCATACATATTACACGGGAGACAGAGTGGGGGCATCATACATATTACACGGGAGGCACAGTGGGGGCATCATACATATTACACAGGAGGCACAGTGGGGGCATCATACATATTACACGGGAGGCACAGTGGGGGCATCATACATATTACACGGGAGGAACAGTGGGGGCATCATACATATTACACGGGAGGCACAGTGGGGGCATCATACATATTACACGGGAGGCAGAGTGAGGGCATCATACATATTACACGGGAGGCACAGTGGGGGCATCATACATATTACATGGGAGGCACAGTGGGGGCATCATATTACACGGGAGGCACAGTGGGGGCATCATACATATTATACGGGAGGCACAGTGGGGGCATCATACATATTACATGGGAGGCACAGTGGGGCATCATACATATTACACGGGAGGCACATTGGGGGCATCATACATATTACACGGGAGGCACATTGGGGGTATCATACATATTACACGGGAGGCACAGTGGGGGCATCATACATATTACACAGGAGGCACAGTGGGGGCATCATACATATTACAAGGGAGGCACGGTGGGGGCATCATACATATTACACGGGAAGCACAGTGGGGGCATCATACATATTACACGGGAGGCACAGTGGGGACATCATACATATTACACGGGAGGCACAGTGGGGGCATCATACATATCACACGGGAGGCACAGTGGGGGCATCATACATATCACATGGGAGGCACAGTGGGGGCATCATACATATTACATGGGAGGCACAGTAGGGGCATCATACATATTACACGGGAAGCACAGTGGGGGCATCATACATATTACACGGGAGGCACAGTGGGGACATCATACATATCACACTGGAGGCACAGTGGGGGAATCATACATATTACACGGGAGGCGCAGTGGGCACATCATACATATTACACGGGAGGCACAGTGGGGGCATCATACATATCACATGGGAGGCACAGTGGGGGCATCATACATATCACAAGGGAGGCACAGTGGGGGCATCATACATATTACACGAGAGGCACAGTGGGGGCATCATACATATCACACAGGAGGCACAGTGGGGGCATCATACATATCACACGGGAGGCACAGTGGGGGCATCATACATATCACACGGGAGGCACAGTGGGGGCATTAGACATATTACATGGGAGGCACAGTGGGGGCATTAGACATATTACACGGGAGGCACAGTGGGGGCATCATACATATCACACAGGAGGCACAGTGGGGGCATCATACATATCACATGGGAGGCACAGTGGGGGCATCATACATATCACACGGGAGGCACAGTGGGGGCATCATACTTATCACACTGGATGCAAGGTGGGGGCATCATACATATTACACGGGAGGCACAGTGGGGGCATCATACATATTACACGGGAGGCACAGTTGGGGCATCATACATATCACACGCCAGGCACAGTGGGGGCATCATACATATCACACGGGAGGCACAGTGGGGCATCATACATATTACACGGGAAGCACAGTGGGGGCATCATACATATTACACGGGAGGCACAGTTGGGGCATCATACATATCACACGGGAGGCACAGTGGGGCATCATACATATTACACGGGAAGCACAGTGGGGGCATCATACATATTACATGGGAGGCACAGTTGGGGCATCATACATACCACACGGGAGGCACAGTGGGGCATCATACATATTACACGGGAGGCACAGTGGGGGCATAATACATATTACACGGGAGGCACAGTGGGGCATCATACATATTACACGGGAAGCACAGTGGGGGCATCATACATATTACACGGGAAGCACAGTGGGGACATCATACATATCACACGGGAGGCACAGTGGGGGCATCATACATATTACATGGTAGGCACAGTGGGGGCATCATACATATTACACGGGAAGCACAGTGGGGGCATCATACATATTACACAGGAGGCCCAGTGGGGACATCATACATATCACACTGGAGGCACAGTGGGGGAATCATACATATTACACGGGAGGCACAGTGGGCACATCATACATATTCCACGGGAGGCACAGTGGGGGCATCATACATATCACACGGGAGGCACAGTGGGGGCATCATACATATCACACGGGAGGCACAGTGGGGGCATCATACATATTACATAGGAGGCACAGTGAGGGCATCATACATATTACACGGTATGCACAGTGGGGACATCATACATATTACACGGGAGGCACACTGGGGACATCATACATATTACACGGGAGGCACAGTGGGGACATCATACATATTACACGGCAGGCACAGTGGGGGCATCATACATATCACACGGGAGGCACAGTGGGGGCATCATACATATTACATGGGAGGCACAGTGGGGGCATCATACATATTACACGGGAAGCACAGTGGGGGCATCATACATATTACACGGGAGGCACAGTGGGGACATCATACATATCACACTGGAGGCACAGTGGGGGAATCATACATTTTACACGGGAGGCACAGTGGGCACATCATACATATTACACGGGAGGCACAGTGGGGGCATCATACATATTACATGGGAGGCACAGTGGGGGCATCATACATATCACACGGGAGGCACAGTGGGGACATCATACATATTACACGGGAGGCACAGTGGGGGATCATACATATTACACGGGAGGCACAGTGGGGGATCATATATATTACACGGGAAGCACAGTGGGGGCATCATACATATTACACGGGAGGCACAGTGGGGGCATCATACATATCACACGGGAGGCACAGTGGGGCATCATACATATTACACGGGAAGCACAGTGGGGGCATCATACATATTACACGGGAGGCACAGTGGGGGCATAATACATATTACACGGGAGGCACAGTGGGGCATCATACATATTACACGGGAAGCACAGTGGGGGCATCATACATATTACACGGGAGGCACAGTGGGGACATCATACATATCACACGGGAGGCACAGTGGGGGCATCATACATATTACATGGTAGGCACAGTGGGGGCATCATACATATTACACGGGAAGCACAGTGGGGGCATCATACATATTACACAGGAGGCCCAGTGGGGACATCATACATATCACACTGGAGGCACAGTGGGGGAATCATACATATTACACGGGAGGCACAGTGGGCACATCATACATATTCCACGGGAGGCACAGTGGGGGCATCATACATATTACATGGGAGGCACAGTGGGGGCATCATACATATCACACGGGAGGCACAGTGGGGACATCATACATATTACACGGGAGGCACAGTGGGGGATCATACATATTACACGGGAGGCACAGTGGGGGATCATACATATTACACGGGAAGCACAGTGGGGGCATCATACATATTACACGGGAGGCACAGTGGGGGCATCATACATATCACACAGGAGGCACAGTTGGGGCATCATACATATCACACGGGAGGCAGAGTGGGGGCATCATACATATCACACGGGAGGCACAGTGGGGGCATTAGACATATTACACGGGAGGCACAGTGGGGGCATCATACATATTACACGGGAGACACAGTGGGGGCATCATATATATTACACGGGAGGCACAGTGGGGGCATCATACATATCACACGGGAGGCACAGTGGGGGCATTAGACATATTACACGGGAGGCACAGTGGGGGCATCATACATATTACACGGGAGGCACAGTGGGGGCATCATACATATCACACGGAAGGCACAGTGGGTGCATCATGCATATTACATGGGAGGCACAGTGGGGGCATCATACATATTACACGGGAAGCACAGTGGGGGCATCATACATATCACACGGGAGGCACAGTGGGGCATCATACATATTACACGGGATGCACAGTGGGGGCATCATACATATTACACATGAGGCACAGTGGGGACATCATACATATTACACGGGAGGCACAGTGGGGGCATCATACATATCACACGGAAGGCACAGTGGGTGCATCATACATATTACACGGGAGGCACAGTCGGGGCATCATACATATCACACGGGAGGCACAGAGGGGGCATCATACATATTACACGGGAGGCACAGTGGGGGCATCATACATATTACACGGGAGGCACAGTGGGGGCATTATACATATTACACGGGAGGCACAGTGGGGGCATTATACATATTACACGGGAGGCACAGTGGGGGCATCATACATATTACACGGGAGGCACAGTGGGGGAATCATACATATTACACGGGAGGAACAGTGGGGGCATCATACATATCACACGGGAGGCACAGTGCGGGCATCATACATATTACACGGGAGGCACAGTGGGGGCATCATACATATTACACGGGAGGCACAGTGGGGGCATCATACATATTACACGGGAGGCACAGTGGGGGCATCATACATATTACACGGGAGGCACAGTGGGGGCATCATACATATTACACGGGAGGCACAGTGGGGGCATCATACATATTACATGGGAGGCACAGTGGGGGCATCATATTACACGGGAGGCACAGTGGGGGCATCATACATATTATACGGGAGGCACAGTGGGGGCATCATACATATTACACGGGAGGCACAGTGGGGGTATCATACATATTACACGGGAGGCAGAGTGGGGGCATCATACATATTACACGGGAAGCACAGTGGGGTCATCATACATATTACACAGGAGACACAGTGGGGGCATCATACATATTACACGGGAGGCACAGTGGGGGCATCATACATATTACATGGGAGGCACAGTGGGGCATCATACATATTACACGGGATGCACAGTGGGGGCATCATACATATTACACATGAGGCACAGTGGGGACATCATACATATTACACGGGAGGCACAGTGGGGGCATCATACATATCACACGGAAGGCACAGTGGGTGCATCATGCATATTACATGGGAGGCACAGTGGGGGCATCATACATATTACACGGGAAGCACAGTGGGGGCATCATACATATCACACGGGAGGCACAGTGGGGACATCATACATATGACACTGGAGGCACAGTGGGGGCATCATACATATTACACAGGAGGCACAGTGGGGGCATCATACATATTACACGGAAGGCACAGTGGGGGCATCATACATATTACACGGGAGGCACAGTGGGGGCATAATACATTTTACACGGGAGGCACAGTGGGGGCATCATACATTTTACACGGGAGGCACAGTGGGGGCATCATACATATCACACGGGAGGCACAGTGGGGGCATCATACATATCACACGGGAGGCACAGTGGGGGCATCATACATATTACATGGGAGGCACAGTGGGGGCATCATATTACACGGGAGGCACAGTGGGGGCATCATACATATCACACAGGAGGCACAGTGGGGGCATCATACATATCACATGGGAGACACAGTGGGGGCATCATACATATTACACGGGAGGCACAGTGGGGACATCATACATATCACACTGGAGGCACAGTGGGGGAATCATACATATCACACTGGAGGCACAGTGGGGGAATCATACATATTACACGGGAGGCACAGTGGGCACATCATACATATTACACGGGAGGCACAGTGGGGGCATCATACATATCACACAGGAGGCACAGTGGGGGCATCATACATATCACACGGGAGGCACAGTTGGGGCATCATACATATGACACGGGAGGCACAGTGGGGGCACTACACATATTACACGGGAGGCACAGTGGTGGCATTAGACATATTACACGGGAGGCACAGTGGGGGCATCATACATATCACACGGGAGGCACAGTGGGGGGGCATCATACATATCACACGAGAGGCACAGTGGGGGCATCATACATATCACACGGGAGACACAGTGGGGGCATCATACATATCACACGGGAGGCATAGTGTGGGCATCATACATATCACACAGGAGGCACAGTGGGGGCATCATACATATTACACGGTAGGCACAGTGGGGGCATCATACATATTACACGGGAGGCACAGTGGGGCATCATACATATTACACGGGAAGCACAGTTGGGGCATCATACATATTACACGGGAGGCACAGTGGGGGCATCATACATATTACATGGGAGGCACAGTGGGGGCATCATACATATTACATGGAGGCACAGTGGGGGCATCATACATATTACACGGGAGGCACAGTGGGGGTATTATACATATCACACTGGAGGCACAGTGGGGCATCATACATATTACATGGGAGGCACAGTGGGGGCATCATACATATCACACGGGAGGCACAGTGGGGGCATCATACATATTACACGGGAGGCACAGTGGGGGCATCATACATATTACACGGGAGGCACAGTGGGGGCATTATACATATTACACGGGAGGCACAGTGGGGGCATCATACATATTACACGGGAGGCACAGTGGGGGCATCATACATATTACACGGGAGGCACAGTGGGGGCATCATACATGTTACACGGGAGGCACAGTGCGGGCATCATACATATTACACGGGAGGCACAATGCGGGCATCATACATATTACACGGGAGGCACAGTGGGTGCATCATACATATTACACGGGAGGCACAGTGGGGGCATCATACATATCACACGAGAGGCACAGTGGGGGCATCAGACATATTACACGAGAGGCACAGTGGGGGCATCAGACATATTACACGGGAGGCACAGTGGGGGCATCAGACATATTACACGGGAGGCACAGTGGGGGCATCAGACATATTACACGGTAAGCACAGTGGGGCATCATACATAATACACGGGAGGCACAGTGGGGACATCAGACATATTACACACGAGGCACAGTGGGGGCATCATACATATTACACACGAGGCACAGTGGGGGCATCATACATATTACACACGAGGCACAGTGGGGGCATCATACATATTACACGGGAGGCACAGTGGGGGCATCATACATATTACACGGAAAGCACAGTGGGGGCATCATACATATTACACGGGAGGCACAGTGGGGACATCATACATATTACACGGGAGGCACAGTGGGGGCATCATACATATCACACGGGAGGCACAGTGGGTGCATCATACATATTACACGGGAGGCACAGTGGGGACATCATACTTATTACACGGGAGGCACAGTGGGGGCATCATACATATTACACGGGAAGCACAGTGGGGGCATCATACATATTACACGGGAGGCACAGTGGGGACATCATACATATGACACTGGAGGCACAGTGGGGGAATCATACATATTACACGGGAGGCACAGTGGGCACATCATACATATTACACGGGAGGCACAATGGGGGCATCATACATATTACACGGGAGGCACAATGGGGGCATCATACATATTACATGGGAGGCACAGTGGGGGCATCATACATATCACACGGGAGGCACAGTGGGGGCATCATACATATCACACGGGAGGCACAGTGGGGGCATCATACATATCACACGGGAGGCACAGTGGGGGCATCATACATATCACACGGGAGGCACAGTGGGGGCATTAGACATATTACACGGGAGGCACAGTGGGGGCATTAGACATATTACACGGGAGGCACAGTGGGGGCATCATACATATCACACGGGAGGCACAGTGGGGGCATCATACATATCACACGGGAGGCACAGTGGGGGCATCATACATATCACACGGGAGACACAGTGTGGGCATCATACATATTACACGGGAGGCACAGTGGGGACACCACACATATCACACTGGAGGCACAGTGGGGGAATCATACATATTACACGGGAGGCACAGTGGGCGCATCATACATATTACACGGGAGGCACAGTGGGGGCATCATACATATTACATGGGAGGCACAGTGGGTGCATCATACATATCACACGGGAGGCACAGTGGGGGCATCATACATATCACACGGGAGGCACAGTGGGGGCATCATACATATCACACGGGAGGCACAGTGGGGGCATTAGACATATTAAATGGGAGGCACAGTGGTGGCATTAGACATATTACACTGGAGGCACAGTGGGGGCATCATACATATCACACGGGAGGCACAGTGGGGTCATCATACATATCACACGGGAGGCACAGTGGGGTCATCATACATATCACACGGGAGGCACAGTGGGGGCATCATACATATCACACGGGAGGCACAGTGGGGGCATCATACATATCACACGGGAGGCACAGTGGGGGCATCATACATATCACACGGGAGGCACGGTGGGGGCATTAGACATATTACACGGGAGGCACTGTTGGGGCATCATACATATTACACGGGAGGCACAGTGGGGGCATCATACATATTACACGGGAGGCACAGTGGGGGCATCATACATATTACACGGGAGGCACAGTGGGGCATCATACATATTACACGGGAAGCACAGTGGGGGCATCATACATATTACACGGGAGGCACAGTGGGGGCATCATACATATTACACGGGAGGCACAGTGGGGACATCATACATATTACACGGGAGGCACAGTGGGGGCATCATACATATTACACGGGAGGCACAGTGGGGGCATCATACATATTACATGGGAGGCACAGTGGGGGCATCATACATATCACACGGGAGGCACAGTGGGGACATCATAAATATTACACGGGAAGCACAGTGGGGGATCATACATATTACACGGGAGGCACAGTGGGGGATCATCCATATTACACGGGAAGCACAGTGGCGGCATCATACATATTACACGGGAGGCACAGTGGGGGCATCATACCTATCACACGGGAGGCACAGTGGGGGCATTATACATATCACACGGGAGGCACAGTGGGGGCATCATACATATCACACGGGAGGCACAGTGGGGGCATTAGACATATTACACGGGAGGCACAGTGGGGGCATCATACATATTACACGGGAGGCACAGTTTGGGCATTAGACGTATTACACGGGAGGCACAGTGGGGGCATCATACATATCACACGGGAGGCACAGTGGGGGCATCATACATATCACACGGGAGGCACAGTGGGGGCATCATACATATCACACAGGAGACACAGTGGGGGCATCATACATATCACACGGGAGGCATAGTGGGGGCATCATACATATCACACGGGAGGCACAGTGGGGGCATCATACATATTACTCGGGAGGCACAGTAGGGGCATCATACATATTACACGGGAGGCACAGTGGGGGCATCATACATATTACACGGGAGGCACAGTGCAGGCATCATACATATTACACGGGAGGCACAGTGGGGGCATCATACATATTACACGGGAGGCACAGTGAGGGCATCATACATATTACACGAGAGGCACAGTGGGGGCATCATACATATCACACGGGAGGCACAGTGGGGGCATCAGACATATTACACGGGAGGCACAGTGGGGGCATCAGACATGTTACATGGGAGGCACAGTGGGGGCATCATGCATATTACACGAAAAGCACAGTGGGGCATCATGCATATTACACGGGAGGCACAGTGGGGGCATCAGACATATTACACGGGAGGCACAGTGGGGGCATCAGACATATTACACGGGAGGCACAGTGGGGGCATCAGACATATTACACGGGAGGCACAGTGGGGGCATCATACATATTACATGGGAGGCACAGTGGGGGCATCATACATATTACACGGGAAGCACAGTGGGGACATCATACATATTACACGGGAGGCACAGTGGGGACATCATACATATTACACTGGAGGCACAGTGGGGGCATCATACATATCACACGGGAGGCACAGTGGGGTCATCATACATATTACACGGGAGGCACAGTGGGGGCATCATACATATTACACCGGAGGTACAGTGGGGGCATCATGCATATTTCACGGGAGGCACAGTGGGGGTATCATACATATTACACAGGAGGCACAGTGGGGGCATCATACATATTACACGGGAGGCACAGTGGGGGCATCATACATATTACACGGGAGGCACAGTGGGGGCATCATACGTATTACACGAGAGGGACAGTGGGGGCATCATACATATTACACGGGAGACAGAGTGGGGGCATCATACATATTACACGGGAGGCACAGTGGGGGCATCATACATATTACATGGGAGGCACAGTGGGGGCATCATATTACACGGGAGGCACAGTGGGGGCATCATACATATTATACGGGAGGCACAGTGGGGGCATCATACATATTACATGGGAGGCACAGTGGGGGCATCATACATATTACACGGGAGGCACAGTGGGGGCATCATACACATTACACAGGAGGCACAGTGGGGGCATCATACATTTTACACGGGAGGCACAGTGGGGACATCATACATATTACACGGGAGGCACAGCGGGGGCATCATACATATCACACGGGAGGCACAGTGGGGGCATCATACATATTACATGGGAGGCACAGTGGGGGCATCATACATATTACACGGGAGGCACAGTGGGGGTATCATACATATTACGCGGGAGGCACAGTGGGGGCATCATACATATTACACGGGAGGCACAGTGGGGCATCATACATATTAAACGGGAAGCACAGTGGGGGCATCATACATTTTACACGGGAGGCACAGTGGGGACATCATACATATTACATGGGAGGCACAGTGGGGGCATCATACATATCACACGGGAGGCACAGTGGGGGCATCATACATATCACATGGGAGGCACAGTGGGGGCATCATACATATTACACGGGAAGCACAGTGGGGGCATCATACATATTACACGGGAGGCACAGTGGGGACATCATACATATCACACTGGAGGCACAGTGGGGGAATCATACATATTACACGGGAGGCACAGTGGGCACATCATACATATTACACGGGAGGCACAGTCGGGCATCATACATATTACATGGGAGGCACATTGGGGGCATCATACATATTACACGGGAAGCACAGTGGGGGCATCATACATATTACACGGGAGGCACAGTGGGGACATCATACATATCACACTGGAGGCACAGTGGGGGAATCATACATATTACACGGGAGGCACAGTGGGCACATCATACATATCACACGGGAGGCACAGTGGGGCATCATACATATCACACGGGAGGCACAGTGGGGGCATCATACATATTACACGAGAGGCACAGTGGGGGCATCATACATATCACACAGGAGGCACAGTGGGGGCATCATACATAGCACACGGGAGGCACAGTGGGGGCATCATACATATCACACGGGAGGCACAGTGGGGGCATTAGACATATTACACGGGAGGCACAGTGGGGGCATTAGACATATTACACGGGAGGCACAGTGGGGGCATCATACATATCACACAGGAGGCACAGTGGGGGCATCATACATATCACACGGGAGGCACAGTGGGGGCATCATACATATCACACGGGAGACACAGTGGGGGCATCATACATATCACACGGGAGGCATAGTGGGGGCATCATACATATCACACAGGAGGCACAGTGGGGGCATCATGCATATTACATGGGAGGCACAGTGGGGGCATCATACATATTACACGGGAGGCACAGTGGGGCATCATACATATTACACGGGAAGCACAGTTGGGGCATCATACATATTACATGGGAGGCACAGTGGGGGCATCATACATATTACACGGGAGGCACAGTGGGGGCATCATACATATTACACGGGAGGCACAGTGGGGGCATCATACATATTACACGGGAGGCACAGTGGGGGCATCATACATATTACACGGGAGGCACAGTGGGGGCATCATACATATTACACGGGAGGCACAGTGGGGGCATCATACATATTACACGGGCGGCACAGTGGGGCATCATACATATCACACGGGAGGCACAGTGGGGGCATCAGACATATTACACGGGAGGCACAGTGGGGGCATCAGACATGTTACACGGGAGGCACAGTGGGGGCATCATGCATATTACACGAAAAGCACAGTGGGGCATCATGCATTTTACAAGGGAGGCACAGTGGAGGCATCAGACATATTACACGGGAGGCACAGTGGGGGCATCAGACATATTACACGGGAGGCACAGTGGGGGCATCATACATATTACACGGGAGGCACAGTGGGGGCATCATACATATTACATGGGAGGCACAGTGGGGGCATCATACATATTACACGGGAAGCACAATGGGGACATCATACATATTACACGGGAGGCACAGTGGGGACATCATACATATTACACTGGAGGCACAGTGGGGGCATCATACATATCACACGGGAGGCACAGTGGGGTCATCATACATATTACACGGGAGGCACAGTGGGGGCATCATACATATCACACGGGAGGCACAGTGGGGGCATCATACATATTACACGGGAGGTACAGTGGGGGCATCATACATATTACACGGGAGGCACAGTGGGGGTATCATACATATTACACGGGAGGCACAGTGGGGGCATCATACATATTACACGGGAGGCACAGTGGGGGCATCATACATATTACACAGGAGGCACAGTGGGGCCATCATACATATTACACGGGAGGCACAGTGGGGGCATCATACATATTACACGGGAGGCACAGTGGGGGCATCATACATATTACACGGGAAGCACAGTGGGGGCATCATACATATTACACGGGAGGCACAGTGGGGACATCGTACATATTACACGGGAGGCACAGGGGGGCATCATACATATTACACGGGAGGCACAGTTTGGGCATTAGACGTATTACACGGGAGGCACAGTGGGGGCATCATACATATCACACGGGAGGCACAGTGGGGGCATCATACATATCACACGGGAGGCACAGTGGGGGCATCATACATATCACACGGGAGGCACAGTGGGGGCATTAGACATATTACACGGGAGGCACAGTGGGGGCATCATACATATTACACGGGAGGCACAGTTTGGGCATTAGACGTATTACACGGGAGGCACAGTGGGGGCATCATACATATCACACGGGAGGCACAGTGGGGGCATCATACATATCACACGGGAGGCACAGTGGGGGCATCATACATATCACACGGGAGACACAGTGGGGGCATCATACATATCACACGGGAGGCATAGTGGGGGCATCATACATATCACACGGGAGGCACAGTGGGGGCATCATACATATTACTCGGGAGGCACAGTAGGGGCATCATACATATTACACGGGAGGCACAGTGGGGGCATCATACATATTACACGGGAGGCACAGTGCAGGCATCATACATATTACACGGGAGGCACAGTGGGGGCATCATACATATTACACGGGAGGCACAGTGAGGGCATCATACATATTACACGAGAGGCACAGTGGGGGCATCATACATATCACACGGGAGGCACAGTGGGGGCATCAGACATATTACACGGGAGGCACAGTGGGGGCATCAGACATGTTACATGGGAGGCACAGTGGGGGCATCATGCATATTACACGAAAAGCACAGTGGGGCATCATGCATATTACACGGGAGGCACAGTGGGGGCATCAGACATATTACACGGGAGGCACAGTGGGGGCATCAGACATATTACACGGGAGGCACAGTGGGGGCATCATACATATTACACGGGAGGCACAGTGGGGGCATCATACATATTACATGGGAGGCACAGTGGGGGCATCATACATATTACACGGGAAGCACAGTGGGGACATCATACATATTACACGGGAGGCACAGTGGGGACATCATACATATTACACTGGAGGCACAGTGGGGGCATCATACATATCACACGGGAGGCACAGTGGGGTCATCATACATATTACACGGGAGGCACAGTGGGGGCATCATACATATCACACGGGAGGCACAGTGGGGGCATCATACATATTACACCGGAGGTACAGTGGGGGCATCATACATATTACACGGGAGGCACAGTGGGGGTATCATACATATTACACGGGAGGCACAGTGGGGGCATCATACATATTACACGGGAGGCACAGTGGGGGCATCATACATATTACACGGGAGGCAGAGTGGGGGCATCATGCATATTTCACGGGAGGCACAGTGGGGGCATCATACATATTACACAGGAGGCACAGTGGGGGCATCATACATATTACACGGGAGGCACAGTGGGGGCATCATACATATTACACGGGAGGCACAGTGGGGGCATCATACGTATTACACGAGAGGGACAGTGGGGGCATCATACATATTACACGGGAGACAGAGTGGGGGCATCATACATATTACACGGGAGGCACAGTGGGGGCATCATACATATTACATGGGAGGCACAGTGGGGGCATCATATTACACGGGAGGCACAGTGGGGGCATCATACATATTATACGGGAGGCACAGTGGGGGCATCATACATATTACATGGGAGGCACAGTGGGGGCATCATACATATTACACGGGAGGCACAGTGGGGGCATCATACACATTACACAGGAGGCACAGTGGGGGCATCATACATTTTACACGGGAGGCACAGTGGGGACATCATACATATTACACGGGAGGCACAGCGGGGGCATCATACATATCACACGGGAGGCACAGTGGGGGCATCATACATATTACATGGGAGGCACAGTGGGGGCATCATACATATTACACGGGAGGCACAGTGGGGGTATCATACATATTACGCGGGAGGCACAGTGGGGGCATCATACATATTACACGGGAGGCACAGTGGGGCATCATACATATTAAACGGGAAGCACAGTGGGGGCATCATACATTTTACACGGGAGGCACAGTGGGGACATCATACATATTACATGGGAGGCACAGTGGGGGCATCATACATATCACACGGGAGGCACAGTGGGGGCATCATACATATCACATGGGAGGCACAGTGGGGGCATCATACATATTACACGGGAAGCACAGTGGGGGCATCATACATATTACACGGGAGGCACAGTGGGGACATCATACATATCACACTGGAGGCACAGTGGGGGAATCATACATATTACACGGGAGGCACAGTGGGCACATCATACATATTACACGGGAGGCACAGTCGGGCATCATACATATTACATGGGAGGCACATTGGGGGCATCATACATATTACACGGGAAGCACAGTGGGGGCATCATACATATTACACGGGAGGCACAGTGGGGACATCATACATATCACACTGGAGGCACAGTGGGGGAATCATACATATTACACGGGAGGCACAGTGGGCACATCATACATATCACACGGGAGGCACAGTGGGGCATCATACATATCACACGGGAGGCACAGTGGGGGCATCATACATATTACACGAGAGGCACAGTGGGGGCATCATACATATCACACAGGAGGCACAGTGGGGGCATCATACATAGCACACGGGAGGCACAGTGGGGGCATCATACATATCACACGGGAGGCACAGTGGGGGCATTAGACATATTACACGGGAGGCACAGTGGGGGCATTAGACATATTACACGGGAGGCACAGTGGGGGCATCATACATATCACACGGGAGGCACAGTGGGGGCATCATACATATCACACAGGAGGCACAGTGGGGGCATCATACATATCACACGGGAGACACAGTGGGGGCATCATACATATCACACGGGAGGCATAGTGGGGGCATCATACATATCACACAGGAGGCACAGTGGGGGCATCATGCATATTACATGGGAGGCACAGTGGGGGCATCATACATATTACACGGGAGGCACAGTGGGGCATCATACATATTACACGGGAAGCACAGTTGGGGCATCATACATATTACATGGGAGGCACAGTGGGGGCATCATACATATTACACGGGAGGCACAGTGGGGGAATCATACATATTACACGGGAGGCACAGTGGGGGCATCATACATATTACACGGGAGGCACAGTGGGGGCATCATACATATTACACGGGAGGCACAGTGGGGGCATCATACATATTACACGGGAGGCACAGTGGGGGCATCATACATATTACACGGGCGGCACAGTGGGGGCATCATACATATCACACGGGAGGCACAGTGGGGGCATCAGACATATTACACGGGAGGCACAGTGGGGGCATCAGACATGTTACACGGGAGGCACAGTGGGGGCATCATGCATATTACACGAAAAGCACAGTGGGGCATCATGCATTTTACACGGGAGGCACAGTGGGGGCATCAGACATATTACACGGGAGGCACAGTGGGGGCATCATACATATTACATGGGAGGCACAGTGGGGGCATCATACATATTACACGGGAAGCACAGTGGGGACATCATACATATTACACGGGAGGCACAGTGGGGACATCATACATATTACACTGGAGGCACAGTGGGGGCATCATACATATCACACGGGAGGCACAGTGGGGTCATCATACATATTACACGGGAGGCACAGTGGGGGCATCATACATATCACACGGGAGGCACAGTGGGGGCATCATACATATTACACGGGAGGTACAGTGGGGGCATCATACATATTACACGGGAGGCACAGTGGGGGTATCATACATATTACACGGGAGGCACAGTGGGGGCATCATACATATTACACGGGAGGCACAGTGGGGGCATCATACATATTACACAGGAGGCACCGTGGGGCCATCATACATATTACACGGGAGGCACAGTGGGGGCATCATACATATTACACGGGAGGCACAGTGGGGGCATCATACATATTACACGGGAAGCACAGTGGGGGCATCGTACATATTACACGGGAGGCACAGTGGGGACATCGTACATATTACACGGGAGGCACAGGGGGGCATCATACATATCACACGGGAGGCACAGTGGGGGCATCATACATATCACATGGGAGGCACAGTGGGGGCATCATACATATTACATGGGAGGCACAGTGGGGGCATCATACATATTACATGGGAGGCACAGTGGGGGCATCATACATATTACACGGGAAGGACAGTGGGGGCATCATACATATTACACGGGAGGCACAGTGGGGACATCATACATATCACACTGGAGGCACCCTGGGGGAATCATACATATTACATGGGAGGCACAGTGGGCACATCATACATATTACACGGGAGGCACAGTGGGGGCATCATACATATTACATGGGAGGCACAGTGGGGGCATCATACATATCACACGGGAGGCACAGTGGGGGAATCATACATATTACACGAGAGGCCCAGTGGGGGCATCATACATATCACACAGGAGGCACAGTGGGGGCATCATACATATCACACGTGAGTCACAGTGGGGGCATCATACATATCACACGGGAGGCACAGTGGGGGCATTAGACATATTACACGGGAGGCACAGTGGGGGCATCATACATATCACACGGGAGACACAGTGGGGGCATCATACAGATCACACGGTAGGCATAGTGGGGGCATCATAGATATCACACAGGAGGCACAGTGGGGGCATCATACATATTACACGGGAGGCACAGTGGGGGCATCATACATATTACACGGGAGGCACAGTGGGGCATCATACGTATTACACGGGAAGCACAGTTGGGGCATCATATATATTACACGGGAGGCACAGTGGGGGCATCATACATATTACATGGGAGGCACAGTGGGGGCATCATACATATTACATGGAGTCACAGTGGGGGCATCATACATATTACACGGGAGGCACAGTGGGGGCAACATACCTATCACACAGGAGGCATATTGGGGGCATCATACATATCAGACGGGAAGCACAGTGGGGGCATGATACATATCACACGGGAGGCACAGTGGGGACATTAGACATATTACACGGGAGGCACAGTGGGGGCATCATACGTATTACACGGGAGGCACAGTTTGGGCATTAGACATATTACACGGGAGGCACAGTGGGGGCATCATACATATCACACGGGAGGCACAGTGGGGGCATCATACATATCACACGGGAGGCACAGTGGGGGCATCATACATATCACACGGGAGACACAATGGGGGCATCATACAGATCACACGGGAGGCACAGTGGGGGCATCATACATATCACACAGGAGGCACAGTGGGGGCATCATACATATTACATGGGAGGCACAGTGGGGGCATCATACATATTACACGGGAGGCACAGTGGGGCATCATACATATGACACGGGAAGCACAGTTGGGGCATCATATATATTACACGGGAGGCACAGTGGGGGCATCATACATATTACATGGGAGGCACAGTGGGGGCATCATACATATTACATGGAGTCACAGTGGGGGCATCATACATATTACACGGGAGGCACAGTGGGGGCACCATACTTATCACACTGGAGGCACAGTGGGGGCATCATACATATTACATGGGAGGCACAGTGGGGGCATCATACATATTACATGGGAGGCACAGTGGGGGCATCATACATATCACACGGGAGGCACAGTGGGGGCATCATACATGTTACACGGGAGGCACAGTGGGGGCATCATACATATCACACGGGAGGCACAGTGGGGGCATCATACATATTACACGGGAGGCACAGTGGGGGCATTATACATATTACACGGGAGGCACAGTGGGGGCATTATACATATTACACGGGAGGCACAGTGGGGGCATCATACATATTACACGGGAGGCACAGTGGGGGCATCATACATATTACACGGGAGGCACAGTCGGGGCATCATACATATTACACGGGAGGCACAGTCGGGGCATCATACATATTACGCGGGAGGCACAGTGGGGGCATCATACATATTACACAGGAGGCACAGTGGGGACATCATACATATTACATGGGAGGCACAGTGGGGGCATCATACATATTACACGGGAGGCAGAGTGGGGTCATCATACATATTACACGGGAGACACAGTGGGGGCATCATACATATTACACAGGAGGCACAGTGGGGGCATCATACATATTACACGGGAGACAGTGGGGGCATCATACATATTACACAGGAGTCACAGTGGGGACATCATACATATTACATGGGTGGCACAGTGGGGGCATCATACATATTACACGGGAGACAGAGTGGGGGCATCATACATATTACACGGGAGGCACAGTGGGGGCATCATACATATTACACAGGAGGCACAGTGGGGGCATCATACATATTACACGGGAGGCACAGTGGGGGCATCATACATATTACACGGGAGGAACAGTGGGGGCATCATACATATTACACGGGAGGCACAGTGGGGGCATCATACATATTACACGGGAGGCAGAGTGAGGGCATCATACATATTACACGGGAGGCACAGTGGGGGCATCATACATATTACATGGGAGGCACAGTGGGGGCATCATATTACACGCGAGGCACAGTGGGGGCATCATACATATTATACGGGAGGCACAGTGGGGGCATCATACATATTACATGGGAGGCACAGTGGGGGCATCATACATATTACACGGGAGGCACATTGGGGGTATCATAAATATTACACGGGAGGCAGAGTGGGGGCATCATACATATTACACGGGAGGCACAGTGGGGGCATCATACATATTACACAGGAGGCACAGTGGGGGCATCATACATATTACAAGGGAGGCACAGTGGGGCATCATACATATTACACGGGAAGCACAGTGGGGGCATCATACATATTACACGGGAGGCACAGTGGGGACATCATACATATTACACGGGAGGCACAGTGGGGGCATCATACATATCACACGAGAGGCACAGTGGGGGCATCATACATATCACATGGGAGGCACAGTGGGGGCATCATACATATTACACGGGAGGCACAGTGGGGGCATCATACATATTACACGGGAAGCACAGTGGGGGCATCATACATATTACACGGGAGGCACAGTGGGGACATCATACATATCACACTGGAGGCACAGTGGGGGAATCATACATATTACACTGGAGGCACAGTGGGGGAATCATACATATTACACGAGAGGCGCAGTGGGCACATCATACATATTACACGGGAGGCACAGTGGGGGCATCATACATATTACATGGGAGGCACAGTGGGGGCATCATACATATCACACGGGAGGCACAGTGGGGTCATCATACATATTACACGGGAGGCACAGTGGGGGCATCATACATATCACACGGGAGGCACAGTGGGGGCATCATACATATTACACGGGAGGTACAGTGGGGGCATCATACATATTACACGGGAGGCACAGTGGGGGTATCATACATATTACACGGGAGGCACAGTGGGGGCATCATACATATTACACGGGAGGCACAGTGGGGGCATCATACATATTACACAGGAGGCACAGTGGGGCCATCATACATATTACACGGGAGGCACAGTGGGGGCATCATACATATTACACGGGAGGCACAGTGGGGTCATCATACATATTACACGGGAAGCACAGTGGGGGCATCATACATATTACACGGGAGGCACAGTGGGGACATCGTACATATTACACGGGAGGCACAGTGGGGGCATCATACATATCACACGGGAGGCACAGTGGGGGCATCATACATATCACATGGGAGGCACAGTGGGGGCATCATACATATTACATGGGAGGCACAGTGGGGGCATCATACATATTACACGGGAAGGACAGTGGGGGCATCATACATATTACACGGGAGGCACAGTGGGGACATCATACATATCACACTGGAGGCACCGTGGGGGAATCATACATATTACATGGGAGGCACAGTGGGCACATCATACATATTACACGGGAGGCACAGTGGGGGCATCATATATATCACACGGGAGGCACAGTGGGGGCATCATACATATTACACGAGAGGCACAGTGGGGGCATCATACATATCACACAGGAGGCACAGTGGGGGCATCATACATATCACACGTGAGGCACAGTGGGGGCATCATACATATCACACGGGAGGCACAGTGGGGGCATCATACATATCACACGGGAGACACAGTGGGGGCATCATACAGATCACACGGTAGGCATAGTGGGGGCATCATAGATATCACACAGGAGGCACAGTGGGGGCATCATACATATTACACGGGAGGCACAGTGGGGGCATCATACATATTACACGGGAGGCACAGTGGGGCATCATACATATTACACGGGAAGCACAGTTGGGGCATCATATATATTACACGGGAGGCACAGTGGGGGCATCATACATATTACATGGGAGGCACAGTGGGGGCATCATACATATTACATGGAGTCACAGTGGGGGCATCATACATATTACACGGGAGGCACAGTGGGGGCAACATACCTATCACACAGGAGGCATAGTGGGGGCATCATACATATCAGACGGGAAGCACAGTGGGGGCATGATACATATCACACGGGAGGCACAGTGGGGACATTAGACATATTACACGGGAGGCACAGTGGGGGCATCATACGTATTACACGGGAGGCACAGTTTGGGCATTAGACATATTACACGGGAGGCACAGTGGGGGCATCATACATATCACACGGGAGGCACAGTGGGGGCATCATACATATCACACGGGAGGCACAGTGGGGGCATCATACATATCACACGGGAGACACAATGGGGGCATCATACAGATCACACGGGAGGCACAGTGGGGGCATCATACATATCACACAGGAGGCACAGTGGGGGCATCATACATATTACACGGGAGGCACAGTGGGGGCATCATACATATTACACGGGAGGCACAGTGGGGCATCATACATATGACAAGGGAAGCACAGTTGGGGCATCATATATATTACACGGGAGGCACAGTGGGGCATCATACATATTACATGGGAGGCACAGTGGGGGCATCATACATATTACATGGAGTCACAGTGGGGGCATCATACTTATCACACTGGAGGCACAGTGGGGGCATCATACATATCACACTGGAGGCACAGTGGGGGCATCATACATATTACATGGGAGGCACAGTGGGGGCATCATACATATCACACGGGAGGCACAGTGGGGGCATCAGACATGTTACACGGGAGGCACAGTGGGGGCATCATACATATCACACGGGAGGCACAGTGGGGGCATCATACATATTACACGGGAGGCACAGTGGGGGCATTATACATATTACACGGGAGGCACAGTGGGGGCATCATACATATTACACGGGAGGCACAGTGGGGGCATCATACATATTACACGGGAGGCACAGTCGGGGCATCATACATATTACACGGGAGGCACAGTGGGGGCATCATACATATTACACAGGAGGCACATTGGGGACATCATACATATTACATGGGAGGCACAGTGGGGGCATCATACATATTACACGGGAGGCACAGTGGGGGCATCATACATATTACACGGGAGGCACAGTGGGGGCATCATACATATTACACAGGAGGCACAGTGGGGGCATCATACATATTACACGGGAGGCACAGTGGGGGCATCATACATATTACACAGGAGGCAGAGTTGGGACATCATACATATTACATGGGAGGCACAGTGGGGGCATCATACATATTACATGGAGTCACAGTGGGGGCATCATACATATTACACGGGAGGCACAGTGGGGGCATCATACCTATCACACAGGAGGCAAAGTGGGGGCATCATACATATCACACGGGAGGCACAGTGGGGGCATCATACATATCACATGGGAGGCACAGTGGGGACATTAGACATATTACACGGGAGGCACAGTGGGGGCATCATACATATTACACGGGAGGCACAGTGGGGGCATCATACATATTACACGGGAGGCACAGTGGGGGCATCATACATATTACACGGGAGGCACAGTCGGGGCATCATACATATTACACGGGAGGCACAGTGGGGGCATTATACATATTACACGGGAGGCACAGTGGGGGCATCATACATATCACACGGGAGGCACAGTGGCGGCATCATACATATCACATGGGAGGCACAGTGGGGGCATCATACATATTACACGGGAGGCACAGTGGGGGCATCATACATATTACACGGGAGGCACAGTGGGGGCATCATACATATTACACGGGAGGCACAGTGGGGACATCATACATATCACACTGGAGGCACAGTGGGGGAATCATACATATTACACGGGAGGCGCAGTGAGCACATCATACATATTACACGGGAGGCACAGTGGGGGCATCATACATATTACATGGGAGGCACAGTGGGGGCATCATACATATCACACGGGAGGCACAGTGGGGGCATCATACATATTACACGAGAGGCACAGTGGGGGCATCATACATATCACACGGGAGGCACAGTGGGGGCATCATACATATCACACGGGAGGCACAGTGGGGGCATCATACATATCACACGGGAGGCACAGTGGGGACATTAGAAATATTACACGGGAGGCACAGTGGGGGCATCATACGTATTACACGGGAGGCACAGTTTGGGCATTAGACATATTACACGGGAGGCACAGTGGGGGCATCATACATATCACACGGGAGGCACAGTGGGGGCATCATACATATCACACGGGAGGCACAGTGGGGGCATCATACATATCACACGGGAGACACAGTGGGGGCATCATGCAGATCACACGGGAGGCATAGTGGGGGCATCATACATATCACACAGGAGGCACAGTGGGGGCATCATACATATTACACGGGAGGCACAGTGGGGGCATCATACATATTACACGGGAGGCACAGTGGGGCATCATACATATTACACGGGAAGCACAGTTGGGGCATCATATATATTACACGGGAGGCACAGTGGGGGCATCATACATATTACATGGGAGGCACAGTGGGGGCATCATACATATTACATGGAGTCACAGTGGGGGCATCATACATATTACACGGGAGGCACAGTGGGGGCATCATACCTATCACACAGGAGGCAAAGTGGGGGCATCATACATATCACACGGGAGGCACAGTGGGGGCATCATACATATCACATGGGAGGCACAGTGGGGACATTAGACATATTACACGGGAGGCACAGTGGGGGCATCATACGTATTACACGGGAGGCACAGTTTGGGCATTAGACATATTACACGGGAGGCACAGTGGGGGCATCATACATATCACACGGGAGGCACAGTGGGGGCATCATACATATCACACGGGAGACACAGTGGGGGCATCATACAGATCACACGGGAGGCATAGTGGGGGCATCATACATATCACTCAGGAGGCACAGTGGGGGCATCATACATATTACACGGGAGGCACAGTGGGGGCATCATACATTACACGGGAGGCACAGTGGGGCATCATACATATTACACGGGAAGCACAGTTGGGGCATCATATATATTACACGGGAGGCACAGTGGGGGCAACATACCTATCACACGGGAGGCACAGTGGGGGCATCATACATATCACACGGGAGGCACAGTGGGGGCATGATACATATCACACGGGAGGCACAGTGGGGACATTAGACATATTACACGGGAGTCACAGTGGGGGCATCATACGTATTACACGGGAGGCACAGTTTGGGCATTAGACATATTACACGGGAGGCACAGTGGGGGCATCATACATATCACACGGGAGGCACAGTGGGGGCATCATACATATCACACGGGTGGCACAGTGGGGGCATCATACATATCACACGGGAGACACAATGGGGCATCATACAGATCACACGGGAGGCATAGTGGGGGCATCATACATATCACACAGGAGGCACAGTGGGGGCATCATACATATTACACGGGAGGCACAGTGGGGGCATCATACATATTACACGGGAGGCACAGTGGGCATCATACATATTACACGGGAAGCACAGTTGGGGCATCATATATATTACACGGGAGGCACAGTGGGGGCATCATACATATTACATGGGAGGCACAGTGGGGGCATCATACATATTACATGGAGTCACAGTGGGGGCATCATACATATTACACGGGAGGCACAGTGGGGGCATCATACTTATCACACTGGAGGCACAGTGGGGGCATCATACATATTACATGGGAGGCACAGTGGGGGCATCATACATATTACACGGGAGGCACAGTGGGGGCATCATACATATCACACGGGAGGCACAGTGGGGGCATCATACATGTTACACGGGAGGCACAGTGGGGGCATCATAGTTATCACACGGGAGGCACAGTGGGGGCATCATACATATTACACGGGAGGCACAGTGGGGGCATTATACATAATACATGGGAGGCACAGTGGGGGCATCATACATATTACACGGGAGGCACAGTGGGGGCATCATACATATTACACGGGAGGCACAGTCGGGGCATCATACATATTACACGGGAGGCACAGTGGGGGCATCATACATATTACACAAGAGGCACAGTGGGGACATCATACATATTACATGGGAGGCACAGTGGGGGCATCATACATATTACACGGGAGGCAGAGTGGGGGCATCATACATATTACACGGGAGGCACAGTGGGGGCATCATACATATCACACGGGAGGCACAGTGGGGGCATCATACATGTTACATGGGAGGCACAGTGGGGGCATTATACATATTACACCGGAGGCACAGTGGGGGCATCATACATATTACACGGGAGGCACAGTGGGGGCATCATACATATTACACGGGAGGCACAGTCGGGGCATCATACATATTACACGGGAGGCACAGTGGGGGCATCATACATATTACACAAGAGGCACAGTGGGGACATCATACATATTACATGGGAGGCACAGTGGGGGCATCATACATATTACACGGGAGGCAGAGTGGGGGCATCATACATATTACACGGGAGGCACAGTGGGGGCATCATACATATCACACGGGAGGCACAGTGGGGGCATCATACATGTTACACGGGAGGCACAGTGGGGGCATCATACATATCACACGGGAGGCACAGTGGGGGCATCATACATATCACACGGGAGGCACAGTGGGGGCATCATACATATTACACGGGAGGCACAGTGGGGGCATTATACATATTACATGGGAGGCACAGTGGGGGCATCATACATATTACACGGGAGGCACAGTGGGAGCATCATACATATTACACGGGAGGCACAGTCGGGGCATCATACATATTACACGGGAGGCACAGTGGGGGCATTATACATATTACACATGAGGCACAGTGGGGGCATCATACATATCACACGGGAGGCACAGTGGGGGCATCATACATATCACATGGGAGGCACAGTGGGGGCATCATACATATTACACGGGAGGCACAGTGGGGGCATCATACATATTACACGGGAAGCACAGTGGGGGCATCATACATATTACACGGGACGCACAGTGGGGACATCATACATATCACACTGGAGGCACAGTGGGGGAATCATACATATTACACGGGAGGCGCAGTGGGCACATCATACATATTACACGGGAGGCACAGTGGGGGCATCATACATATTACATGGGAGGCACAGTGGGGGCATCATACATATCACACGGGAGGCACAGTGGGGGCATCATACATATTACACGAGAGGCACAGTGGGGGCATCATACATATCACACAGGAGGCACAGTGGGGGCATCATACATATCACACGGGAGGCACAGTGGGGGCATCATACATATCACACGGGAGGCACAGTGGGGGCATTAGACATATTACACGGGAGGCACAGTGGGGGCATTAGACATATTACACGGGAGGCACAGTGGGGGCATCATACATATCACACGGGAGGCACAGTGGGGGCATCATACATATCACACGGGAGGCACAGTGGGGGCATCATACATATCACACGGGAGACACAGTGGGGGCATCATACATATCACACGGGAGGCACAGTGGGGGCATCATGCATATTACATGGGAGGCACAGTGGGGGCATCATACATATTACACGGGAGGCACAGTGGGGCATCATACATATTACACGGGAAGCACAGTTGGGGCATCATACATATTACATGGGAGGCGCAGTGGGGACATCATACATATTACACGTTAGGCACAGTGGGGGCATCATACATATTACACGGGAGGCACAGTGGGGGCATCATACATATTACACGGGAGGCACAGTGGGGGCATCATACATATTTCACGGGAGGCACAGTGCAGGCATCATACATATTACACGGGACGCACAGTGCGGGCATCATACATATTACACGGGAGGCACAGTGGGGGCATCATACATATTACACGGAAGGCACAGTGGGGGCATCATACATATCACACGGGAGGCACAGTGGGGGCATCAGACATATTACACGGGAGGCACAGTGGGGGCATCAGACATGTTACACGGGAGGCACAGTGGGGGTCATCATGCATATTACACGAAAAGCACAGTGGGGCATCATGCATATTACACGGGAGGCACAGTGGGGGCATCAGACATATTACACGGGAGGCACAGTGGGGGCATCAGACATATTACACGGGAGGCACAGTGGGGGCATCATACATATTACACGGGAGGCACAGTGGGGGCATCATACATATTACATGGGAGGCACAGTGGGGGCATCATACATATTACACGGGAAGCACAGTGGGGACATCATACATATTACACGGGAGAAACAGTGGGGACATCATACATATTACACTGGAGGCACAGTGGGGGCATCATACATATCACACGGGAGGCACAGTGGGGTCATCATACATATTACACGGGAGGCACAGTGGGGGCATCATACATATCACACGGGAGGCACAGTGAGGGCATCATACATATTACACGGGAGGCACAGTGGGGGCATCATACATATTACACGGGAGGCACAGTGGGGGATCATACATATTACACGGGATGCACAGTGGGGGCATCATATATATTACACGGGAGGCACAGTGGGGGCATCATACCTATCACACAGGAGGCAAAGTGGGGGCATCATGCATATCACACGGGAGGTACAGTGGGGGCATCATACATATCACACGGGAGGCACAGTGGGGACATTAGACATATTACACGGGAGGCACAGTGGGGGCATCATACGTATTACACGGGAGGCACAGTTTGGGCATTAGACATATTACACGGGAGGCACAGTGGGGGCATCATACATATCACACGGGAGGCACAGTGGGGGCATCATACATATCACACGGGAGGCACAGTGGGGGCATCATACATATCACACGGGAGACACAGTGGGGGCATCATACAGATCACACGGGAGGCATAGTGGGGGCATCATACATATCACACAGGAGGCACAGTGTGGGCATCATACATATTACACGGGAGGCACAGTGGGGGCATCATACATATTACACGGGAGGCACAGTGGGGCATCATACATATTACACGGGAAGCACAGTTGGGGCATCATATATATTACACGGGAGGCACAGTGGGGGCATCATACATATTACATGGGAGGCACAGTGGGGGCATCATACATATTACATGGAGTCACAGTGGGGGCATCATACATATTACACGGGAGGCACAGTGGGGGCATCATACATATCACATGGGAGGCACAGTGGGGACATTAGACATATTACACGAGAGGCACAGTGGGGGCATCATACGTATTACACGGGAGGCACAGTTTGGGCATTAGACATATTACACGGGAGGCACAGTGGGGCATCATACATATCACACGGGAGGCACAGTGGGGGCATCATACATATCACACGGGAGGCACAGTGGGGGCATCATACATATCACACGGGAGACACAGTGGGGGCATCATACAGATCACACGGGAGGCATAGTGGGGGCATCATACATATCACACGGGAGGCACAGTGGGGGCATCATACATATCACACGGGAGACACAGTGGGGGCATCATACAGATCACACGGGATGCATAGTGGGGCATCATACATATCACACAGGAGGCACAGTGGGGGCATCATACATATTACACGGGAGGCACAGTGGGGGCATCATACATATTACATGGGAGGCACAGTGGGGCATCATACATATTACACGGGAAGCACAGTTGGGGCATCATATATATTACACGGGAGGCACAGTGGGTGCATCATACATATTACATGGGAGGCACAGTGGGTGCATCATACATATTACATGGGAGGCACAGTGGGGGCATCATACATATTACATGGAGTCACAGTGGGGGCATCATACATATTACACGGGAGGCACAGTGGGGGCAACATACCTATCACACAGGAGGCAAAGTGGGGGCATCATACATATCACACGGGAGGCACAGTGGGGGCATGATACATATCACACGGGAGGCACAGTGGGGACATTAGACATAATACACGGGAGTCACAGTGGGGGCATCATACGTATTACAAGGGAGGCACAGTTTGGGCATTAGACATATTACACGGGAGGCACAGTGGGGGCATCATACATATCACACGGGAGGCACAGTGGGGGCATCATACATATCACACGGGAGGCACAGTGGGGGCATCATACATATCACACGGGAGACACAATGGGGGCATCATACAGATCACACGAGAGGCATAGTGGGGGCATCATACATATCACACAGGAGGCACAGTGGGGGCATCATACATATTACACGGGAGGCACAGTGGGGGCATCATACATATTACACGGGAGGCACAGTGGGCATCATACATATTACACGGGAAGCACAGTTGGGGCATCATATATATTACACGGGAGGCACAGTGGTGGCATCATACATATTACATGGGAGGCACAGTGGGGGCATCATACATATTACATGGAGTCACAGTGGGGGCATCATACATATTACACGGGAGGCACAGTGGGGGCATCATACTTATCACACTGGAGGCACAGTGGGGGCATCATACATATTACATGGGAGGCACAGTGGGGGCATCATACATATTACACAGGAGGCACAGTGGGGGCATCATACATATCACACGGGAGGCACAGTGGGGGCATCATACATGTTACACGGGAGGCACAGTGGGGGCATCATACATATCACACGGGAGGCACAGTGGGGGCATCATACATACTACACGGGAGGCACAGTGGGGGCATTATACATATTACACGGGAGGCACAGTGGGGGCATCATACATATCACACGGGAGGCACAGTGGGGGCATCATACATATTACACGGGAGGCACAGTCGGGGCATCATACATATTACACGGGAGGCACAGTGGGGGCATCATACATATTACACAAGAGGCACAGTGGGGACATCATACATATTACATGGGAGGCACAGTGGGGGCATCATACATATTACACGGGAGGCAGAGTGGGGGCATCATACATATTACACGGGAGGCACAGTGGGGGCATCATACATATCACACGGGAGGCACAGTGGGGGCATCATACATGTTACACGGGAGGCACAGTGGGGGCATCATACATATCACACGGGAGGCACAGTGGGGGCATCATACATACTACACGGGAGGCACAGTGGGGGCATTATACATATTACACGGGAGGCACAGTGGGGGCATCATACATATTACATGGGAGGCACAGTGGGGGCATCATACATATTACACGGGAGGCACAGTCGGGGCATCATACATATTACACGGGAGGCACAGTGGGGGCATTATACATATTGCACGGGAGGCACAGTGGGGGCATCATACATATTACACGGGAGGCACAGTGGGGGCATCATACATATTACACGGGAGGCACAGTCGGGGCATCATACATATTACACGGGAGGCACAGTGGGGGCATCATACATATTACACAGGAGGCACAGTGGGGACATCATACATATTACATGGGAGGCACAGTGGGGGCATCATACATATTACACGGGAGGCAGAGTGGGGGCATCATACATATTACACGGGAGGCACAGTGGGGGCATCATACATATTACACAGGAGGCACAGTGGGGACATCATACATATTACACGGAAGGCACAGTGGGGGCATCATACATATTACACAGGAGGCAAAGTGGGGACATCATACATATTACACGGGTGGCACAGTGGGGGCATCATACATATTACACGGGAGACAGAGTGGGGGCATCATACATATTACACGGGAGGCACAGTGGGGGCATCATACATATTACACAGGAGGCACAGTGGGGGCATCATACATATTACACGGGAGGCACAGTGGGGGCATCATACATATTACACGGGAGGAACAGTGGGGGCATCATACATATTACACGGGAGGCACAGTGGGGGCATCATACATATTACACGGGAGGCAGAGTGAGGGCATCATACATATTACACGGGAGGCACAGTGGGGGCATCATACATATTACATGGGAGGCACAGTGGGGGCATCATATTACACGGGAGGCACAGTGGGGGCATCATGCATATTATACGGGAGGCACAGTGGGGGTATCATACATATTACATGGGAGGCACAGTGGGGCATCATACATATCACACGGGAGGCACAGTGGGGGCATCATACATATTACACGGGAGGCACAGTGGGGACATCATACATATTACATGGGAGGCACAGTGGGGGCATCATACATATTACACGGGAGGCACAGTGGGGGCATCATACATATTACACGGGAGGCACAGTCGGGGCATCATACATATTACACGGGAGGCACAGTGGGGGCATCATACATATTACACAAGAGGCACAGTGGGGACATCATACATATTACATGGGAGGCACAGTGGGGGCATCATACATATTACACGGGAGGCAGAGTGGGGGCATCATACATATTACACGGGAGGCACAGTGGGGGCATCATACATATCACACGGGAGGCACAGTGGGGGCATCATACATGTTACACGGGAGGCACAGTGGGGGCATTATACATATTACACGGGAGGCACAGTGGGGGCATCATACATATTACACGGGAGGCACAGTGGGGGCATCATACATATTACACGGGAGGCACAGTCGGGGCATCATACATATTACACGGGAGGCACAGTGGGGGCATCATACATATTACACAAGAGGCACAGTGGGGACATCATACATATTACATGGGAGGCACAGTGGGGGCATCATACATATTACACGGGAGGCAGAGTGGGGGCATCATACATATTACACGGGAGGCACAGTGGGGGCATCATACATATCACACGGGAGGCACAGTGGGGGCATCATACATGTTACACGGGAGGCACAGTGGGGGCATCATACATATCACACGGGAGGCACAGTGGGGGCATCATACATATCACACGGGAGGCACAGTGGGGGCATCATACATATTACACGGGAGGCACAGTGGGGGCATTATACATATTACATGGGAGGCACAGTGGGGGCATCATACATATTACACGGGAGGCACAGTGGGGGCATCATACATATTACACGGGAGGCACAGTCGGGGCATCATACATATTACACGGGAGGCACAGTCGGGGCATCATACATATTACACGGGAGGCACAGTGGGGGCATCATACATATCACACGGGAGGCACAGTGGGGGCATCATACATATCACATGGGAGGCACAGTGGGGGCATCATACATATTACACGGGAGGCACAGTGGGGGCATCATACATATTACACGGGAAGCACAGTGGGGGCATCATACATATTACACGGGAGGCACAGTGGGGACATCATACATATCACACTGGAGGCACAGTGGGGGAATCATACATATTACACGGGAGGCGCAGTGGGCACATCATACATATTACACGGGAGGCACAGTGGGGGCATCATACATATTACATGGGAGGCACAGTGGGGGCATCATACATATCACACGGGAGGCACAGTGGGGGCATCATACATATTACACGAGAGGCACAGTGGGGGCATCATACATATCACACAGGAGGCACAGTGGGGGCATCATACATATCACACGGGAGGCACAGTGGGGGCATCATACATATCACACGGGAGGCACAGTGGGGGCATTAGACATATTACACGGGAGGCACAGTGGGGGCATCATACATATCACACGGGAGGCACAGTGGGGGCATCATACATATCACACGGGAGGCACAGTGGGGGCATCATACATATCACACGGTAGGCACAGTGGGGGCATCATGCATATTACATGGGAGGCACAGTGGGGGCATCATACATATTACACGGGAGGCACAGTGGGGCATCATACATATTACACGGGAAGCACAGTTGGGGCATCATACATATTACATGGGAGGCACAGTGGGGACATCATACATATTACACGTTAGGCACAGTGGGGGCATCATACATATTACACGGGAGGCACAGTGGGGGCATCATACATATTACACGGGAGGCACAGTGGGGGCATCATACATATTTCACGGGAGGCACAGTGCAGGCATCATACATATTACACGGGACGCACAGTGCGGGCATCATACATATTACACGGGAGGCACAGTGGGGGCATCATACATATTACACGGAAGGCACAGTGGGGGCATCATACATATCACACGGGAGGCACAGTGGGGGCATCAGACATATTACACGGGAGGCACAGTGGGGGCATCAGACATGTTACACGGGAGGCACAGTGGGGGCATCATGCATATTACACGAAAAGCACAGTGGGGCATCATGCATATTACACGGGAGGCACAGTGGGGGCATCAGACATATTACACGGGAGGCACAGTGGGGGCATCAGACATATTACACGGGAGGCACAGTGGGGGCATCATACATATTACACGGGAGGCACAGTGGGGGCATCATACATATTACATGGGAGGCACAGTGGGGGCATCATACATATTACACGGGAAGCACAGTGGGGACATCATACATATTACACGGGAGGAACAGTGGGGACATCATACATATTACACTGGAGGCACAGTGGGGGCATCATACATATCACACGGGAGGCACAGTGGGGTCATCATACATATTACACGGGAGGCACAGTGGGGGCATCATACATATCACACGGGAGGCACAGTGAGGGCATCATACATATTACACGGGAGGCACAGTGGGGGCATCATACATATTACACGGGAGGCACAGTGGGGGATCATACATATTACACGGGAAGCACAGTGGGGGCATCATATATATTACACGGGAGGCACAGTGGGGGCATCATACCTATCACACAGGAGGCAAAGTGGGGGCATCATGCATATCACACGGGAGGCACAGTGGGGGCATCATACATATCACACGGGAGGCACAGTGGGGACATTAGACATATTACACGGGAGGCACAGTGGGGGCATCATACGTATTACACGGGAGGCACAGTTTGGGCATTAGACATATTACACGGGAGGCACAGTGGGGGCATCATACATATCACACGGGAGGCACAGTGGGGGCATCATACATATCACACGGGAGGCACAGTGGGGGCATCATACATATCACACGGGAGACACAGTGGGGGCATCATACAGATCACACGGGAGGCATAGTGGGGGCATCATACATATCACACAGGAGGCACAGTGGGGGCATCATACATATTACACGGGAGGCACAGTGGGGGCATCATACATATTACACGGGAGGCACAGTGGGGCATCATACATATTACACGGGAAGCACAGTTGGGGCATCATATATATTACACGGGAGGCACAGTGGGGGCATCATACATATTACATGGGAGGCACAGTGGGGGCATCATACATATTACATGGAGTCACAGTGGGGGCATCATACATATTACACGGGAGGCACAGTGGGGGCATCATACCTATCACACAGGAGGCAAAGTGGGGGCATCATACATATCACACGGGAGGCACAGTGGGGGCATCATACATATCACATGGGAGGCACAGTGGGGACATTAGACATATTACACGAGAGGCACAGTGGGGGCATCATACGTATTACACGGGAGGCACAGTTTGGGCATTAGACATATTACACGGGAGGCACAGTGGGGCATCATACATATCACACGGGAGGCACAGTGGGGGCATCATACATATCACACGGGAGGCACAGTGGGGGCATCATACATATCACACGGGAGACACAGTGGGGGCATCATACAGATCACACGGGAGGCATAGTGGGGGCATCATACATATCACACGGGAGGCACAGTGGGGGCATCATACATATCACACGGGAGACACAGTGGGGGCATCATACAGATCACACGGGATGCATAGTGGGGCATCATACATATCACACAGGAGGCACAGTGGGGGCATCATACATATTACACGGGAGGCACAGTGGGGGCATCATACATATTACATGGGAGGCACAGTGGGGCATCATACATATTACACGGGAAGCACAGTTGGGGCATCATATATATTACACGGGAGGCACAGTGGGTGCATCATACATATTACACGGGAGGCACAGTGGGTGCATCATACATATTACATGGGAGGCACAGTGGGGGCATCATACATATTACATGGAGTCACAGTGGGGGCATCATACATATTACACGGGAGGCACAGTGGGGGCAACATACCTATCACACAGGAGGCAAAGTGGGGGCATCATACATATCACACGGGAGGCACAGTGGGGGCATGATACATATCACACGGGAGGCACAGTGGGGACATTAGACATAATACACGGGAGTCACAGTGGGGGCATCATACGTATTACAAGGGAGGCACAGTTTGGGCATTAGACATATTACACGGGAGGCACAGTGGGGGCATCATACATATCACACGGGAGGCACAGTGGGGGCATCATACATATCACACGGGAGACACAATGGGGGCATCATACAGATCACACGAGAGGCATAGTGGGGGCATCATACATATCACACAGGAGGCACAGTGGGGGCATCATACATATTACACGGGAGGCACAGTGGGGGCATCATACATATTACACGGGAGGCACAGTGGGCATCATACATATTACACGGGAAGCACAGTTGGGGCATCATATATATTACACGGGAGGCACAGTGGTGGCATCATACATATTACATGGGAGGCACAGTGGGGGCATCATACATATTACATGGAGTCACAGTGGGGGCATCATACATATTACACGGGAGGCACAGTGGGGGCATCATACTTATCACACTGGAGGCACAGTGGGGGCATCATACATATTACATGGGAGGCACAGTGGGGGCATCATACATATTACACAGGAGGCACAGTGGGGGCATCATACATATCACACGGGAGGCACAGTGGGGGCATCATACATGTTACACGGGAGGCACAGTGGGGGCATCATACATATCACACGGGAGGCACAGTGGGGGCATCATACATATTACACGGGAGGCACAGTGGGGGCATTATACATATTACACGGGAGGCACAGTGGGGGCATCATACATATCACACGGGAGGCACAGTGGGGGCATCATACATATTACACGGGAGGCACAGTCGGGGCATCATACATATTACACGGGAGGCACAGTGGGGGCATCATACATATTACACAAGAGGCACAGTGGGGACATCATACATATTACATGGGAGGCACAGTGGGGGCATCATACATATTACACGGGAGGCAGAGTGGGGGCATCATACATATTACACGGGAGGCACAGTGGGGGCATCATACATATCACACGGGAGGCACAGTGGGGGCATCATACATATTACACGGGAGGAACAGTGGGGGCATCATACATATTACACGGGAGGCACAGTGGGGGCATCATACATATTACACGGGAGGCAGAGTGAGGGCATCATACATATTACACGGGAGGCACAGTGGGGGCATCATACATATTACATGGGAGGCACAGTGGGGGCATCATATTACACGGGAGGCACAGTGGGGGCATCATGCATATTATACGGGAGGCACAGTGGGGGCATCATACATATTACATGGGAGGCACAGTGGGGCATCATACATATTACACGGGAGGCACATTGGGGGTATCATACATATTACACGGGAGGCACAGTGGGGGCATCATACATATTACACAGGAGGCACAATGGGGGCATCATACATATTACAAGGGAGGCACGGTGGGGGCATCATACATATTACACGGGAAGCACAGTGGGGGCATCATACATATTACACGGGAGGCACAGTGGGGACATCATACATATTACACGGGAGGCACAGTGGGGGCATCATACATATCACACGGGAGGCACAGTGGGGGCATCATACATATCACATGGGAGGCACAGTGGGGGCATCATACATATTACATGGGAGGCACAGTAGGGGCATCATACATATTACACGGGAAGCACAGTGGGGGCATCATACATATTACACGGGAGGCACAGTGGGGACATCATACATATCACACTGGAGGCACAGTGGGGGAATCATACATATTACACGGGAGGCGCAGTGGGCACATCATACATATTACACGGGAGGCACAGTGGGGGCATCATACATATTACATGGGAGGCACAGTGGGGGCATCATACATATCACACGGGAGGCACAGTGGGGGCATCATACATATTACACGAGAGGCACAGTGGGGGCATCATACATATCACACAGGAGGCACAGTGGGGGCATCATACATATCACACGGGAGGCACAGTGGGGGCATCATACATATCACACGGGAGGCACAGTGGGGGCATTAGACATATTACATGGGAGGCACAGTGGGGGCATTAGACATATTACACGGGAGGCACAGTGGGGGCATCATACATATCACACAGGAGGCACAGTGGGGGCATCATACATATCACATGGGAGGCACAGTGGGGGCATCATACATATCACACGGGAGACACAGTGGGGGCATCATACTTATCACACGGGAGGCATAGTGGGGGCATCATACATATCACACGGGAGGCACAGTGGGGGCATCATGCATATTACATAGGAGGCACAGTGGGGGCATCATACATATTACACGGGAGGCACAGTGGGGCATCATACATATTACACGGGAAGCACAGTTGGGGCATCATACATATTACATGGGAGGCACAGTGGGGACATCAAACATATTACACGGGAGGCACAGTGGGGGCATCATACATATTATACGGGAGGCACAGTGGGGGCATCATACATATTACACGGGAGGCACAGTGGGGGCATCATACATATTACACGGGAGGCACAGTGCGGGCATCATACATATTACACGGGACGCACAGTGCGGGCATCATACATATTACACGGGAGGCACAGTGGGGGCATCATACATATTACACGGGAGGCACAGTGGGGGCATCATACATATTACACGGGAGGCACAGTGGGGGCATCATACATATTACACGGGAGGCACAGTGGGGGCATCATACATATCACACGGGAGGCACAGTGGGGGCATCAGACATATTAACGGGAGGCACAGTGGGGGCATCAGACATGTTACACGGGAGGCACAGTGGGGGCATCATACATATTACACGGGAGGCACAGTGGGGGCATCATACATATCACACGGGAGGCACAGTGGGGGCATCATACATATCACATGGGAGGCACAGTGGGGGCATCATACATATTACATGGGAGGCACAGTAGGGGCATCATACATATTACACGGGAAGCACAGTGGGGGCATCATACATATTACACGGGAAGCACAGTGGGGACATCATACATATCACACTGGAGGCACAGTGGGGGAATCATACATATTACACGAGAGGCACAGTGGGGGCATCATACATATCACACAGGAGGCACAGTGGGGGCATCATACATATCACACGGGAGGCACAGTGGGGGCATCATACATATCACACGGGAGGCACAGTGGGGGCATTAGACATATTACATGGGAGGCACAGTGGGGGCATTAGACATATTACACGGGAGGCACAGTGGGGGCATCATACATATCACACAGGAGGCACAGTGGGGGCATCATACATATCACATGGGAGGCACAGTGGGGGCATCATACATATCACACGGGAGACACAGTGGGGGCATCATACTTATCACACGGGAGGCATAGTGGGGGCATCATACATATCACACGGGAGGCACAGTGGGGGCATCATGCATATTACATAGGAGGCACAGTGGGGGCATCATACATATTACACGGGAGGCACAGTGGGGCATCATACATATTACACGGGAAGCACAGTTGGGGCATCATACATATTACATGGGAGGCACAGTGGGGACATCAAACATATTACACGGGAGGCACAGTGGGGGCATCATACATATTATACGGGAGGCACAGTGGGGGCATCATACATATTACACGGGAGGCACAGTGGGGGCATCATACATATTACACGGGAGGCACAGTGCGGGCATCATACATATTACACGGGACGCACAGTGCGGGCATCATACATATTACACGGGAGGCACAGTGGGGGCATCATACATATTACACGGGAGGCACAGTGGGGGCATCATACATATTACACGGGAGGCACAGTGGGGGCATCATACATATTACACGGGAGGCACAGTGGGGGCATCATACATATCACACGGGAGGCACAGTGGGGGCATCAGACATATTAACGGGAGGCACAGTGGGGGCATCAGACATGTTACACGGGAGGCACAGTGGGGGCATCATGCATATTACACGAAAAGCACAGTGGGGCATCATGCATATTACACGGGAGGCACAGTGGGGGCATCAGACATATTACATGGGAGGCACAGTGGGGGCATCAGACATATTACACGGGAGGCACAGTGGGGGCATCATACATATTACACGGGAGGCACAGTGGGGGCATCATACATATTACATGGGAGGCACAGTTGGGGCATCATACATATTACACGGGAAGCATAGTGGGGACATCATACATATTACACGGGAGGCACAGTGGGGACATCATACATATTACACTGGAGGCACAGTGGGGGCATCATACATATCACACGGGAGGCACAGTGGGGTCATCATACATATTACACGGGAGGCACAGTGGGGGCATCATACATATTACACGGGAGGCACAGTGGGGGCATCATACATATTACACGGGAGGCACAGTGGGGGATCATACATATTACACAGGAAGCACAGTGGGGGCATCATACATATTACACGGGAGGCACAGTGGGGGCATCATACCTATCACACAGGAGGCAAAGTGGGGGCATCATGCATATCACACGGGAGGCACAGTGGGGGCATCATACATATCACACGGGAGGCACAGTGGGGACATTAGACATATTACACGGGAGGCACAGTGGGGGCATCATACGTTTTACACGGGAGGCACAGTTTGGGCATTAGACATATTACACGGGAGGCACAGTGGGGTCATCATACATATCACATGGGAGGCACAGTGGGGGCATCATACATATCACACGGGAGGTACAGTGGGGGCATCATACATATCACACGGGAGACACAGTGGGGGCATCATACAGATCACACGGGAGGCATAGTGGGGGCATCATACATATCACACAGGAGGCACAGTGGGGGCATCATACATATTACACGGGAGGCACAGTGGGGGCATCATACATATTACACGGGAGGCACAGTGGGGCATCATACATATTACACGGGAAGCACAGTTGGGGCATCATATATATTACACGGGAGGCACAGTGGGGGCATCATACATATTACATGGGAGGCACAGTGGGGGCATCATACATATTACATAGAGTCGCAGTGGGGGCATCATACATATTACACGGGAGGCACAGTGGGGGCATCATACCTATCACACGGGAGGCAAAGTGGGGGCATCATACATATCACACGGGAGGCACAGTGGGGGCATCATACATATCACATGGGAGGCACAGTGGGGACATTAGACATATTACACGGGAGGCACAGTGGGAGCATCATACGTATTACACGGGAGGCACAGTTTGGGCATTAGACATATTACACGGGAGGCACAGTGGGGGCATCATACATATCACACGGGAGGCACAGTGGGGGCATCATACATATCACACGGGAGGCACAGTGGGGGCATCATACATATCACACGGGAGACACAGTGGGGGCATCATACAGATCACACGGGAGGCATAGTGGGGGCATCATGCATATCACACGGGAGGCACAGTGGGGGCATCATACATATCACACGGGAGACACAGTGGGGGCATCATACAGATCACACGGGAGGCATAGTGGGGGCATCATACATATCACACAGGAGGCACAGTGGGGGCATCATACATATTACACGGGAGGCACAGTGGGGGCATCATACATATTACACGGGAGGCACAGTGGGGCATCATACATATTACACGGGAGGCACAGTGGGGGCATCATACATATTACACGGGAGGCACAGTGGGGCATCATACATATTACACGGGAAGCACAGTTGGGGCATCATATATATTACACGGGAGGCACAGTGGGGGCATCATACATATTACATGGGAGGCACAGTGGGGGCATCATACATATTACATAGAGTCGCAGTGGGGGCATCATACATATTACACGGGAGGCACAGTGGGGGCATCATACCTATCACACAGGAGGCAAAGTGGGGGCATCACACATATCACACGGGAGGCACAGTGGGGGCATCATACATATCACATGGGAGGCACAGTGGGGACATTAGACATATTACACGGGAGGCACAGTGGGAGCATCATACGTATTACACGGGAGGCACAGTTTGGGCATTAGACATATTACACGGGAGGCACAGTGGGGGCATCATACATATCACACGGGAGGCACAGTGGGGGCATCATACATATCACACGGGAGGCACAGTGGGGGCATCATACATATCACACGGGAGACACAGTGGGGGCATCATACAGATCACACGGGAGGCATAGTGGGGGCATCATGCATATCACACGGGAGGCACAGTGGGGGCATCATACATATCACACGGGAGACACAGTGGGGGCATCATACAGATCACACGGGAGGCATAGTGGGGGCATCATACATATCACACAGGAGGCACAGTGGGGGCATCATACATATTACACGGGAGGCACAGTGGGGGCATCATACATATTACACGGGAGGCACAGTGGGGCATCATACATATTACACGGGAAGCACAGTTGGGGCATCATATATATTACACGGGAGGCACAGTGGGGGCATCATACATATTACATGGGAGGCACAGTGGGGGCATCATACATATTACATGGAGTCACAGTGGGGGCATCATACATATTACACGGGAGGCACTGTGGGGGCAACATACCTATCACACAGGAGGCAAAGTGGGGGCATCATACATATCACACGGGAGGCACAGTGGGGACATTAGACATATTACACGGGAGTCACAGTGGGGGCATCATCATACGTATTACACGGGAGGCACAGTTTGGGCATTAGACATATTACACGGGAGGCACAGTGGGGGCATCATACATATCACACGGGAGGCACAGTGGGGGCATCATACATATCACACGGGAGGCACAGTGGGGGCATCATACATATCACACGGGAGACACAATGGGGGCATCATACAGATCACACGGGAGGCATAGTGGGGGCATCATACATATCACACAGGAGGCACAGTGGGGGCATCATACATATTACACGGGAGGCACAGTGGGGGCATCATACATATTACATGGGAGGCACAGTGGGCATCATACATATTACACGGGAAGCACAGTTGGGGCATCATATATATTACACGGGAGGCACAGTGGGGGCATCATACATATTACATGGGAGGCACAGAGGGGGCAGCATACATATTACATGGAGTCACAGTGGGGGCATCATACATATTACACGGGAGGCACAGTGGGTGCATCATACTTATCACACTGGAGGCACAGTGGGGGCATCATACATATTACATGGGAGGCACAGTGGGGGCATCATACATATTACACGGGAGGCACAGTGGGGGCATCATACATATCACACGGGAGGCAGAGTGGGGGCATCATACATGTTACACGGGAGGCACAGTGGGGGCATCATACATGTCACACGGGAGGCACAGTGGGGGCATCATACATATTACACGGGAGGCACAGTGGGGGCATTATACATATTACACGGGAGGCACAGTGGGGGCATCATACATATTACACGGGAGGCACAGTGGGGGCATCATACATATTACACGGGAGGCACAGTCGGGGCATCATACTTATTACACGGGAGGCACAGTGGGGGCATCATACATATTACACAAGAGGCACAGTGGGGACATCATACATATTACATGGGAGGCACAGTGGGGGCATCATACATATTACACGGGAGGCAGAGTGGGGGCATCATACATATTGCACAGGAGGCACAGTGGGGACATCATACATATTACACGGGATGCACAGTGGGGGCTTCATACATATTACACAGGAGGCACAGTGGGGACATCATACATATTACACGGGTGGCACAGTGGGGGCATCATACATATTACACGGGAGACAGTGGGGGCATCATACATATTACACGGGAGGCACAGTGGGGGCATCATACATATTACACAGGAGGCACAGTGGGGGCATCATACATATTACACGGGAGGCACAGTGGGGGCATCATACATATTACACGGGAGGCACAGTGGGGGCATCATACATATTACACGGGAGGCACAGTGGGGGCATCATACATATTACACGGGAGGCACAGTGGGGGCATCATACATATTTCACGGGAGGCACAGTGCGGGCATCATACATATTACACGGGACGCACAGTGCGGGCATCATACATATTACACGGGAGGCACAGTGGGGGCATCATACATATTACACGGGAGGCACAGTGGGGGCATCATACATATCACACGGGAGGCACAGTGGGGGCATCAGACATATTACACGGGAGGCACAGTGGGGGCATCAGACATGTTACACGGGAGGCACAGTGGGGGCATCATGCATATTACACGAAAAGCACAGTGGGGCATCATGCATATTACACGGGAGGCACAGTGGGGGCATCAGACATATTACACGGGAGGCACAGTGGGGGCATCAGACATATTACACGGGAGGCACAGTGGGGGCATCATACATATTACACGGGAGGCACAGTGGGGGCATCATACATATTACATGGGAGGCACAGTGGGGGCATCATACATTTTACACGGGAAGCACAGTGGGGGCATCATACATATTACACGGGAGGAACAGTGGGGACATCATACATATTACACTGGAGGCACAGTGGGGGCATCATACATATCACACGGGAGGCACAGTGGGGTCATCATACATATTACACGGGAGGCACAGTGGGGGCATCATACATATCACACGGGAGGCACAGTGAGGGCATCATACATATTACACGGGAGGCACAGTGGGGGCATCATACATATTACACGGGAGGCAAAGTGGGGGATCATACATATTACACGGGAAGAACAGTGGGGGCATCATACATATTACACGGGAGGCACAGTGGGGGCATCATACCTATCACACAGGAGGCAAAGTGGGGGCATCATGCATATCACACGGGAGGCACAGTGGGGGCATCATACATATCACACGGGAGGCACAGTGGGGACATTAGACATATTACACGGGAGGCACAGTGGGGGCATCATACGTATTACACGGGAGGCACAGTTTGGGCATTAGACATATTACACGGGAGTCACAGTGGGGGCATCATGCATATCACACGGGAGGCACAGTGGGGGCATCATACATATCACACGGGAGGCACAGTGGGGACATTAGACATATTACACGGGAGGCACAGTGGGGCATCATACATATTACACGGTAAGCACAGTTGGGGCATCATATATATTACACGGGAGGCACAGTGGGGGCATCATACATATTACATGGGAGGCACAGTGGGGGCATCATACATATTACATGGAGTCACAGTGGGGGCATCATACATATTACACGGGAGGCACAGTGGGGGCATCATACCTATCACACAGGAGGCAAAGTGGGGGCATCATACATATCACACGGGAGGCACAGTGGCGGCATCATACATATCACATGGGAGGCACAGTGGGGACATTAGACATATTACACGGGAGGCACAGTGGGGGCATCATACGTATTACACGGGAGGCACAGTTTGGGCATTAGACATATTACACGGGAGGCACAGTGGGGCATCATACATATCACACAGGAGGCACAGTGGGGGCATCATACATATCACACGGGAGGCACAGTGGGGGCATCATACATATCACACGGGAGACACAGTGGGGGCATCATACAGATCACACGGGAGGCATAGTGGGGGCATCATACATATCACACGGGAGGCACAGTGGGGGCATCATACATATCACACGGGAGACACAGTGGGGGCATCATACAGATCACACGGGATGCATAGTGGGGCATCATACATATCACACAGGAGGCACAGTGGGGGCATCATACATATTACACGGGAGGCACAGTGGGGGCATCATACATATCACACGGGAGGCACAGTGGGGCATCATACATATCACACGGGAGGCACAGTGGGGGCATCATACATATCACACGGGAGACACAATGGGGGCATCATACAGATCACACGAGAGGCATAGTGGGGGCATCATACATATCACACAGGAGGCACAGTGGGGGCATCATACATATTACACGGGAGGCACAGTGGGGCATCATACATATTACACGGGAAGCACAGTTGGGGCATCATATATATTACACGGGAAGCACAGTGGGGGCATCATACATATTACATGGGAGGCACAGTGGGGGCATCATACATATTACATGGAGTCACAGTGGGGGCATCATACATATTACACGGGAGGCACTGTGGGGGCAACATACCTATCACACAGGAGGCAAAGTGGGGGCATCATACATATCACACGGGAGGCACAGTGGGGACATTAGACATATTACACGGGAGTCACAGTGGGGGCATCATACGTATTACACGGGAGGCACAGTTTGGGCATTAGACATATTACACGGGAGGCACAGTGGGGGCATCATACATATCACACGGGATGCACAGTGGGGGCATCATACATATCACATTTTAGGCACAGTGGGGGCATCATACATATCACACGGGAGACACAATGGGGGCATCATACAGATCACACGGGAGGCATAGTGGGGGCATCATACATATCACACAGGAGGCACAGTGGGGGCATCATACATATTACACGGGAGGCACAGTGGGGGCATCATACATATTACATGGGAGGCACAGTGGGCATCATACATATAACACGGGAAGCACAGTTGGGGCATCATATATATTACACGGGAGGCACAGTGGGGGCATCATACATATTACATGGGAGGCACAGTGGGGGCAGCATACATATTACATGGAGTCACAGTGGAGGCATCATACATATTACACGGGAGGCACAGTGGGGGCATCATACTTATCACACTGGAGGCACAGTGGGGGCATCATACATATTACATGGGAGGCACAGTGGGGGCATCATACATATTACACGGGAGGCACAGTGGGGGCATCATACATGTCACACGGGAGGCACAGTGGGGGCATCATACATGTTACACGGGAGGCACAGTGGGGGCATCATACATATCACACGGGAGGCACAGTGGGGGCATCATACATATTACACAGGAGGCACAGTGGGGGCATTATACATATTACACGGGAGGCACAGTGGGGGCATCATACATATTACACGGGAGGCACAGTCGGGGCATCATACATATTACACCGGAGGCACAGTCGGGGCATCATACATATTACACGGGAGGCACAGTGGGGGCATCATGCATATTACACAAGAGGCACAGTGGGGACATCATACATATTACATGGGAGGCACAGTGGGGGCATCATACATATTACACGGGAGGCAGAGTGGGGGCATCATACATATTACACGGGAGGCACAGTGGGGGCATCATACATATTGCACAGGAGGCACAGTGGGGACATCATACATATTACACGGGACGCACAGTGGGGGCTTCATACATATTACACAGGAGGCACAGTGGGGACATCATACATATTACACGGGTGGCACAGTGGGGGCATCATACATATTACACGGGAGACAGAGTGGGGGCATCATACATATTACACGGGAGGCACAGTGGGGGCATCATACATATTACACAGGAGGCACAGTGAGGGCATCATACATATTACACGGGAGGCACAGTGGGGGCATCAAACATATTACACGGGAGGCACAGTGGGGGCATCATACATATTACACGGGAGGCACAGTGGGGGCATCATACATATCACACGGGAGGCACAGTGGGGGCATCAGACATATTACACGGGAGGCACAGTGGGGGCATCAGACATGTTACACGGGAGGCACAGTGGGGGCATCATGCATATTACACGAAAAGCACAGTGGGGCATCATGCATATTACACGGGAGGCACAGTGGGGGCATCAGACATATTACACGGGAGGCACAGTGGGGGCATCAGACATATTACACGGGAGGCACAGTGGGGGCATCATACATATTACACGGGAGGCACAGTGGGGGCATCATACATATTACATGGGAGGCACAGTGGGGGCATCATACATATTACACGGGAAGCACAGTGGGGACATCATACATATTACACGGGAGGAACAGTGGGGACATCATACATATTACACGGGAGGCACAGTGGGGGCATCATACATATTACACGGGAGGCACAGTGGGGGATCATACATATTACACGGGAAGCACAGTGGGGGCATCATACATATTACACGGGAGGCACAGTGGGGGCATCATACCTATCACACAGGAGGCAAAGTGGGGGCATCATGCATATCACACGGGAGGCACAGTGGGGGCATCATACATATCACACGGGAGGCACAGTGGGGACATTAGACATATTACACGGGAGGCACAGTGGGGGCATCATACGTATTACACGGGAGGCACAGTTTGGGCATTAGACATATTACACGGGAGGCACAGTGGGGGCATCATGCATATCACACGGGAGGCACAGTGGGGGCATCATACATATCACACGGGAGGCACAGTGGGGACATTAGACATATTACACGGGAGGCACAGTGGGGCATCATACATATTACACGGGAAGCACAGTTGGGGCATCATATATATTACACGGGAGGCACAGTGGGGGCATCATACATATTACATGGGAGGCACAGTGGGGGCATCATACATATTACTTGGAGTCACAGTGGGGGCATCATACATATTACACGGGAGGCACAGTGGGGGCATCATACCTATCACACAGGAGGCAAAGTGGGGGCATCATACATATCACACGGGAGGCACAGTGGGGGCATCATACATATCACATGGGAGGCACAGTGGGGACATTAGACATATTACACGGGAGGCACAGTGGGGGCATCATACGTATTACACGGGAGGCACAGTTTGGGCATTAGACATATTACACGGGAGGCACAGTGGGGCATCATACATATCACACGGGAGGCACAGTGGGGGCATCATACATATCACACGGGAGGCACAGTGGGGGCATCATACATATCACACGGGAGACACAGTGGGGGCATCATACAGATCACACGGGAGGCATAGTGGGGGCATCATACATATCACACGGGAGGCACAGTGGGGGCATCATACATATCACACGGGAGACACAGTGGGGGCATCATACAGATCACACGGGATGCATAGTGGGGCATCATACATATCACACAGGAGGCACAGTGGGGGCATCATACATATTACACGGGAGGCACAGTGGGGGCATCATACATATTACACGGGAGGCACAGTGGGGCATCATACATATTACACGGGAAGCACAGTTGGGGCATCATATATATTACACGGGAGGCACAGTGGGGGCATCATACATATTACATGGGAGGCACAGTGGGGGCATCATACATATTACATGGAGTCACAGTGGGGGCATCATACATATTACACGGGAGGCACAGTGGGGGCAACATACCTATCACACAGGAGGCAAAGTGGGGGCATCATACATATCACACGGGAGGCACAGTGGGGGCATGATACATATCACACGGGAGGCACAGTGGGGACATTAGACATATTACACGGGAGTCACAGTGGGGGCATCATACGTATTACACGGGAGTCACAGTTTGGGCATTAGACATATTACACGGGAGGCACAGTGGGGGCATCATACATATCACACGGGAGGCACAGTGGGGGCATCATACATATCACACGGGAGGCACAGTGGGGGCATCATACATATCACACGGGAGACACAATGGGGGCATCATACAGATCACACGAGAGGCATAGTGGGGGCATCATACATATCACACAGGAGGCACAGTGGGGGCATCATACATATTACACGGGAGGCACAGTGGGGGCATCATACATATTACACGGGAGGCACAGTGGGCATCATACATATTACACGGGAAGCACCGTTGGGGCATCATATATATTACACGGGAGGCACAGTGGGGGCATCATACATATTACATGGGAGGCACAGTGGGGGCAGCATACATATTACATGGAGTCACAGTGGGGGCATCATACATATTACACGGGAGGCACAGTGGGGGCATCATACTTATCACACTGGAGGCACAGTGGGGGCATCATACATATTACATGGGAGGCACAGTGGGGGCATCATACATATTACACGGGAGGCACAGTGGGGGCATCATACATATCACACGGGAGGCACAGTGGGGGCATCATACATGTTACACGGGAGGCACAGTGGGGGCATCATACATATCACACGGGAGGCACAGTGGGGGCATCATACATATTACACGGGAGGCACAGTGGGGGCATTATACATATTACTCGGGAAGCACAGTGGGGGCATCATACATATCACACGGGAGGCACAGTGGGGGCATCATACATATTACATGGGAGGCACAGTCGGGGCATCATACATATTACACAAGAGGCACAGTGGGGACATCATACATATTACATGGGAGGCACAGTGGGGGCATCATACATATTACACGGGAGGCAGAGTGGGGGCATCATACATATTACACGGGAGGCACAGTGGGGGCATCATACATATCACACGGGAGGCACAGTGGGGGCATCATACATGTTACACGGGAGGCACAGTGGGGGCATCATACATATCACACGGGAGGCACAGTGGGGGCATTATACATATTACACGGGAGGCACAGTGGGGGCATTATACATATTACACGGGAGGCACAGTGGGGGCATCATACATATTACACGGGAGGCACAGTGGGGGCATCACACATATTACACGGGAGGCACAGTGGGGGCATCATACATATTACACGGGAGGCACAGTGGGGGCATTATACATATTACACGGGAGGCACAGTGGGGGCATCATACATATTACACGGGAGGCACAGTGGGGGCATCATACATATTACACGGGAGGCACAGTCGGGGCATCATACATATTACACGGGAGGCACAGTGGGGGAATCATACATATTACACAGGAGGCACAGTGGGGACATCATACATATTACATGGGAGGCACAGTGGGGGCATCATACATATTACACGGGAGGCACAGTGGGGGCATCATACATATTACACTGGAGGCACAGTGGGGGCATCATACATATTACACAGGAGGCACAGTGGGGACATCATACATATTACACGGGAGGCACAGTGGGGACATCATACATATTACACAGGAGGCAAAGTGGGGACATCATACATATTACACGGGTGGCACAGTGGGGGCATCATACATATTACACGGGAGACAGAGTGGGGGCATCATACATATTACACGGGAGGCACAGTGGGGGCATCATACATATTACACAGGAGGCACAGTGGGGGCATCATACATATTACACGGGAGGCACAGTGGGGGCATCATACATATTACACGGGAGGAACAGTGGGGGCATCATACATATTACACGGGAGGCACACTGGGGGCATCATACATATTACAAGGGAGGCAGAGTGAGGGCATCATACATATTACACGGGAGGCACAGTGGGGGCATCATACATATTACATGGGAGGCACAGTGGGGGCATCATATTACACGGGAGGCACAGTGGGGGCATCATACATATTATACGGGAGGCACAGTGGGGGCATCATACATATTACATGGGAGGCACAGTGGGGCATCATACATATTACACGGGAGGCACATTGGGGGTATCATACATATTACACGGGAGGCACAGTGGGGGCATCATACATATTACACAGGAGGCACAGTGGGGGCATCATACATATTACAAGGGAGGCGCGGTGGGGGCATCATACATATTACACGGGAGGCACAGTGGGGCATCATACATATTACACAGGAAGCACAGTGGGGGCATCATACATATTACACGGGAGGCACAGTGGGGACATCATACATATTACACGGGAGGCACAGTGGGGGCATCATACATATCACACGGGAGGCACAGTGGGGGCATCATACATATCACATGGGAGGCACAGTGGGGGCATCATACATATTACATGGGAGGCACAGTGGGGGCATCATACATATTACACGGGAAGCACAGTGGGGGCATCATACATATTACACGGGAGGCACAGTGGGGACATCATACATATCACACTGGAGGCACAGTGGGGGAATCATACATATTACACGGGAGGCGCAGTGGGCACATCATACATATTACACGGGAGGCACAGTGGGGGCATCATACATATTACATGGGAGGCACAGTGGGGGCATCATACATATCACACGGGAGGCACAGTGGGGGCATCATACATATTACACGAGAGGCACAGTGGGGGCATCATACATATCACAAAGGAGGCACAGTGGGGGCATCATACATATCACACGGGAGGCACAGTGGGGGCATCATACATATCACACGGGAGGCACAGTGGGGGCATTAGACATATTACACGGGAGGCACAGTGGGGGCATCATACATATCACACAGGAGGCACAGTGGGGGCATCATACATATCACATGGGAGGCACAGTGGGGGCATCATACATATCACACGGGAGACACAGTGGTGGCATCATACTTATCACACGGGAGGCATAGTGGGGGCATCATACATATCACACGGGAGGCACAGTGGGGGCATCATGCATATTACATGGGAGGCACAGTGGGGGCATCATACATATTACACGGGAGGCACAGTGGGGCATCATACATATTACACGGGAAGCACAGTTGGGGCATCATACATATTACATGGGAGGCACAGTGGGGACATCATACATATTACACGGGAGGCACAGTGGGGGCATCATACATATTACACGGGAGGCACAGTGCGGGCATCATACGTATTACACGGGACGCACAGTGCGGGCATCATACATATTACACGGGAGGCACAGTGGGGGCATCATACATATTACACGGGAGGCACAGTGGGGGCATCATACATATTACACGGGAGGCACAGTGGGGGCATCATACATATCACACGGGAGGCACAGTGGGGGCATCAGACATATTACACGGAAGGCACAGTGGGGGCATCAGACATGTTACACGGGAGGCACAGTGGGGGCATCATGCATATTACACGAAAAGCACAGTGGGGCATCATGCATATTACACGGGAGGCACAGTTTGGGCATTAGACATATTACACGGGAGGCACAGTGGGGGCATCATACATATCACACGGGAGGCACAGTGGGGGCATCATACATATCACACGGGAGACTCAGTGGGGGCATCATACAGATCACACGGGAGGCATAGTGGGGGCATCATACATATCACACGGGAGGCACAGTGGGGGCATCATACATATCACACGGGAGACACAGTGGGGGCATCATACAGATCATACGGGAGGCATAGTGGGGGCATCATACATATCACACAGGAGGCACAGTGGGGGCATCATACATATTACACGGGAGGCACAGTAGGGGCATCATACATATTACACGGGAGGCACAGTGGGGGCATCATACATATTACACGGGAGGCACAGTGGGGGCATCATACATATTACACGGGAGGCACAGTGGGGGCATCATACATATTACACGGGAGGCACAGTCGGGGCATCATACATATTACACGGGAGGCACAGTGGGGGCATCATACATATTACACAAGAGGCACAGTGGGGACATCATACATATTACATGGGAGGCACAGTGGGGGCATCATACATATTACACGGGAGGCAGAGTGGGGGCATCATACATATTACACTGGAGGCACAGTGGGGGCATCATACATATTGCACAGGAGGCACAGTGGGGACATCATACATATTACACGGGAGGCACAGTGGGGGCTTCATACATATTACACAGGAGGCACAGTGGGGACATCATACATATTACACGGGTGGCACAGTGGGGGCATCATACATATTACACGGGAGACAGAGTGGGGGCATCATACATATTACACGGGAGGCACAGTGGGGGCATCATACATATTACACAGGAGGCACAGTGGGGGCATCATACATATTACACGGGAGGCACAGTGGGGGCATCATACATATTACACGGGAGGCACAGTGGGGGCAACATACCTATCACACAGGAGGCAAAGTGGGGGCATCATACATATCACACGGGAGGCACAGTGGGGGCATGATACATATCACACGGGAGGCACAGTGGGGACATTAGACATATTACACGGGAGTCACAGTGGGGGCATCATACGTATTACACGGGAGGCACAGTTTGGGCATTAGACATATTACACGGGAGGCACAGTGGGGGCATCATACATATCACACGGGAGGCACAGTGGGGGCATCATACATATCACACGGGAGGCACAGTGGGGGCATCATACATATCACACGGGAGACACAATGGGGGCATCATACAGATCACACGAGAGGCATAGTGGGGGCATCATACATATCACACAGGAGGCACAGTGGGGGCATCATACATATTACACGGGAGGCACAGTGGGGGCATCATACATATTACACGGGAGGCACAGTGGGCATCATACATATTACACGGGAAGCACAGTTGGGGCATCATATATATTACACGGGAGGCACAGTGGGGGCATCATACATATTACATGGGAGGCACAGTGGGGGCAGCATACATATTACATGGAGTCACAGTGGGGGCATCATACATATTACACGGGAGGCACAGTGGGGGCATCATACTTATCACACTGGAGGCACAGTGGGGGCATCATACATATTACATGGGAGGCACAGTGGGGGCATCATACATATTACACGGGAGGCACAGTGGGGGCATCATACATATCACACGGGAGGCACAGTGGGGGCATCATACATGTTACACGGGAGGCACAGTGGGGGCATCATACATATCACACGGGAGGCACAGTGGGGGCATCATACATATTACACGGGAGGCACAGTGGGGGCATTATACATATTACACGGGAAGCACAGTGGGGGCATCATACATATCACACGGGAGGCACAGTGGGGGCATCATACATATTACATGGGAGGCACAGTCGGGGCATCATACATATTACACAAGAGGCACAGTGGGGACATCATACATATTACATGGGAGGCACAGTGGGGGCATCATACATATTACACGGGAGGCAGAGTGGGGGCGTCATACATATTACACGGGAGGCACAGTGGGGGCATCATACATATCACACGGGAGGCACAGTGGGGGCATCATACATGTTACACGGGAGGCACAGTGGGGGCATCATACATATTACACGGGAGGCACAGTGGGGGCATTATACATATTACACGGGAGGCACAGTGGGGGCATCATACATATTACACGGGAGGCACAGTGGGGGCATCATACATATTACACGGGAGGCACAGTCGGGGCATCATACATATTACACGGGAGGCACAGTGGGGGAATCATACATATTACACAGGAGGCACAGTGGGGGCATCATACATATTACACGGGAGGCACAGTGGGGGCATCATACATATTACACGGGAGGCAGAGTGGGGGCATCATACATATTACACTGGAGGCACAGTGGGGGCATCATACATATTACACAGGAGGCACAGTGGGGACATCATACATATTACACGGGAGGCACAGTGGGGACATCATACATATTACACAGGAGGCAAAGTGGGGACATCATACATATTACACGGGTGGCACAGTGGGGGCATCATACATATTACACGGGAGGCACAGTGGGGGCAGCATACATATTACACGGGAGGCACAGTGGGGGCATCATACATATTACACGGGAGGAACAGTGGGGGCATCATACATATTACACGGGAGGCACAGTGGGGGCATCATACATATTACAAGGGAGGCAGAGTGAGGGCATCATATTACACGGGAGGCACAGTGGGGGCATCATACATATTATACGGGAGGCACAGTGGGGGCATCATACATATTACATGGGAGGCACAGTGGGGCATCATATTACACGGGAGGCACAGTGGGGGCATCATACATATTATACGGGAGGCACAGTGGGGGCATCATACATATTACATGGGAGGCACAGTGGGGCATCATACATATTACACGGGAGGCACATTGGGGGTATCATACATATTACACGGGAGGCACAGTGGGGGCATCATACATATTACACAGGAGGCACAGTGGGGGCATCATACATATTACAAGGGAGGCGCGGTGGGGGCATCATACATATTACACGGGAGGCACAGTGGGGCATCATACATATTACACAGGAAGCACAGTGGGGGCATCATACATATTACACGGGAGGCACAGTGGGGACATCATACATATTACACGGGAGGCACAGTGGGGGCATCATACATATCACACGGGAGGCACAGTGGGGGCATCATACATATCACATGGGAGGCACAGTGGGGGCATCATACATATTACATGGGAGGCACAGTGGGGGCATCATACATATTACACGGGAAGCACAGTGGGGGCATCATACATATTACACGGGAGGCACAGTGGGGACATCATACATATCACACTGGAGGCACAGTGGGGGAATCATACATATTACACGGGAGGCGCAGTGGGCACATCATACATATTACACGGGAGGCACAGTGGGGGCATCATACATATTACATGGGAGGCACAGTGGGGGCATCATACATATCACACGGGAGGCACAGTGGGGGCATCATACATATTACACGAGAGGCACAGTGGGGGCATCATACATATCACAAAGGAGGCACAGTGGGGGCATCATACATATCACACGGGAGGCACAGTGGGGGCATCATACATATCACACGGGAGGCACAGTGGGGGCATTAGACATATTACACGGGAGGCACAGTGGGGGCATCATACATATCACACAGGAGGCACAGTGGGGGCATCATACATATCACATGGGAGGCACAGTGGGGGCATCATACATATCACACGGGAGACACAGTGGTGGCATCATACTTATCACACGGGAGGCATAGTCGGGGCATCATACATATCACACGGGAGGCACAGTGGGGGCATCATGCATATTACATGGGAGGCACAGTGGGGGCATCATACATATTACTCGGGAGGCACAGTGGGGCATCATACATATTACACGGGAAGCACAGTTGGGGCATCATACATATTACATGGGAGGCACAGTGGGGACATCATACATATTACACGGGAGGCACAGTGGGGGCATCATACATATTACACGGGAGGCACAGTGGGGGCATCATACATATTACACGGGAGGCACAGTGCGGGCATCATACATATTACACGGGACGCACAGTGCGGGCATCATACATATTACACGGGAGGCACAGTGGGGGCATCATACATATTACACGGGAGGCACAGTGGGGGCATCATACATATTACACGGGAGGCACAGTGGGGGCATCATACATATCACACGGGAGGCACAGTGGGGGCATCAGACATATTACACGGAAGGCACAGTGGGGGCATCAGACATGTTACACGGGAGGCACAGTGGGGGCATCATGCATATTACACGAAAAGCACAGTGGGGCATCATGCATATTACACGGGAGGCACAGTTTGGGCATTAGACATATTACACGGGAGGCACAGTGGGGGCATCATACATATCACACGGGAGGCACAGTGGGGGCATCATACATATCACACGGGAGACTCAGTGGGGGCATCATACAGATCACACGGGAGGCATAGTGGGGGCATCATACATATCACACGGGAGGCACAGTGGGGGCATCATACATATCACACGGGAGACACAGTGGGGGCATCATACAGATCACACGGGAGGCATAGTGGGGGCATCATACATATCACACAGGAGGCACAGTGGGGGCATCATACATATTACACGGGAGGCACAGTAGGGGCATCATACATATTACACGGGAGGCACAGTGGGGGCATCATACATATTACACGGGAGGCACAGTGGGGGCATCATACATATTACACGGGAGGCACAGTGGGGGCATCATACATATTACACGGGAGGCACAGTCGGGGCATCATACATATTACACGGGAGGCACAGTGGGGGCATCATACATATTACACAAGAGGCACAGTGGGGACATCATACATATTACATGGGAGGCACAGTGGGGGCATCATACATATTACACGGGAGGCAGAGTGGGGGCATCATTCATATTACACGGGAGGCACAGTGGGGGCATCATACATATTGCACGGGAGGCACAGTGGGGACATCATACATATTACACGGGAGGCACAGTGGGGGCTTCATACATATTACACAGGAGGCACAGTGGGGACATCATACATATTACACGGGTGGCACAGTGGGGGCATCATACATATTACACGGGAGACAGAGTGGGGGCATCATACATATTACACGGGAGGCACAGTGGGGGCATCATACATATTACACAGGAGGCACAGTGGGGGCATCATACATATTACACGGGAGGCACAGTGGGGGCATCATACATATTACACGGGAGGCACAGTGGGGGCATCATACATATTACACGGGAGGCACAGTGGGGGCATCATACATATTACACGGGAGGCAGAGTGGGGGCATCATACATATTACACGGGAGGCACAGTGGGGGCATCATACATATTACATGGGAGGCACAGTGGGGGCATCATATTACACGGCAGGCACAGTGGGGGCATCATACATATTATACGGGAGGCACAGTGGGGGCATCATACATATTACATGGGAGGCACAGTGGGGGCATCATACATATTACACGGGAGGCACATTGGGGGTATCATACATATTACACGGGAGGCAGAGTGGGGGCATCATACATATTACATGGGAGGCACAGTGGGGGCATCATGCATATTACACAGGAGGCACAGTGGGGGCATACAACATATTACAAGGGAGGCACAGTGGGGGCATCATACATATTACACGGGAGGCACAGTGGGGCATCATACATATTACACGGGAGGCACAGTGGGGCATCATACATATTACACGGGAAGCACAGTGGGGGCATCATACATATTACACGGGAGGCACAGTGGGGGCATCATACATATCACATGGGAGGCACAGTGGGGGCATCATACATATTACATGGGAGGCACAGTGGGGGCATCATACATATTACACGGGAAGCACAGTGGGGGCATCATACATATTACACGGGAGGCACAGTGGGGACATCATACATATCACACTGGAGGCACAGTGGGGGAATCATACATATTACACGGGAGGCGCAGTGGGCACATCATACATATTACACGGGAGGCACAGTGGGGGCATCATACATATTACATGGGAGGCACATTGGGGGCATCATACATATTACACGGGAGGCACAGTGGGGGCATCATACATATCACACGGGAGGCACAGTGGGGGCATCATACATATTACACGGGAGGCACCGTGGGGGCATCATACATATCACACAGGAGGCACAGTGGGGGCATCATACATATCACACGGGAGGCACAGTGGGGGCATCATAGATATCACACGGGAGGCACATTGGGGGCATTAGACATATTACACGGGAGGCACAGTGGGGGCATCATACATATCACACGGGAGACACAGTGGTGGCATCATACAGATCACACGGGAGGCATAGTGGGGGCATCATAGATATCACACAGGAGGCACAGTGGGGGCATCATACATATTACACGGGAGGCACAGTGGGGGCATCATACATATTACACGGGAGGCACAGTGGGGCATCATACATATTACACGGGAAGCACAGTTGGGGCATCATATATATTACACGGGAGGCACAGTGTGGGCATCATACATATTACATGGGAGGCACAGTGGGGGCATCATACATATTACATGGAGTCAGTGGGGGCATCATACATATTACACGGAAGGCACAGTGGGGGCAACATACCTATCACACAGGAGGCAAAGTGGGGGCATCATACATATCACACGGGAAGCACAGTGTGGGCATGATACATATCACACGGGAGGCACAGTGGGGACATTATACATATTACACGGGAGGCACAGAGGGGGCATCATACGTATTACACAGGAGGCACAGTTTGGGCATTAGACATATTACACGGGAGGCACAGTGGGGGCATCATACATATCACACGGGAGGCACAGTGGGGGCATCATACATATCACACGGGAGGCACAGTGGGGGCATCATACATATCACACGGGAGACACAATAGGGGCATCATACAGATCACACGGGAGGCACAGTGGGGGCATCACACATATCACACAGGAGGCACAGTGGGGGCATCATACAAATTACACGGGAGGCACAGTGGGGGCATCATACATATTACATGGGAGGCACAGTGGGGGCATCATACATATTACACGGGAGTCACAGTGGGGGCATCATACATATTACACGGGAGGCACAGTGGGGGCATCATACTTATCACACTGGAGGCACAGTGGGGGTATCATACATATTACATGGGAGGCACAGTGGGGGCATCATACATATTACACGGGAGGCACAGTGGCGGCATCATACATATCACACGGGAGGCACAGTGGGGGCATCATACATGTTACACGGGAGGCACAGTGGGGGCATCATACATATCACAAGGGAGGCACAGTGGGGGCATCATACATATTACACGGGAGGCACAGTGGGGGCATTATACATATTACACGGGAGGCACAGTGGGGGCATCATACATATTACACGGGAGGCACAGTGGGGGCATCATACATATTACACGGGAGGCACAGTCGGGGCATCATACATATTACACGGGAGGCACAGTGGGGGCATCATACATATTACGCAGGAGGCACAGTGGGGACATCATACATATTACACGGGAGGCACAGTGGGGGCATCATACATATTACAAAGGAGGCACAGTGGGGACATCATACATATTACACGGGTGGCACAGTGGGGGCATCATACATATTACACGGGAGACAGAGTGGGGGCATCATACATATTACACGGGAGGCACAGTGGGGGCATCATACATATTACACGGGAGGCACAGTGGGGGCATCATACATATTACACGGGAGGCACAGTGGGGGCATCATACATATTAAACGGGAGGAACAGTGGGGGCATCATACATATTACACGGGAGGCACAGTGGGGGCATCATACATATTACACGGGAGGCAGAGTGAGGGCATCATACATATTACACGGGAGGCACAGTGGGGGCATCATACATATTACATGGGAGGCACAGTGGGGGCATCATATTACACGGGAGGCACAGTGGGGGCATCATACATATTATACGGGAGGCACAGTGGGGGCATCATACATATTACATGGGAGGCACAGTGGGGGCATCATACATAATACATGGGAGGCACATTGGGGGTATCATACATATTACACGGGAGGCAGAGTGGGGGCATCATACATATTACACGGGAGGCACAGTGGGGGCATCATACATATTACACAGGAGGCACAGTGGGGGCATCATACATATTACAAGGGAGGCACGGTGGGGGCATCATACATATTACACGGGAGGCACAGTGGGGCATCATACATATTACACGGGAAGCACAGTGGGGGCATCATACATATTACACGGGAGGCACAGTGGGGACATCATACATATTACACGGGAGGCACAGTGGGGGCATCATACATATCACACGGGAGGCACAGTGGGGGCATCATACATATTACACGGGAGGCACAGTGGGGGCATCATACATATTACACGGGAAGCACAGTGGGGGCATCATACATATTACACGGGAGGCACAGTGGGGACATCATACATATCACACTGGAGGCACAGTGGGGAAATCATACATATTACACGGGAGGCACAGTGGGGGCATCATACATATTACATAGGAGGCACAGTGGGGGCATCATACATATCACACGGGAGGCACAGTGGGGGCATCATACATATTACACGAGAGGCACAGTGGGGGCATCATACATATCACACAGGAGGCACAGTGGGGGCATCATACATATCACACGGGAGGCACAGTGGGGGCATCATACATATCACACGGGAGGCACAGTGGGGGCATTAGACATATTACACGGGAGGCACAGTGGGGGCATTAGACATATTACACGGGAGGCACAGTGGGGGCATAATACATATCACACAGGAGGCACAGTGGGGACATCATACATATCACACGGGAGGCACAGTGGGGGCATCATACATATCACACGGGAGACACAGTGGGGTCATCATACTTATCACACGGGAGGCATAGTGGGGGCATCATACATATCACACGGGAGGCACAGTGGGGGCATCATGCATATTACATGGGAGGCACAGTGGGGGCATCATACATATTACACGGGAGGCACAGTGGGGCATCATACATATTACACGGGAAGCACAGGTGGGGCATCATACATATTACATGGGAGGCACAGTGGGGGCATCATACATATTACACGGGAGGCACAGTGGGGGCATCATACATATTACACGGGAGGCACAGTGGGGGCATCATACATATTACACGGGAGGCACAGTGGGGGCATCATACATATTACACGGGAGGCACAGTGCAGGCATCATACATATTACACGGGACGCACAGTGCGGGCATCATACATATTACACGGGAGGCACAGTGGGTGCATCATACATATTACACGGGAGGCACAGTGGGGGCATCACACATATCACACGGGAGGCACAGTGGGGGCATCAGACATATTACACGGGAGGCACAGTGGGGGCATCAGACATGTTACACGGGAGGCACAGTGGGGGCATCATGCATATTACACGAAAAGCACAGTGGGGCATCATGCATATTACACGGGAGGCACAGTGGGGACATCAGACATATTCACGGGAGGCACAGTGGGGGCATCGGACATATTACACGGGAGGCACAGTGGGGGCATCATACATATTACACGGGAGGCACAGTGGGGGCATCATACATATTACATGGGAGGCACAGTGGGGGCATCATACATATTACACGGGAAGCACAGTGGGGACATCATACATATTACACGGGAGGCACAGTGGGGACATCATACATATTACACTGGAGGCACAGTGGGGGCATCATACATATCACACGGGAGGCACAGTGGGGTCATCATACATATTACACGGGAGGCACAGTGGGGGCATCATACATATCACACGGGAGGCACAGTGGGGGCATCATACATATTACACGGGAGGCACAGTGGGGGATCATACATATTACACGGGAAGCACAGTGGGGGCATCATACATATTACACGGGAGGCACAGTGGGGGCATCATACCTATCACACAGGAGGCAAAGTGGGGGCATCATGCATATCACACGGGAGGCACAGTGGGGGCATCATACATATCACACGGGAGGCACAGTGGGGACATTAGACATATTACACGGGAGGCACAGTGGGGGCATCATACGTATTACACGGGAGGCACAGTGGGGGCATCATACATATCATACGGGAGGCACAGTGGGGGCATCATACATATCACACGGGAGACACAGTGGGGGCATCATACAGATCACACGGGAGGCACAGTGGGGGCATCATACATATCACACGGGAGACACAGTGGGGGCATCATACAGATCACACGGGAGGCATAGTGGGGGCATCATACATATCACACGGGAGACAAAGTGGGGGCATCATACAGATCACACGGGAGGCATAGTGGGGGCATCATACAGATCACACGGGAGGCATAGTGGGGGCATCATACATATCACACGGGAGGCACAGTGGGGGCATCATACATATCACATGGGAGACACAGTGGGGGCATCATACAGATCACACGGGAGGCATAGTGGGGGCATCATACATATCACACAGGAGGCACAGTGGGGGCATCATACATATTACACGGGAGGCACAGTGGGGGCATCATACATATTACACGGGAGGCACAGTGGGGCATCATACATATTACACGGGAAGCACAGTTGGGGCATCATATATATTACACGGGAGGCACAGTGGGGGCATCATACATATTACATGGGAGGCACAGTGGGGGCATCATACATATTACATGGAGTCACAGTGGGGGCATCATACATATTACACGGGAGGCACAGTGGGGGCAACATACCTATCACACAGGAGGCAAAGTGGGGGCATCATACATATCACACGGGAGGCACAGTGGGGGCATGATACATATCACACGGGAGGCACAGTGGGGACATTAGACATATTACACGGGAGTCACAGTGGGGGCATCATACGTATTACACGGGAGGCACAGTTTGGGCATTAGACATATTACACGGGAGGCACAGTGGGGGCATCATACATATCACACGGGAGGCACAGTGGGGGCATCATACATATCACACGGGAGGCACAGTGGGGGCATCATGCATATCACACGGGAGACACAATGGGGGCATCATACAGATCACACGGGAGGCATAGTGGGGGCATCATACATATCACACGGGAGGCACAGTGGGGGCATCATACATATTACACGGGAGGCACAGTGGGGGCATCATACATATTACACGGGAGGCACAGTGGGCATCATACATATTAAACGGGAAGCACAGTTGGGGCATCATATATATTACACGGGAGGCACAGTGGGGGCATCATACATATTACATGGGAGGCACAGTGGGGGCATCATACATATTACATGGAGTCACAGTGGGGGCATCATACATATTACACGGGAGGCACAGTGGGGGCATCATACTTATCACACTGGAGGCACAGTGGGGGCATCATACATATTACATGGGAGGCACAGTGGTGGAATCATACATATTATACGGGAGGCACAGTGGGGGCATCATACATATCACACGGGAGGCACAGTGGGGGCATCATACATGTTACACGGGAGGCACAGTGGGGGCATCATACATATCACACGGGAGGCACAGTGGGGGCATCATACATATTAGACGGGAGGCACAGTGGGGGCATTATACATATTAAACGGGAGGCACAGTGGGGGCATCATACATATTACACGGGAGGCACAGTGGGGGCATCATACATATTACACGGGAGGCACAGTCGGGGCATCATACATATTACACGGGAGGCACAGTCGGGGCATCATACATATTACACGGGAGGCACAGTGGGGGCATCATACATATTACACAAAAGGCACAGTGGGGACATCATACATATTACATGGGAGGCACAGTGGGGGCATCATACATATTACACGGGAGGCAGAGTGGGGGCATCATACATATTACACGGGAGGCACAGTGGGGGCATCATACATATTACACTGGAGGCACAGTGGGGACATCATACATATTACACGGGAGGCACAGTGGGGGCATCATACATATTACACAGGAGGCACAGTGGGGACATCATACATATTACACGGGTGGCACAGTGGGGGCATCATACATATTACACGGGAGACAGAGTGGCGGCATCATACATATTACACGGGAGGCACAGTGGGCGCATCATACATATTACACAAGAGGCACAGTGGGGGCATCATACATATTACACGGGAGGCACAGTGGGGGCATCATACATATTACACGGGAGGCACAGTGGGGGCATCATACATATTACAAGGGAGGCAGAGTGGGGGCATCATACATATTACACGGGAGGCACAGTGGGGGCATCATACATATTACATGGGAGGCACAGTGGGGGCATCATATTACACGGGAGGCACAGTGGGGGCATCATACATATTATACGGGAGGCACAGTGGGGGCATCATACATATTACATGGGAGGCACAGTGGGGGCATCATACATATTACACGGGAGGCACATTGGGGGTATCATACATATTACACGGGAGGCAGAGTGGGGGCATCATACATATTACACGGGAGGCACAGTGGGGGCATCATACATATTACACAGGAGGCACAGTGGGGGCATCATACATATTACACGGGAGGCACAGTGGGGCATCATACATATTACACGGGAAGCACAGTGGGGGCATCATACATATTACACGGGAGGCACAGTGGGGACATCATACATATTACACGGGAGGCACAGTGGGGGCATCATACATATCACACGGGAGGCACAGTGGGGGCATCATACATATCACATGGGAGGCACAGTGGGGGCATCATACATATTACATGGGAGGCACAGTTGGGGCATCATACATATTACACGGGAAGCACAGTGGGGGCATCATACATATTACACGGGAGGCACAGTGGGGACATCATACATATCACACTGGAGGCACAGTGGGCATATCATACATATTACACGGGAGGCACAGTGGGGGCATCATACATATTACATGGGAGGCACATTGGGGGCATTATCCATATTACACGGGAGGCACAGTGGGGGTATCATACATATCACACAGGAGGCACAGTGGGGGCATCATACATATCACACGGGAGGCACAGTGGGGGCATTAGACATATCACACAGGAGGCACAGTGAGGCATCATACATATCACACGGGAGGCACAGTGGGGGCATCATAGATATCACACGGGAGGCACATTGGGGGCATTAGACATATTACACGGGAGGCACAGTGGCGGCATTATACATATTACACGGGAGGCATAGTGGGGGCATCATACATATCACACAGGAGGCACAGTGGGGGCATCATACATATCACATGGGAGGCACAGTGGGGGCATCATACATATCACACGGGAGACACAGTGGGGGCATCATACATATCACACGGGAGGCATAGTGGGGGCATCATACATATCACACAGGAGGCACAGTGGGGGCATCATACATATTACACGGGAGGCACAGTGGGGCAACATACATATTACACGCGAAGCACAGTTGGGGCATCATACATATTACACGGGAGGCACAGTGGGGGCATCATACATATTACATGGGAGGCACAGTGGGGGCATCATACATATTACATGGAGGCACAGTGGGGGCATCATACATATTACACGGGAGGCACAGTGGGGGCATCATACATATTACACGGGAGGCACAGTGGGGGCATCATACATATCACACTGGAGGCACAGTGGGGCATCATACATATTACACGAGAGGCACAGTGGGGCATCATACATATTACACAGGAGGCACAGTGGGGGCATCATACATATTACACGGGAGGCACAGTGGGTGCATCATACATATTACACGGGATGCACAGTGGGGGCATCATACATATTACACGGGAGGCACAGTGGGGGCATCAAACATATTACACGGGAGGCACAGTGCGGGCATTATACATATTACACGGGAGGCACAGTGGGGGCATCATACATATTACACGGGAGGCACAGTGGGGGCATCATACATATCACACGAGAGGCACAGTGGGGGCATCAGACATATTACACGGGAGGCACATTGGGGGCATCATACATATTACACGGGAGGCACAGTGGGGGCATCATATATATTACATGGGAGGCACAGTGGGGGTATCATACATATTACATGGGAGGCACAGTGGGGACATACATATTACACGGGAGGCACAGTGGGGACATCATACATATTACACGGGAGGCACAGTGGGGACATCATACATATTACACGGGAGGCACAGTGGGGGCATCATACATATTACACGGGAGGCACAGTGGGGGCATCATACATATTACACGGGAGGCACAGTGGGGGCATCATACATATTACACGGGAGGCACAGTGGGGGCATCATACATATTACACGGGAGGCACAGTGGGGGCATCATACATATTACACGGGAAGCACAGTGGAGGCATCATACATATTACACGGGAAGCACAGTGGGGGCATCATACATATTACACGGGAGGCACAGTGGGGGCATCATACATATTACACGGGAGGCACAGTGGGGGCATCATACATATTACACGGGAGGCACAGGGGGCATCATACATATTACACGGGAGGCACAGTGGGGGCATCATACATATTACACGGGAGGCAGAGTGGGGGCATCATACATATTACATGGGAGGCACAGTGGGGGCATCATATTACACGGGAGGCACAGTGGGGGCATCATACATATTATACGGGAGGCACATTGGGGGCATCATACATATTACATGGGAGGCACAGTGGGGGCATCATACATATTACACGGGAGGCACATTGGGGGCATCATACATATTACACGGGAGGCACAGTGGGGGCATCATACATATTACATGGGAGGCACAGTGGGGGCATCATATTACACGGGAGGCACAGTGGGGGCATCATACATATTATACGGGAGGCACAGTGGGGGTATCATACATATTACATGGGAGGCACAGTGGGGGCATCATACATATTACACGGGAGGCACATTGGGGGTATCATACATATTACACGGGAGGCAGAGTGGGGGCATCATACATATTACACGGGAGGCACAGTGGGGGCATCATACATATTACACAGGAGGCACAGTGGGGGCATCATACATATTACAAGGGAGGCACAGTGGGGGCATCATACATATTACACGGGAGGCACAGTGGGGCATCATACATATTACACGGGAAGCACAGTGGGGGCATCATACATATTACACGGGAGGCACAGTGGGGACATCATACATATTACACGGGAGGCACAGTGGGGGCATCATACATATCACACGGGAGGCACAGTGGGGGCATCATACATATCACATGGGAGGCACAGTGGGGGCATCATACATATTACATGGGAGGCACAGTGGGGGCATCATACATATTACACGGGAAGCACAGTAGGGGCATCATACATATTACACGGGAGGCACAGTGGGGACATCATACATATCACACTGGAGGCACAGTGGGGGAATCATACATATTACACAGGAGGCGCAGTGGGCACATCATACATATTACACGGGAGGCACAGTGGGGGCATCATACATATTACATGGGAGGCACATTGGGGGCATCATACATATTACACGGGAGGCACAGTGGGGGCATCATGCATATCAATTGGGAGGCACAGTGGGGGCATCATACATATTACACGGGAGGCACCGTGGGGGCATCATATATATCACACAGGAGGCACAATGGGGGCATCATAGATATCACACGGGAGGCACATTGGGGGCATTAGACATATTACACGGGAGGCACAGTGGGGGCATTAGACATATTACACGGGAGGTACAGTGAGGGCATTAGACATATTACACGGGAGGTACAGTGGGGGCATCATACATATCACACGGGAGGCACAGTGGGGGCATCATACATATTACACGGGAGGCACAGTGGGGGCATCATACATATTACCCGGGAGGCACAGTGGGGGCATTATACATATTACACGGGAGGCACAGTGGGGGCATCATACATATTAAACGGGAGACACAGTGGGGGCATCATACATATTACACGGGAGGCACAGTGGGGGCATCATACATATTACACGGGAGGCACAGTGCGGGCATCATACATATTACACGGGAGGCACAGTGGGGGCATCATACATATTACACGGGAGGCACAGTGGGGGCATCATACATATCACACGGGAGGCACAGTGGGGGCATCATACATATCACACGAGAGGCACAGTGGGGGCATCAGACATATTACACGGGAGGCACAGTGGGGGCATCAGACATATTACACGGGAGGCACAGTGGGGGCATCATACATATTACACTGGAGGCACAGTGGGGGCATCATATATATTACATGGGAGGCACAGTGGGGGCATCATACATATTACACGGGAGGCACAGTGGGGGCATCATACATATTACACGGGAAGCACAGTGGGGACATCATACATATTACACGGGAGGCACAGTGGGGACATCATACATATTACACGGGAGGCACAGTGGGGATATCATACATATTACACTGGAGGCACAGTGGGGGCATCATACATATTACACGGGAGACACAGTGGGGACATCATACATATTACACGGGAGGCACAGTAGGGACATCATACATATTACACTGGAGGCACAGTGGGGGCATCATACATATCACACGGGAAGCACAGTGGGGGCATCATACATATCACACGGGAGGCACAGTGGGGGCATCATACATATCACACGGGAGGCACAGTGGCGGCATCATACATATTACACGGGAGGCACAGTGGGGCATCATACATATTACACGGGAAGCACAGTGGGGGCATCATACATATTACACAGGAGGCACAGTGGGGACATCATACATATTACACGGGAGGCACAGTGGGGCCATCATAGATATCACACGGGAGGCACATTGGGGGCATTAGACATATTACATGGGAGGCACAGTGGGGGCATTAGACATATTACACGGGAGGTACAGTGGGGGCATTAGACATATTACACGGGAGGCACAGTGCGGGCATCATACATATTACACGGGAGGCACAGTGCGGGCATCATACATATTACACGGGAGGCACAGTGGGGGCATCATACATATTACACGGGAGGCACAGTGGGGGTATCATACATATCACACGAGAGGCACAGTGGGGGCATCAGACATATTACACGGGAGGCACAGTGGGGGCATCAGACATATTACACGGGAGGCACAGTGGGGGCATCATACATATTACACTGGAGGCACAGTGGGGGCATCATATATATTACATGGGAGGCACAGTGGGGGCATCATACATATTACATGGGAGGCACAGTGGGGGCATCATACATATTACACGGGAAGCACAGTGGGGACATCATACATATTACACGGGAGGCACAGTGGGGACATCATACATATTACACGGGAGGCACAGTGGGGATATCATACATATTACACTGGAGGCACAGTGGGGGCATCATACATATTACACGGGAGACACAGTGGGGACATCATACATATTACACGGGAGGCACAGTAGGGACATCATACATATTACACTGGAGGCACAGTGGGGGCATCATACATATTACACTGGAGGCACAGTGGGGGCATCATACATATCACACGGGAGGCACAGTGGGGGCATCATACATATTACACGGGAGGCACAGTGGGGCATCATACATATTACACAGGAAGCACAGTGGGGGCATCATACATATTACACAGGAGGCACAGTGGGGACATCATACATATTACACGGGAGGCACAGTGGGGGCATCTTACATATCACACGGGAGGCACAGTGGGGGCATCATACATATCACATGGGAGACACAGTGGGGGCATCATACATATTACATGGGAGGCACAGTGGGGGCATCATACATATTACACTGGAAGCACAGTGGGGGCATCATACCTATTACACGGGAAGCACAGTGGGGACATCATACATATCACACTGGAGGCACAGTGGGGGAATCATACATATTACACGGGAGGCACAGTGGGCATATCATACATATTACACGGGAGGCACAGTGGGGGCATCATACATATTACATGGGAGGCACAGTGGGGGCATCATACATATCACACAGGAGGCACAGTGGGGGCATCATACATATTACACGGGAGGCACAGTGGGGGTATCATACATATCACACAGGAGGCACAGTGGGGGCATCATACATATCACACGGGAGGCACAGTGGGGGCATTAGACATATTACACGGGAGGCATAGTGGGGGCATCATACATATCACACAGGAGGCACAGTGGGGGCATCATACATATCACATGGTAGGCACAGTGGGGGCATCATACATATCACACGGGAGACACAGTGGGGGCATCATACATATCACACGGGAGGCATAGTGGGGGCATCATACATATCACACAGGAGGCACAGTGGGGGCATCATACATATTACACGGGAGGCACAGTGGGGGCATCATACATATTTCACGGGAGGCACAGTGGGGCATCATACATATTACACGGGAAGCACAGTTGGGGCATCATACATATTACACGGGAGGCACAGTTGGGGCATCATACATATTACACGGGAGGCACAGTGGGGGCATCATACATATTACATGGGAGGCACAGTGGGGGCATCATACATATTACATGGAGGCACAGTGGTGGCATCATACATATTACACGGGAGGCACAGTGGGGGCATCATACATATCACACTGGAGGCACAGTGGGGCATCATACATATTACACGAGAGGCACAGTGGGGGCATCATACATATTACACGGGAGGCACAGTGGGTGCATCATACATATTACACGGGAGGCACAGTGGGTGCATCATGCATATTACACGGGAGGCACAGTGGGGGCATCATACATATTACACGGGAGGCACAGTGGGGGCATCAAACATATTACACGGGAGGCACAGTGCGGGCATTATACATATTACACGGGAGGCACAGTGGGGGCATCATACATATCACACGGGAGGCACAGTGGGGGCATCATACATATCACACGAGAGGCACAGTCGGGGCATCAGACATATTACACGGGAGGCACAGTGGGGGAATCAGACATATTACACGGGAGGCACAGTGGGGGCATCATGCATATTACACGGGAAGCACAGTGGGGGCATCATACATATTACATTGGAGGCACAGTGGGGGCATCATACATATTACACGGGAAGCACAGTGGGGACATACATATTACACGGGAGGCACAGTGGGGACATCATACATATTACACGGGAGGCACAGTGGGGACATCATACATATTACACGGGAGGCACAGTGGGGGAATCAGACATATTACACGGGAGGCACAGTGGGGGCATCATGCATATTACACGGGAAGCACAGTGGGGGCATCATACATATTACATGGGAGGCACAGTGGGGGCATCATACATATTACACGGGAAGCACAGTGGGGGCATCATACATATTACACGGGAATCACAGTGGGGACATCATACATATTACACGGGAGGCACAGTGGGGACATCATACATATTACATGGAGGCACAGTGGGGGCATCATACATATCACACGGGAGGCACAGTGGGGACATCATACGTATTACACGGGAGGCACAGTGGGGGCATCACACATATTACACGGGAGGCACAGTGGGGGCATCACACATATTACACGGGAGGCACAGTGGGGGCATCATACGTATTACACGGGAGGCACAGTGGGGGCATCATACGTATTACACGGGAGGCACAGTGGGGGCATCATACATATTACACGGGAGGCACAGTGGGGGCATCATACATATTACACGGGAGGCACAGTGGGGGCATTATACATATTACACGGGAGGCACAGTGGGGGCATCATACATATTACACGGGAGGCACAGTGGGGGCATCATACATATTACACGGGAGGCACAGTGGGGGCATCATACATATTACACGCGAGGCACAGTGGAGGCATCATACATATTACACGGGAAGCACAGTGGAGGCATCATACATATTACACGGGAAGCACAGTGGGGGCATCATACATATTACACGGGAAGCACAGTGGGGGCATCATACATATTACACGGGAGGCACAGTGGGGGCATCATACATATTACACGGGAGGCACAGTGGGGGCATCATACATATCACACGAGAGGCACAGTGGGGGCATCAGACATATTACACGGGAGGCACAGTGGGGGCATCAGACATATTACACGGGAGGCACAGTGGGGGCATCATACATATTACACTGGAGGCACAGTGGGGGCATCATATATATTACATGGGAGGCACAGTGGGGGCATCATACATATTACACGGGAGGCACAGTGGGGGCATCATACATATTACACGGGAAGCACAGTGGGGACATCATACATATTACACGGGAGGCACAGTGGGGACATCATACATATTACACGGGAGGCACAGTGGGGATATCATACATATTACACTGGAGGCACAGTGGGGGCATCATACATATTACACGGGAGACACAGTGGGGACATCATACATATTACACGGGAGGCACAGTAGGGACATCATACATATTACACTGGAGGCACAGTGGGGGCATCATACATATCACACGGGAAGCACAGTGGGGGCATCATACATATCACACGGGAGGCACAGTGGGGGCATCATACATATCACACGGGAGGCACAGTGGCGGCATCATACATATTACACGGGAGGCACAGTGGGGCATCATACATATTACACGGGAAGCACAGTGGGGGCATCATACATATTACACAGGAGGCACAGTGGGGACATCATACATATTACACGGGAGGCACAGTGGGGCCATCATAGATATCACACGGGAGGCACATTGGGGGCATTAGACATATTACATGGGAGGCACAGTGGGGGCATTAGACATATTACACGGGAGGTACAGTGGGGGCATTAGACATATTACACGGGAGGTACAGTGGGGGCATCATACATATCACACGGGAGGCACAGTGGGGGCATCATACATATTACACGGGAGGCACAGTGGGGGCATCATACATATTACCCGGGAGGCACAGTGGGAGCATTATACATATTACACGGGAGGCACAGTGGGGGCATCATACATATTACACGGGAGACACAGTGGGGGCATCATACATATTACACGGGAGGCACAGTGGGGGCATCATACATATTACACGGGAGGCACAGTGCGGGCATCATACATATTACACGGGAGGCACAGTGCGGGCATCATACATATTACACGGGAGGCACAGTGGGGGCATCATACATATTACACGGGAGGCACAGTGGGGGTATCATACATATCACACGAGAGGCACAGTGGGGGCATCAGACATATTACACGGGAGGCACAGTGGGGGCATCAGACATATTACACGGGAGGCACAGTGGGGGCATCATACATATTACACTGGAGGCACAGTGGGGGCATCATATATATTACATGGGAGGCACAGTGGGGGCATCATACATATTACATGGGAGGCACAGTGGGGGCATCATACATATTACACGGGAAGCACAGTGGGGACATCATACATATTACACGGGAGGCACAGTGGGGACATCATACATATTACACGGGAGGCACAGTGGGGATATCATACATATTACACTGGAGGCACAGTGGGGGCATCATACATATTACACGGGAGGCACAGTAGGGACATCATACATATTACACTGGAGGCACAGTGGGGGCATCATACATATTACACTGGAGGCACAGTGGGGGCATCATACATATCACACGGGAGGCACAGTGGGGGCATCATACATATTACACGGGAGGCACAGTGGGGCATCATACATATTACACGGGAAGCACAGTGGGGGCATCATACATATTACACAGGAGGCACAGTGGGGACATCATACATATTACACGGGAGGCACAGTGGGGGCATCTTACATATCACACGGGAGGCACAGTGGGGGCATCATACATATCACATGGGAGACACAGTGGGGGCATCATACATATTACATGGGAGGCACAGTGGGGGCATCATACATATTACACTGGAAGCACAGTGGGGGCATCATACATATTACACGGGAGGCACAGTGGGGACATCATACATATCACACTGGAGGCACAGTGGGGGCATCATACATATTACATGGGAGGCACAGTGGGGGCATCATACATATCACACAGGAGGCACAGTGGGGGCATCATACATATTACACGGGAGGCACAGTGGGGGTATCATACATATCACACAGGAGGCACAGTGGGGGCATCATACATATCACACGGGAGGCACAGTGGGGGCATTAGACATATTACACGGGAGGCATAGTGGGGGCATCATACATATCACACAGGAGGCACAGTGGGGGCATCATACATATCACATGGTAGGCACAGTGGGGGCATCATACATATCACACGGGAGACACAGTGGGGGCATCATACATATCACACGGGAGGCATAGTGGGGGCATCATACATATCACACAGGAGGCACAGTGGGGGCATCATACATATTACACGGGAGGCACAGTGGGGGCATCATACATATTTCACGGGAGGCACAGTGGGGCATCATACATATTACACGGGAAGCACAGTTGGGGCATCATACATATTACACGGGAGGCACAGTTGGGGCATCATACATATTACACGGGAGGCACAGTGGGGGCATCATACATATTACATGGGAGGCACAGTGGGGGCATCATACATATTACATGGAGGCACAGTGGTGGCATCATACATATTACACGGGAGGCACAGTGGGGGCATCATACATATCATACTGGAGGCACAGTGGGGCATCATACATATTACACGAGAGGCACAGTGGGGGCATCATACATATTACACGGGAGGCACAGTGGGGGCATCATACATATTACATGGGAGGCACAGTGGGGGCATCATACATATTACATGGAGGCACAGTGGTGGCATCATACATATTACACGGGAGGCACAGTGGGGGCATCATACATATCACACTGGAGGCACAGTGGGGCATCATACATATTACACGAGAGGCACAGTGGGGGCATCATACATATTACACGGGAGGCACAGTGGGTGCATCATACATATTACACGGGAGGCACAGTGGGTGCATCATGCATATTACACGGGAGGCACAGTGGGGGCATCATACATATTACACGGGAGGCACAGTGGGGGCATCAAACATATTACACGGGAGGCACAGTGCGGGCATTATACATATTACACGGGAGGCACAGTGGGGGCATCATACATATCACACGGGAGGCACAGTGGGGGCATCATACATATCACACGAGAGGCACAGTCGGGGCATCAGACATATTACACGGGAGGCACAGTGGGGGAATCGGACATATTACACGGGAGGCACAGTGGGGGCATCATGCATATTACACGGGAAGCACAGTGGGGGCATCATACATATTACATTGGAGGCACAGTGGGGGCATCATACATATTACACGGGAAGCACAGTGGGGACATACATATTACACGGGAGGAACAGTGGGGACATCATACATATTACACGGGAGGCACAGTGGGGACATCATACATATTACACGGGAGGCACAGTGGGGGAATCAGACATATTACACGGGAGGCACAGTGGGGGCATCATGCATATTACACGGGAAGCACAGTGGGGGCATCATACATATTACATGGGAGGCACAGTGGGGGCATCATACATATTACACGGGAAGCACAGTGGGGGCATCATACATATTACACGGGAATCACAGTGGGGACATCATACATATTACACGGGAGGCACAGTGGGGACATCATACATATTACATGGAGGCACAGTGGGGGCATCATACATATCACACGGGAGGCACAGTGGGGACATCATACGTATTACACGGGAGGCACAGTGGGGGCATCACACATATTACACGGGAGGCACAGTGGGGGCATCACACATATTAAACGGGAGGCACAGTGGGGGCATCATACGTATTACACGGGAGGCACAGTGGGGGCATCATACGTATTACACGGGAGGCACAGTGGGGGCATCATACATATTACACGGGAGGCACAGTGGGGGCATCATACATATTACACGGGAGGCACAGTGGGGGCATTATACATATTACACGGGAGGCACAGTGGGGGCATCATACATATTACACGGGAGGCACAGTGGGGGCATCATACATATTACACGGGAGGCACAGTGGGGGCATCATACATATTACACGCGAGGCACAGTGGAGGCATCATACATATTACACGGGAAGCACAGTGGAGGCATCATACATATTACACGGGAAGCACAGTGGGGGCATCATACATATTACACGGGAAGCACAGTGGGGGCATCATACATATTACACGGGAGGCACAGTGGGGGCATCATACATATTACACGGGAGGCACAGTGGGGGCATCATACATATTACACGGGAGGCACAGTGGGGGCATCATACATATTACACGGGAGGCAGAGTGGGGGCATCATACATATTACATGGGAGGCACAGTGGGGGCATCATATTACACGGGAGGCACAGTGGGGGCATCATACATATTATACGGGAGGCACATTGGGGGCATCATACATATTACATGGGAGGCACAGTGGGGGCATCATACATATTACACGGGAGGCACAGTGGGAGTATCATACATATTACACGGGAGGCAGAGTGGGGGCATCATACATATTACACGGGAGGCACAGTGGGGGCATCATACATATTACACAGGAGGCACAGTGGGGGCATCATACATATTACACAGGAGGCACAGTGGGGGCATCATACATATTACACGGGAGGCACAGTGGGGGCATCATACATATTACACGGGAGGCACAGTGGGGGCATCATACATATTACACGGGAGGCACAGTGGGGGCATCATACATATTACACAGGAGGCACAGTGGGGGCATCATACGTATTACACGGGAGGCACAGTGGGGGCATCACACATATTACACGGGTGGCACAGTGGGGGCATCACAATGTGAGGGACCAATAATGGGACACCGCACTTTCACAGCAGAACGTCTTTCCATGTTGTCGTCTTTCATAGTTGGGTCGTATTTATCTATCAGAGGGAAAGGAACAAATAAAGTTATGATAAAGTTATATAAATAAAGTCTGGCACAATTTCCGCCATTATTTGCCCCTCACTTCTTTCACAATTACCCCGCGCCGCCTTTTCTGCAGTTTTATGTGAGGATGTAACGTGGGACGACACATGAGGTGATTATCACCAGTTACCGGACGTCTACTATATGGCGGCATTATATTTTTGAATGTTCTTTTATGTTTTAGGATATTAGAAGGTTTATTGGTTCAGTAACAAATATCCAACATGGATCTTTCTTCTTTGGAAACCAAGTCATTTTATAAGTGGATTTGAGGGGCCACATTTCTCCTGTATTGGAGAAGCTCGGCCATTAAGTGTTATATTCAGTAAATGTGTGCATGTAATGGAGTGAGTGTATTAATACAGTGTACTGACCTACCGCCGCTGTAAGGGTGGTCCGATGCTACTCAGAAAGCTGCCGCTTCTCCGAGAGCCCCAGTGCAGGTAAATTCTTATAGGGAGGGATAATCAGGCTGCCTTGGAAAGAGAAATTGTGTCTCTTCAAAAAGCCAAATGGAGAGTTCAGAATGTATCAGAATCGCCCGATCTATCAATATAACAAAAGAATTAATCCGATCGGTAAACGGCGTAACAAGAAAAAAAATCAAAACACCAGAATTACATTTTTTTGGTTGCTGCAACATTGCAATAAAATGCAATAACGGGCGATCAAAACATCATATCTATCCCAAAATGGTATCAATAAAAATGTAAGCTCAGCACGCAAAAATTAAGCCCTCAAGCGGTCCCAGATCCCAAAAAATGGAGACGCTATAGTTCTGGGAAAATGGCGCCATTTTATTTTTTTTGACAAATTTTGTACTATTTTTTCACCACTTACATAATAAAGAACCTCTACATGTTTATCATCTAAAAACTCCTAATGACCTGGAGAATCATAATGGCAGGGCAGTTTTAGCATTTAGTGAACACGGTAAAAAAAAATAATAAAATTGTGGAATTGCACTTTTTTTTTGCAATTTCACTGCACTTGGAATTTTTTGCCTGTTTTCCAATAAACTATATGATAAAATCAATGGTGCTGTTCAAAAGTACAACTTGTCCCGCAACAAACGAGCCCTCACATGGCCACATTGACGGGAAAAAAAAAAAAAAGTTATGGCTCTGGGAAGAAAGAGCAAAAAACAAAAATGCAAAAATCCAAGGTGGTTAATGGGGTTAATAATAATAGGAGACTTTACTAATATTTGTAACCAGTTTTGGGATATATTCCCCAGAGTCGAGGATCCAATCTCCCCATTTGGTCGCCTTACAGCAGAGGCGGGATGGATTGACGTTTGAGGGAGAGGTTTCCCACCTCAAAGGTTTACTTCTGGGCTTCATCAACATATCGGTCCCTCTCTAGAATTGATCTAGTGTTATGTAATTCTCTTATGATCCCGCTACTCACTGAGATCCAATATTCCCCTAGATCCCCTTTATCAGACCATTGCTGTTCAAGATGCAAGCGGCACCGACAAGGGCCGGGGTCTCACAAGGTTGGAAACTCAATCCATTCTGGTCAAAAATTATTGACTGTAAAAATGTTAGAGACGCTGGAGGAATTGTTTGATATTAACATAGGGCCGGCATCAATCAATGTGATATGGGATACTATGAAAGCCTTTCTGAGGGGGGCATGGAGTACAGCGATAAAGATTGTCAAAAATACTACACAACAGTATTAGAGAACAATTAGAGAACAAAGTCTGGTAAACGGGAGCATCTTTCATTTCGAACAACTGCCCTGAAAATGTAACACAGTGGAAGGAATCTCAGCGGAAACTAAAATCTATTGAAATAGAACAAGCCGCTAATAAAATAGAGGTTTTTAAAACAACAATTCTGTGAGGAAGAGGAGACCATTGATCGGCTACTTGGAAGGATGACGCAGGCCCCCAAAATAAAATGCCTTCATATATCTTCTGAGAGATGCAGAGGGTAATGTTGTTTCTGAGACACCTGACATATTGGAAGTTATGGGCAGTTTTTATTCTAAGTTATACTCAACTAGGGTTGAATATTCTCAGGAAGATTTGTTGGGGTATTTGTCTGGGAAAGCTCTTCGCTCCTTAGGGGACAAGGACAGAGTATTTCTAGATCGGCCAATCTGGAAGAAGTTCAGAAGGCTGTAGGGAATATGGCCAATGATGAAGCTCCGGGGTAGATGGACTTCCAATAGAAGTAATTAAATACTTTGAGGGAGAATTACTACCACGGTATTTAGAAATGATTAATAATGCCTTTTGAACGGGGTCACTGCCTAGATCACTGTATGAGGCGGTAATTGCGGTGCTGTGTAAGAAAGGAAAAAGACAAAGAGCTACCTGATTAGTACAAGCCAATATCGCTTTTAATGTCGGATGTTAAAATCCTGGCCAAAATTCTTGCCTCTAGGCTGAGCACTGTGAGTGATCAGTAATTCACCTGGACCAGGTAGGATTTATGCCATCTTAGTCAATAGCTATAAATCTGCCCAAGCTTTATTTGAATTTGTAGGTGGCACGGGTGGACATTAAACAAAAAGAAATAGTATCCCTGGATACCGCTAAAGCTTTTTGTTATGCACACGCCCGGACTGACTGGCGCGTGCGGGTGTTGTGGTTCCACTGGACCATGGACCGGAGAGTGCCTGGAGGGGCGTGACTAAGTATCTGGCCGATCCGACCAAGGTGGCACGACGGCATACGACGCCAGTGCACCAGGGAGAAACCGGGCAGAGGGACCAGGTGCTACTCCAGGTCAAACTCCGGACACGGGGGTTGACCCACACTGGGATTACTGGAACAGGCAGGTTAGGCTGCCACAGACTGGTGGATGTAAGCAAACACGGCAGGTATGCAGATGGGTGGATACAGGCGAGTATGCAGGCAGGGAGGTACTGGCCGAAAGGACGGGCTGGAGCACAGAGAGGTTAAGACCCAGTACAGACTGGGTCACAGAACCGCAGATGCGGTAGACAACCACAGCAGAGAGGGAACGCCCGAAGCGGTGGGCAAGAACAGAGCAGGACGGGGCTGCAGGAGCAGCGAGCACAAGCAGGGCAGGACAGGACTGCCGGAGCAGCGGGCAGAAGCAGGGCAGGGCGGAAACCGCAGAAGCAGTAAGCAAGATAAGAGCAGAGCAGAAACCGCAGGAGCGGCAAGCAAGGCAAGAGCAGAGTGAAAACCGCAAGAGCGGCAAGCAAGGCAAGAGCAGAGTGAAAACCGCAAGAGCGGCAAGCTAAGCAGGAGCAGAGCGGACACCGCAAGAGCGGTAAACAAGGCAGGAGCAGAGCAGAAACCGCAAGAGCGGCAAGCTAAGCAGGAGCAGAGCGGACACCGCAGAGCGGTAAACAAGGCAGGAGCAGAGTAGAAACCGCAAGAGCGGCAAGCTAAGCAGGAGCAGAGCGGACACCGCAGAGCGGTAAACAAGGCAGGAGCAGAGCAGAAACCGCAAGAGCGGCAAGCTAAGCAGGAGCAGAGCGGACACCGCAGAGCGGTAAACAAGGCAAGGGGATAGGACTCTGTTCACAAAGAACAGACGGAGAAGGAAAGGCAGAACCAGAAGCACGCACAGTACTTACATAGAAGTAGCGAGCGTACACTAAATTCACAACAGAGGTACAGAGACAACGAGAAGGAATTTAGGAGCGGGTTCAGACTCTGCAGAAAGACGCAGAAAACAGACATAGAGGGAAAAGGGAGACAAGGTTAAAGTAGAAACGAGGCACAGACAACAGGGAACAGAGGAACGGGAACAGAGACAGCAAGGCAGGAACACAAACAGGACTCTGTTCAGACGGGAACAGATACCACAAGGCAGGAACACAAACAGGACTCTGTTCAGACGGGAACAGATACCGCAAGGCAGGGACACAAACAGGACTCTGTTCAGACGGGAACAGATACCGCAAGGCAGAGACACAAACAGGACTCTGTTCCGACGGGAACAGATACCGCAAGGCACAGACAGGCAGATCTAGGAATACGGCCCCTAGAAGGCGAAAGAACAGGCAAGAAGCGTGTTCACAAGAACAGACCACAGTTCAGACACAGAACAGGAAAACAGGATAGGAACTGGCATGTCAGAGACAAAAAGCCAACTGACAAGAAACAATGCTCAGGCGCCATCTTGAGGAAGAAGGTGGTATAAATACCCAAAGATGGACAGCAATAGGCTGAAGGTGCAACAGGGGCGTGTCCGCAGCAGGTACAAGAAACAGGAAGTTCAGCGGGCGTCGCCCTATGCAGCCAAAGTGGAGCAGAGCAGAGCACAAGGAAAGAAGCCAGACCAGGAAGCTGGGCGGGAGATGAAGTTTGCGATCTTGCATGATGAGAGATGGAACACCATGCAAGAACGCCGCCAGGTATGCTACAGTACCCCCCCCCTTACGCCCCCTCTTCTTCAGGCCTGCAAGGATCTTCCGCAGGGAATTTGGGGGCCAATCCCTCTCTTCAAGGAGATTACTTCTATTGTCCACAGGAGGAGACAAAACTGGTCTTATAATCTGGATGGCTAATATGCGACTTCCCATCCAGCCATCTTCAGCAACAGATGAAACGGGTGAAGTACCAGAAACAGCACACAAAAAAGTCTCTCTACATTTATTTTTAGGCAGCACCCCAAAAAGTTCAGGAGACAACTGGAGGTCCTCTGCCGGGTTGGAGGGGTGCAGAGACTCGGGGGTAGCCTCTGCTTCGGGGTACATCTTGTCAAGCTCACAGGATGAAATGGGCAAAGTATCAGGTACAAGGTGTAGAGAAGACACTGCCTCTTTGTTATGTGGTGGTACCCCGGAGGATTCAGGAAACAACTGGGGGTCCTCCGCCAGGTTGGAGTGATACCGAGACTCGAGGGTAACCTCTGCTTCGGAGTACACAAGGTCAGACTCACTGGAAGAAGCGGGCGAGGTATCAGGTACCGAGTAAAGGAGAGTCTCTGTCCATTCGCTATCAGGTAGCACCCCGGAGGGTTCAGGAGACGACTGGAGGTCCTCCGCCTGGTCGGAGGGGTGTAGAAACTCGGGGGTAACCTCTACTTCGGAGTACACTAGGTCGGACTCACTGGAAGAAGCGGGCGAGGTATCAGGTACCGAGTAAAGGAGAGTCTCAGTCCATTCGCTATCAGGTAGCACCCCGAAGGGTTCAGGAGACGACTGGAGGTCCTCCGCCTGGTCGGAGGGGTGTAGAGACTCAGGGGTAACCTCTGCTTCGGAGTACACTAGGTCGGACTCACTGGAAGAAGCGGGCGAGGTATCAGGTACAGAGAATAGGAGAGTCTCTGTCCTTTCGCTACCAGGTAGCACCCCGAAGGGTTCTGGAGACAACTGGAGGTCCTCCGCCTGGTCAGAGGGGTGTAGAGACTCGGGAGTAACTACCACTTTGAGGCACCCATTGTCAGGCCCACAGGACTGAGCGGACGAAGTATCGGGTACCGGGTGTAGGGAAGTCTCTCTCCAATTGTCATCGAGTGGTATCCCGGAGGATTCAGGAGGCAACAAGGGGTCCTCCGCCAGGTAGTAGAGGTGTACAGACTCGGAGGTAAACACCGCTTCGGAGCATCCTTGGACATGCACACTGGTTAAAGTGGGTGTAGAATCTGATGCCAGGTGCAGGAAGCTCTTCTGTGTGGACTCTGGATGGGTAGCAGTCTCTTCTGGCTGGAGAACTGGTGCACCACCCACGCACATCACCCGCTGGGGCTTCTCCGGGATACAGGAAGATGAAGCTTCAGTAGGGACTTCAAGGTTGGGGTCAGGAGGTCTCAGGGAGGACAGACCCTGGCGTGACGGCTTGCCTCTGCGTCTAGCATGTCTGGACTGCCTCTTGAGGTTGGGAGCAGTATTCCGGAGAGTGTAGTCATCCTGAGTGGATTCAGGGCAAGCAACAGTCTTTTCGGGCAGGAGAACTTGTGCGCTACCTATGCACATTACCCGTCGGGGCTGCTCCGGGATACAGGGAAGTGAAGCTTCAGCAGGGGTTTCAGGGTTAGGATCATCGAAAGCCAAAAGGAAGGCCACCAGGAAGGCCTGTAGGTCAAGAATGATAGGATCCTGTGCTTCCCATAGGGGGTTGATCCATTCCAAGGCATCACCCGCTAGGTTGGACATTATAAATCCCACCTTAACCCGATCAGAAGAATAAGCATTAGCATAGAACCGGAACTGCAGCAAGCATTGCCACACAAACGCACGGCATTGTTTTGGATCCCCGTAGTACCGTGGTGGATCCGCGGGAGCAGGTGCAGCTTCAGCAGGGACTCCAGGGTTGGGGTCATCGAAGACCATTAGGAAGGCCACCAGGAAGGCCTGCAGGTCAAGGACGATAGGATCCCAAGCTTCCCATAGGGGGGTGACCCACTTCAAGGCATCCCCCGCTAGGTAGTCAATTATAAATGCCACTTTAGACCAATCAGAAGGAAAAGAAAGAGGGTAGAACTTGAAGTGCAGCATGCATTTCTCCACAAATGCACGACTTTGTTTTGGATCCCCATAGTACTGGGGCGGATCCGCAGGAACGGGTGCAGAAAGCTCCATCTGGATGGGTGCGAAATTAGCCTGGAACTCAGCTAGAGAAAAAAAAAATTTTATTTATTTTTAATGCACGTATTAGCTGGAAAACGTCTCCGAGAGCGAAGGCCGTGGGGCTCAACGGGAACCATGGCCTGAGCATGCTGTTATGCACACGCCCGGACTGACTGGCGTGTGCGGGTGTTGTGGTTCCACTGGACCATGGACCGGAGAGTGCCTGGAGGGGCGTGACTAAGTATCTGGCCGATCCGACCAAGGTGGCACGACGGCATACGACGCCAGTGCGCCAGGGAGAAACCGGGCAGAGGGACCAGGTGCTACTCCAGGTCAAACTCCGGACACGGGGGTTGACCCACACTGGGATTACTGGAACAGGCAGGTTAGGCTGCCACAGACTGGTGGATGTAAGCAAACACGGCAGGTATGCAGATGGGTGGATACAGGCGAGTATGCAGGCAGGGAGGTACTGGCCGAAAGGACGGGCTGGAGCACAGAGAGGTTAAGACCCAGTACAGACTGGGTCACAGAACCGCAGATGCGGTAGACAACCACAGCAGAGAGGGAATGCCCGAAGCGGTGGGCAAGAACAGAGCAGGACGGGGCTGCAGGAGCAGCGAGCACAAGCAGGGCAGGACAGGACTGCCGGAGCAGCGGGCAGAAGCAGGGCAGGGCGGAAACCGCAGAAGCAGTAAGCAAGATAAGAGCAGAGCAGAAACCGCAGGAGCGGCAAGCAAGGCAAGAGCAGAGTGCAAACCGCAAGAGCGGCAAGCAAGGCAAGAGCAGAGTGAAAACCGCAAGAGCGGCAAGCTAAGCAGGAGCAGAGCGGACACCGCAAGAGCGGCAAGCTAAGCAGGAGCAGAGCAGAAACCGCAAGAGCGGCAAGCTAAGCAGGAGCAGAGCGGACACCGCAGAGCGGTAAACAAGGCAGGAGCAGAGTAGAAACCGCAAGAGCGGCAAGCTAAGCAGGAGCAGAGCGGACACCGCAGAGCGGTAAACAAGGCAGGAGCAGAGCAGAAACCGCAAGAGCGGCAAGCTAAGCAGGAGCAGAGCGGACACCGCAGAGCGGTAAACAAGGCAGGAGCAGAGCAGAAACCGCAAGAGCGGCAAGCTAAGCAGGAGCAGAGCGGACACCGCAGAGCGGTAAACAAGGCAGGAGCAGAGCAGAAACCGCAAGAGCGGCAAGCTAAGCAGGAGCAGAGCGGACACCGCAGAGCGGTAAACAAGGCAGGAGCAGAGCAAAAACCGCAAGAGCGGCAAGCTAAGCAGGAGCAGAGCGGACACCGCAGAGCGGTAAACAAGGCAGGAGCAGAGCAGAAACCGCAAGAGCGGCAAGCTAAGCAGGAGCAGAGCGGACACCGCAGAGCGGTAAACAAGGCAGGAGCAGAGCAGAAACCGCAAGAGCGGCAAGCTAAGCAGAGCGGACACCGCAGAGCGGTAAACAAGGCAGGAGCAGAGCAGAAACCGCAAGAGCGGCAAGCTAAGCAGGAGCAGAGCGGACACCGCAGAGCGGTAAACAAGGCAAGGGGATAGGACTCTGTTCATAAAGAACAGACGGAGAAGGAAAGGCAGAACCAGAAGCACGCACAGTACTTACATAGAAGTAGCGAGCGTACACTAAATTCACAACAGAGGTACAGAGACGACGAGAAGGAATTTAGGAGCGGGTTCAGACTCTGCAGAAAAACGCAGAAAACAGACAGAGGGAAAAGGGAGACAAGGTTAAAGTAGAAACGAGGCACAGACAACAGGGAACAGAGGAACGGGAACAGAGACAGTGTTAGAACCTTGCTGTTAGGTTTTTTTTCCTTTGCTGGTCACATGACCTTGTTGGCCTATTTAATCCTGCTCCGCCCTTCTGGCTTTGCTGGACTTCATTGTATATCTACTTTCTAGCTAGCCTGTGCTCTGTATCTAACTCTGTTAGTTTGCTTGGTCTACGGACCTCTATGTTCTATCTATTTTGTTTGTTCGTCTGTCTGCTACTATTTCTGTTAGGAGGTGTCCCATATTCCTCCCAGTCCTTAGTACTTGTAGGGATTCCCTCCCCACATCTATAGGTCTTCGTACAGACTAGATTAGGACTTTAGCAGGTCTGATCGCAGGATCAGGTTCCCTGTTACATCGTAGGGATTCAGCTGAGTCTCATAGTAGGGACAGATCTCTCTTTCCTTAGCTTTGGTAGCAGAACATAACAGTAAGTCCAGCCAGCAAATTCTCTAAGGAAAGGTTTTTCTGTTCCATCATGGTGTCGGTTCAGGATTTGGCTCATCGCCTGAAGGGACTCTCTCTGGAGGTGGCCGAGCTCCGTCAGCACGTGAGTAACTGTCCTGGAGCACATTTCTTGGAGCCTAAGGTATGTTTGCCGGATTTATTTTTTGGTGAACACCGAGAATTTTTTTCATTTAAAAATGCTTGCTTATTGTATTTTCGTTTGAGACCTAAGTCCTCTGGGGATGAATCCCAGCGCGTAGGGTTCATAATGTCACTTTTGCGCAAAGAGCCTCAGGAGTGGGCCTTTTCTTTGCAACCTAGTGATTCATGCTTCAGATCAGTGGATAGTTTTTTTTCTGCTTTGGGACTATTATATGATGATCCTGACCGTGTCGCATCAGCTGAGACTGAGTTGAGACGTCTAAAACAAGGATCGAGTAATGTGGAAAAATATTGTACACATTTTCGTCGTTGGTCCACTCAAACAGGGTGGAACGATTCTGCTCTGAAAAGTCTATTTCTTGCTGGGCTCAGTGAAAGGGTTAAAGACCTGCTAATTGCTTATCCTACACCTGAGGATTTGCAACAGGCTATGCAATTAGCTATACGGGTGGATAGAAGACTGCGTGCTAGGGTTAATGAGAGCAAATCCTCTGCTATGTCAGTTTCTGGTTATGATAATGTGTGTACTAACAGTGGTGAACCGATGGAGATTGGATCGGTGGCACCTCGCTCTCAAGAAAAAGACCGTCGTTTTTCGGAAGGCTTGTGCTTCTATTGTGGAAAATCTGGTCATTTGATTAAAGGCTGTGAGCTTCGTATGAAGAAAGAAAAAAAAAATGGTCAGTCACGCCCGTATTGCCTGTTTAAATTCCAAGGGTATATTTTTAGCTGCTTCCATGATTGCTCAGAAAAAATTAATGGAATTTCGGGTGTTTGTTGATTGCGGGTCTACACTGAATGTAATTGATGGGGGATTCGTGGAAAAACTCAATTTAAAACCTGAACCTTTATCATCCCCCATTGCTGTGGTTTCTGTGGATGGCTCCCCTTTGAAGAATATTACTCTCAAGGTCAGTGAATTTCCTCTCACTATTAATGGTGTTCACCATGAGAAATTGGATTTGGTAGTGTTGAATAACTTGCCTTCTCCAGTAATATTGGGTTTGCCCTGGTTAAAATTTCACAATCCTGTACTGGATTGGTCTACCAGTGAAATTAAATCCTGGAGCCATAAATGTTATGACAAGTGTTGTAATGGGCGTATTGCAGCTTTGGATAGGGGAGAATTGCCTGTTCCTATTCAGGATTTTTGGAGAGTTTTTTCTGAGAAGGAATCGCAGGTTTTGCCTCCCCATAGAGACTATGATTGTTCTATTGAATTTGTCCCTGGAGCGACTCTTCCTAAAAGTCGTTTATTTAACCTTACTATTCCTGAGAGGAAGGCTTTGGAGGAATACATACAGACAAGTTTGGCCGCCGGTCACATTAGGCCCTCTAAGTCTCCTGTGGCGGTTGGATTTTTTTTTGTAAAAAAAAAGGACGGCGGTTTACGTCCTTGTCTGGATTTTCGTGAGATTAACAAAATTACGGTACGCAATCCTTACCCACTGCCATTGATTCCTGATCTGTTTAACCAGTTATTGGGGACCAAGTGGTTCTCTAAAATTGACCTTAAGGGGGCATACAATCTGTTGCGCATGAAGGAGGGTGATGAATGGAAGACTGCTTTTAACACTCCTGTGGGTCATTTTGAGAATCTGGTTATGCCTTTTGGTCTTACTAATGCTCCTGCATTTTTTCAGAATCTGATTAATGACATCCTTAGACCTTTGATCGGTAAAAATGTGGTTGTGTATTTGGATGACATTTTGATTTATTCGCCAGATCTGGAGTCTCATTGGCGGAGCGTGCGTGAGGTATTACAGTTATTAATGGACAATTCGCTTTTTGCTAAGCTGGAGAAATGTGAGTTCGCTGTACAGAGAATTAGTTTTTTGGGCTACATTATCTCCAGCAAAGGTTTTGAGATGGATCCGGTTAAGGTTCAGGCTGTGCAGGAATGGCCTAGGCCTATTGGTTTGAAATCGATACAGAGGTTTTTGGGTTTCGCCAATTACTACAGAAAATTCATAAAAAATTTTTCTAGTATTGTCAAACCTCTGACTGATCTCACCAGGAAAGGTGCTGATGCGGTTCAGTGGTCTTCTGAGGCCATTGAAGCTTTTGTGTATCTCAAGGAGAGGTTCACCTCTGCTCCCATCCTTATGCAGCCTGATGTTACTAGGCCGTTTTTGGTTGAGGTTGATGCTTCCTCTGTGGGGGTTGGCGCAGTATTGTCTCAGGATAACGGGGATGGATTACATCCCTGTGCCTTTTTTTCAAAAAAATTTTCGGAGACTGAACTGAATTACGATATTGGTAATCGGGAATTATTGGCTATTAAACTCGCATTTGAACACTGGCGCCACTTCTTGGAAGGTGCGGAATTTCCCGTTCAGGTTCTTACGGATCATAAAAATCTGATATATCTTGATGCTGCCAAGCGCCTGAATGCCCGTCAGGCTAGGTGGGCACTGTTTTTCTCGCGGTTTAATTTCTCCGTTACTTACATCCCTGGTACTAAGAATGTTAAGGCGGATGCCTTATCTCGCAGTTTTTCTCCCATAGTCGGTGCTGAGAAAGAGGAAAACATTTTACAAGAAGGTGTTGTGATAGCTGCTTTAGACTCCGTTTTGGAAGATGAGATTCTTAAAGCTCAGGAGAATGCCCCATCTAACACTCCTCATGGGAGGTTGTTTGTGCCTGGGACCTTAAGGAGAGATTTGTTTGTTGAGTGTCACGAATCTCGGTTGGCAGGTCATCCCGGAATCTCTGAGACCAAGAGACTGGTGGGTCGCAGTTTTTGGTGGCCTGGATGGCAGAAGGAAGTCATTAAGTGGGTGCGCCAATGTACTATATGTGCTAGATCTAAGTCCTCACATACTCCTGCTGCGGGGTTGCTTTGTCCTTTGGAGGTCCCCAGTGCTCCTTGGACACATTTGGCTATGGACTTTATAACTGACCTTCCCCCCTCTGAGGGTTTTACTGTCATCTGGGTGGTCGTGGACCGTTTTAGCAAGATGTGTCACTTGGTTCCCTTCGTCAAACTGCCCTGCGCTAAAACTCTCGCTAAGGCCTTTGTCAAGGAAATTGTCAGACTTCATGGCGTTCCTACTGACATTGTTTCTGATAGGGGTCCTCAGTTCGTGGCTCGTTTTTGGCGTGCCTTTTGTGACAGGTTGGGAATTCATTTGTCGTTTTCGTCCGGATATCATCCTGAATCTAATGGCCAGACAGAAAGGAAAAACCAGGATGTTGAGCAGTTCTTGCGTTGTTTTGTGGCAGACAATCAAGAGGGGTGGTCTGAGTTTCTGCCACTTGCCGAATTTGCTCTGAACAATCATACATCTTCTTCTGCTGGTTGTTCGCCTTTTTTTTGTTGTTCTGGGAGACATCCGTCGTTTGGGTCGTTCTCCAAGTTGGGATCTGCCGTGCCTGAGGAGGAGAATTTTTCCGGTGATTTGGAAAGAGTTTGGACGGATGTGCGTGGTAATCTTCAGGAGGCCAACAGAAAATCTAAAGACTACTTTGATAGGAAACGACAGGAGGTTTTGTTCGCTGTTGGTGACATGGTTTGGTTGTCCTCTAGGAATCTGCGGTTGAGGATTCCTTCTAAGAAATTGGGTCCCAAGTTTGTAGGGCCCTTTAAGGTGCTTCAGGTTGTCAACCAATCTGCTGTTAGGTTGGAGGTTCCTACCTCCTGGAGAATTAATCCGGTCTTTCATGTCTCTCTGTTAAAAAAAGCTGTTGTGTCGGATGGTGACGCCTCTGCCTCTGTTCCTCCGGTGGTGGAGGACGGGGAATATGAAATTTCTCGCATCCTTGACTCTAGACGGTATAGAGGTAGTTTGCAGTATCTTGTGGCCTGGAAAGGTTTCGGACCCGAGGATAACTCTTGGGTGAGGTCAGATGATGTTTCCGCGTCCAGACTTATCAGAGCGTTTCACAGGAGATTTCCTGATAAGCCTGGTCCTAGGGGATCCGGAGGATCCTCTTAGAAGGGGGGGTACTGTTAGAACCTTGCTGTTAGGTTTTTTTTCCTTTGCTGGTCACATGACTTTGTTGGCCTATTTAATCCTGCTCCGCCCTTCTGGCTTTGCTGGACTTCATTGTATATCTACTTTCTAGCTAGCCTGTGCTCTGTATCTAACTCTGTTAGTTTGCTTGGTCTACGGACCTCTATGTTCTATCTATTTTGTTTGTTCGTCTGTCTGCTACTATTTCTGTTAGGAGGTGTCCCATATTCCTTCCAGTCCTTAGTACTTGTAGGGATTCCCTCCCCACATCTATAGGTCTTCGTACAGACTAGATTAGGACTTTAGCAGGTCTGATCGCAGGATCAGGTTCCCTGTTACATCGTAGGGATTCAGCTGAGTCTTATAGTAGGGACAGATCTCCTCTCTTTCCTTAGCTTTGGTAGCAGAACATAACAAAAAGGATATTGACATATACTGTTAGTTCTAAACTCAGGCCCGTTTGCATAGAGGGGCATATATAAATGAATAAATATTATCAGAAAAAAATCTGATATCATCGTATATCATGAAAACAAATGCCCATAAAGTCAGAGAACTTACTGGTATATGTTGTTAGGACAATAGGGACCAATGGAATAAAGGCCCCTGTGGTGCTAAGGGAAAACCTCATAAAAGGAAAAAAAATCTTTTTAAAGAGAAGACCAAACTATTAGAGAGATAATGGATACATATCCAAACCTAATTTGCCGAATTGCAGTGTTGTACCGACATACCTATGAGGGATAGAGAGTGCTGGCCAAAGGATTCGTCCCGTGTCAGGAGCGGTGAGTGAAGTGAGCACAGGGGTGTATTATATATATGCACGCTGGTGATTATGCCCTGTGTCCGCATCCAATCGCGTGTCCGTAGCCCACGTGCATGGTCGGTATATCCGGTGAAGTTCGTCGCTAAGAGCCCGAGTGACGTCATTGAACTTCCGGGAGAGCGCTTCCTGTCTATGGAACGCATGGTGAACCGCATAGGGATTCTTGCGCATGCTCCCTATATAGTGACATGTATTTCCGGGTATTGGAGCGCACAGTGGGACGCTAACAGGATGCTGGCACCTATGATTTTAATAACGGGGACGGAGACTAGGATCAAACAAGATTATAAGTGACCACTATGTGTAATGTGTAACAGAAGGAGAAGATCCTATCCTACATAACGGGGAAAGGGGGAAAAAGGGATTCTCATTCTTAATTATGAGTCTGTAAGAGAAAAGAAAGAAAAGAAAAAAAGGGATACAAGTTAGAATACAACTGAAACCCATTAAATATTCAGGTACAAAATCATGTTGTTTATGAATAAAATCGATGATAAAGTACAGTTGAAATCAATCATATATACAGATACAAAATCATGTAGTTTATGAATATAATCAGTGATAATGGGTCTCGTACTCCCTATTCAAACACCAGGGGATAAAGTTTGTAAAGTGTGGATCCAATAAGATTCTCGCAACACGATTACCTCCTCTTCTGTTTATTGGAATGTGGTCAATCACTTGAAACCTCAACTGCGAAATCGTATGTGACATTGCTATAAAATGAGCTGGAATTGGTAACATCGTACGGGAGCATCTAATAGTAGACTTGTGTTGAGAGATACGGTCTCGGATATGTTGGGTAGTCTCACCAACATATCCGAGACCGCAGGGGCACTTAATTAAATAGACCACATAGCTGGAATCGCATGAGCAGTATCCCTGAATAGGATATCTTTTCCCCGAGCGGGGATGTGTGAAAGAATCACCTTTGGTGATATTTGAACACTGAGGACATGATAAGCAGGGAAAAGTGCCTCGACGTGGAGTAACCAGAGACCGTTGAGTCGGTCCTGTCTGCTTAGATCCAATGTCTGCCCGGACGAGGAAATCTCGTATGTTACGAGTTCTTTTGTAACAGTGACGCGCCCCCTGGGACATATTCCTTTTTGAGGGGAATACCCGGCACCGGATCAGATGGGGGGGTTGTAGTCTCCGAGCGGCTGTGACCCGGTCCCGTGCCCAGGGCGTCAAGCTAAGTGTTATGTGGCAGTCCTTACTGATGTTATAAGAGTTCTTTTGTGTCGACTACGCCACCCGTTGTAATGCGGTCACTGTGGCCGCCGCTGCAGCAGGGTCCGCTGAGGCTGATGGTGGATGTGCAGCTTGGTGGGATAACCCCCAACGGGAGGGGTATAGCCTCAGAGGGGACAGGCGCAGAGGATGGGGGTTGTGGTGGTGCGGTGCAGCCGGCAATGAAGACAGACTCGGGTTGTGCAGTTAAGGGAGTTTACTTACTGCTGATGTTTCGGTCACTCCAGCTGTTAGTGACCACCCGAGCCGTGCTGCGTCCACCAGGTCCTGGATCCGGCCAACCCCCAAACAAGTCCGGAGCGTGGCCCTGAGCTCTCCCTCTGTCCTTTCTTCAGCCGTCCCCACCAGTGATCCACCTAGGTCCAGCTCCCTCGGGCCTTCTGTTGGGCAACCCTTGGCCTTAGGTTCCCTGACCCTCCATGTGGTATGCCTTCAGGGTGGATGTAGTGGGTGGCCGTGGCAGATGCTGCCCACAGCCTCCGGTCTCTGGCTAGGGATGTTTTTGCCCCCACCAGCTTGGGTTCCGGTACCCTTGTGCTGACTCCTCACCCGGTGCTCTAATTTGGGTTCTTGGGTCCCTTCAGTCTTCCCCCTCTGGGTCTTTCTCTTTCTTTCTCCTCTCTCTCTCTCCAGGGCTGCTGTTTCCTTCTCTCTCCTCTCCAGCTGACTTGTTCTCAGCGTCTGACCCTGATCTAAGTTGGTGCCCTCCTTATATATCCCTCTATGTGTGAGCTCAGGTGACCAGCACCCAATGAGCTCCTATCACTACCCAGACTGCTCCCCCTATCTGCCCCTACACTACATGGGATGTACCACCCCCCTCCCACTCCAGCCAGGAACAGGCTCGGTTGTACCTGCACATTTCTAAGTGGGAGTACCGTCGGCCTGCTCCTCTGGAATGGGATGTATGTAGTGCATGCAGTCTATCTGAGCTCAGTTCCACACTCCTTCCTTACCCGGGAGTGGAATATCACACCTCTGGGTTGAGGTGCAATACCCCTGTAGCAGCCGAATCCTCAGGGTGCTACATTCCCCCCTGGTAAATCACAGCACGTCCTCGGGCTGTAAGACAAAACACCAAAACATACAAAATTTTTATATGAACATATAAAACATATAAACATTATATATAACTTTTCATATAAAACATTCTCGTAGACTTCTCTGGTTTCAGGTTCCTCCTCCGGACACTGTGCAACGTGTGTCCGGGAAAAGTGCGACAGTCTTTCTAGAAAAATGGTTTCTCCTATAAAACCGGTAGGGGGCGCTTTAGAAAGCGCAACTATATACAGGGGAATTTGGCCGTTCTCAGTCCCCGGCCAAGTAAAGGGAAAGGGATGGCTGCTCACAGTCCTCAGCCTGGTTTGGGTAGGGGACACACGGGTTAAACTGTTCACTGGTCCCAACGGGGACTAAACTTTAAAGCAGCCACGGTTACTTGGGTACCCCGACAGGTAACTATATACAGTCCTTTGTACTATCTCAGTCATAGTACCTTCTAGCCTTGAACCCGTCCGGGTCTTCTGGCTCCTCCTCCCTACACCGCAACTCCTCCTCTGTCAGGCGATGCACGTGGAGGGCGTAAGGTCCCTTGGCACACTTGTGCCGGGTGAACGTTACCTCGTCACCGACGTAGAGGTCACGGCCTTTGTGACCCTCTGGCAGGTGGGACTCGACGTCCCGTCGGGTAACGAAGACGTCACCCATGGTGTTCCGGTCCTTTATGAAGCCCCACCCATGCTGCGCATTAAACTTTATTACCGTCCCGATGGTACGGGGACGATTTGCTGCATAGGGGTCCCTTCTGGTCCGACTCTTTTGCTCCGCGCTGCGGGTCTGGGCCCATTGCTCTCTGACCCGCCTCTCCTCCCGTTCTCTCTGAAACTCTGCCAGCTGTTGACGGCAACACTCTGTGCGTTCAGCTGCAGCTGCCCGAGTCTCTCCGGTGAACCCCATCAAATCTTCTCCCGTGGGGTCCCACACGAATTGGGCTTCTTCTAGTGGAGGCGAGACCCGAGTCACGGGCTTTGGAGCCGGAATCAGGGGCTCACACAGGGGACCTAACTTCTTTTGTCGCTCCAGTTCCAAGAATTCTTCGGGCCAGATGAAAGGCCGCCCGTCCGGCCACGCCAGCTGGCTGAAGGGGTCCTCTCCCAGATATGGCACCCTTGGTGTTTCGGGTGCGGGCGTGATGGTGGGGGCGCCCAGGTTACCCAGGCCTTGCGGCCAGGCCGGGGGCATCTGGAAGGTAAATGGAACTGTTAACACGGCGGCGCCCTGGGCTACCTGGCCTTGCGACCAGGCCGGAGGCTCCGCGGAGGTAGATGGCTCTGCTGGGGATGCGGCGCCCGGAAACGCTAGGCCCTGCGACCAGGCCGGAGGCTCCTCTTCCTTCGCCACGCTCCGGGTCACGACGCGTGACGTCACCGGGGTCGCGACGGCGGCTTCCGGTCGGGGCCTAGTCGGTGGCGGTGTCATGGCGGTCTCGGGTACGGCCGGGGGACCTTCGGGCTCTGCGACGGGGAGCTGGGGCAGATAAGCGGTCTTCCGGTATGGGGTATAGGCGTCCCCCTTACCTGCTGCCATGCGTCTCGCTCCCTCTTCTGCGCCGTCTCCGGCCTTGGGTCCTCCCGCGTCATCCGCAGAGGCAGTCGGTGTCTTCTTCCAAGGGAGCGGGTTCCGTGGACGGGTTCCAGCTTGCTGGGCCATCTCCCGGCCCCACTCCGCCAGGATCTCCCTCTGCACTCGGGCCATCCTTCCCGCGAGGCCCTCCAGGGCACTCCGCGCGCACTCCCGATCTCGGGGAAGCTGCGCCAGGATCTCCGCTAAGCCTAGCGGGGTTGTTGACTCCAGCAGGCTCCTGACCATCGGGTCGGTGCTGCTCTGCTCTCCTCTTTCTTCTTTTTGCAGGCTCCTGGCCAGCGGGCCGGTGCTGCGCTGCTGCCGCTCCATTCCCGGGTCTACTCTTCCTCTCCTCGACTCCGGGTGCTCTCGCTCTGGACACCTTGCCTCCGGGTGCGCTCGTTCTAGACTGCTCCAAGCGACACCCATCTTTTCTCTTTTCTTTCGTCTCCTCCCACTTCGAGGGCGGTCCCGGGGCAACTCGGTGACTGTCAGCTCCAGGGGGAGTTCTTTCACGCTGACAGACACCTCCAGCATCACAGTCTCTGTTGGTGGGGGCGGTTTCCACTTTTGGCGCCATTTTCTGTCCTGGCCCACGATGGGAGGTGACCTCCTGCCCTCCTTTGGCACGCCCATAATGGCGTCCGCTGCTCTTCCAAGGCGGGAAATCTGCGGTTTTGGCGGGAATCGCTTCCCAGTGGCGGGAAACTCTGCAGATGGCGGGAACAAGCTGGAAATGGCGGACAATCGGCGGGAAACGACTGGTGATGGAGTCCGATGGCGTGGACCCTCCGGAACCGGCGGGAGACTTCTTTCTGAGGTAAACTTGCACTTTTCTTCAGGCACGCAGTACCCGGTTGTTGTGGGCACGTAATCCTGCCGACTACGCCAAAGTTGACGCGCCCCCTGGGACATATTCCTTTTTGAGGGGAATACCCGGCACCGGATCAGATGGGGGGGTTGTAGTCTCCGAGCGGCTGTGACCCGGTCCCGTGCCCAGGGCGTCAAGCTAAGTGTTATGTGGCAGTCCTTACTGATGTTATAAGAGTTCTTTTGTGTCGACTACGCCACCCGTTGTAATGCGGTCACTGTGGCCGCCGCTGCAGCAGGGTCCGCTGAGGCTGATGGTGGATGTGCAGCTTGGTGGGATAACCCCCAACGGGAGGGGTATAGCCTCAGAGGGGACAGGCGCAGAGGATGGGGGTTGTGGTGGTGCGGTGCAGCCGGCAATGAAGACAGACTCGGGTTGTGCAGTTAAGGGAGTTTACTTACTGCTGATGTTTCGGTCACTCCAGCTGTTAGTGACCACCCGAGCCGTGCTGCGTCCACCAGGTCCTGGATCCGGCCAACCCCCAAACAAGTCCGGAGCGTGGCCCTGAGCTCTCCCTCTGTCCTTTCTTCAGCCGTCCCCACCAGTGATCCACCTAGGTCCAGCTCCCTCGGGCCTTCTGTTGGGCAACCCTTGGCCTTAGGTTCCCTGACCCTCCATGTGGTATGCCTTCAGGGTGGATGTAGTGGGTGGCCGTGGCAGATGCTGCCCACAGCCTCCGGTCTCTGGCTAGGGATGTTTTTGCCCCCACCAGCTTGGGTTCCGGTACCCTTGTGCTGACTCCTCACCCGGTGCTCTAATTTGGGTTCTTGGGTCCCTTCAGTCTTCCCCCTCTGGGTCTTTCTCTTTCTTTCTCCTCTCTCTCTCTCCAGGGCTGCTGTTTCCTTCTCTCTCCTCTCCAACTGACTTGTTCTCAGCGTCTGACCCTGATCTAAGTTGGTGCCCTCCTTATATATCCCTCTATGTGTGAGCTCAGGTGACCAGCACCCAATGAGCTCCTATCACTACCCAGACTGCTCCCCCTATCTGCCCCTACACTACATGGGATGTACCACCCCCCTCCCACTCCAGCCAGGAACAGGCTCGGTTGTACCTGCACATTTCTAAGTGGGAGTACCGTCGGCCTGCTCCTCTGGAATGGGATGTATGTAGTGCATGCAGTCTATCTGAGCTCAGTTCCACACTCCTTCCTTACCCGGGAGTGGAATATCACACCTCTGGGTTGAGGTGCAATACCCCTGTAGCAGCCGAATCCTCAGGGTGCTACAACAGCACAGGGGGGTAGTGCTGAATTCAGGAATTGTAGGATAAGATTCTTTCAATAGGGGCCAATGTTGTTCAATGCATTTGTAGATGGCTCTACTAAATGGATGGTATGTATTAACAAATGCTCTCCGAGAGTTTTTAACTTTTTTAGAATTGTGTATTGTCTGTCGTAAAGATTCGACGGGGTAGCCTCTTTGTCAAAATTTAGAGTCCATCTCTGAATGTCTCATGTGCTTAGCTGTGTCATTGGATACGATTCGATCAACTCTGCCATGTTGTGATTTGGGAAGTGACTTCTTCACATGTTGTGGGTGGCAACTAGAATACAGCAAAAGGCTGTTTCTATCAGTGGGTTTTGTATACAAGTCACTCTCAAGTGCTCCCGTACTGAGTAGTGTAATAGTTGTGTCCAAAAAATGAATAGAACGTGGATCGCAGTGTCGGGTAAAGGTCAAACCTGGAACTCTCGTGTTAAGATAATTGAAAAAGAGGGTAAACTCAATGTCAGTACCAGTCCAGATAAAAAAAATATTGTCTATAAAACGTTTCCAATAGCGTACATTGGTTTGATAGAGATGATGAGTGTATATATAATTGTTTTCGAAATCAGCCATATAAATGTTGGCATAAGGGAGTGCCACATTGGACCCCATTGCAGTTCCCCTTTTTTGTAAGAAAAATTCATCCCCGAAAAGAAAAAAGTTTTTCTTCAAAATGATATTCAGTAGATCTACACAGAAATCAATTTGTTGTATTGTAAGTTCTGTCTTTGTATTGAGGAAATGAGTTATAGCTTGGATTCCTCTGTCATGGTCAATGCTGGTGTAAAGGTTGTTGACATCGATAGTAACGAGCGTACTATTGGTAGGGATTGGGCCCAGTGCCCTGATAGTGGACAAAAAATGAGTTGTGTCCTTTAGATATGAGGTAATACGTGGCAAGTATGGAGTGAAGATCTTTTCCAAAGTTATGGCGATTGGAGATAAAATAGAATCAGTCGAGGCAACGATTGGTCTCCCTGGTGATGTCTGTAGGTTCTCATGTATCTTTAGTCCGAGTCATTTTTTACAGCAACAAAGACCACCACTCTTCCGAAGAAGACGAGGAGGGGGAGGCGAGCACTACCAACGGGACAATACCCGAATGATGACGAGATCCCAGGTAGGACATCAAACATAGTCTTTAATATTTCATCAAGCATACTAACTCCAACTGAACTATCCGTTCTACAAAAAGGACTCTCTTTTTGCCCAACTCCGCCTTGAAATATTTTACCCTGGAACAAGAACTTCTTTGTTTCTATAGGACTTTGAAACTAAAAGTACATTTTTCATCAGATAAATATTGTATAGATCGTCTTGTCAATGATCATAGTGACAAAACCAATATGTTTCATTTACAAGATCTAAAATTGAATATTCCCAGTCGTTTTCAGCCTCCCAGGTCCTACTATCATGTGGAAACATACATAGACCTATTACAGAAGGATATTAATGGGTTCCTAGATGCAGTTAAACGTGGTCAGTTTCACAATAAAAATAATCTCACTATAGAGGAAACAAGTGCCCTTTCCTCATTAAAAAACAGGAAGGACTTGATCATAAAACCCGCCGACAAAGGGGGCGCAGTGGTAGTTATGGACCGCACATACTATATTACAGAGATTCAAACACAACTATTGGATAGAGACACATACTTACCTTCATCCTCTAATTCTACCTCTGAAATATCTGGTCTCATTGCCAATTTGATTACGAAACATGTACAGGTCAAGTCCATTGATACTAAACTGGCGGAATTTTTGGTTAACAATCACCCCATCGTCCCTGTTTTCTATACATTACCAAAGATACATAAGAACCTACAGACACCACCAGGGAGACCAATCGTTGCCTTGACCGATTCTATTTTATCTCCACTCGCCATAACTTTGGAAAAGATCCTCACTCCATATGTGAAGCCCAGCTGTGCTTGGTATCACAAATCCTAGAAGGGTGTATTGAAGGATTCCTCCACAAGAGGCCCCCATAACCATTCACACATCTCCACCTTCCACCTCAGACCACAAGAGGGAGCCCGTTAGGGAGATATATAAGGGAAGGTGGAGCCAGGCAGCAGTTAGTTCCTGCAGAGTGAGACGCAGAAACAAGTCTATTCTGGTTTAGCAGTGAGTCCAGTGCAGTCTGAGACGAGTTATCTCAGGGGACAAAAGCCTGTTCCAGCTCCTGCAATTGCTATCCTGCAGTGGAGCTTATCCAGATCAAGACTCAGGTGTTGCTCAGAGAGGTGAGCTCTAGGTGTGCCGGCGCCATAAGATCGGTGAAACACGGCACGGTGCCGTTAGTGTGAGTAGCCTATTGTGGGCCCGAGGAGGCCGAAGGCAAAAAGAGTAGAGAGTTAGCTCATGGGGGGCAGAGGAGCTTAATTAGCTCACCTCGAAGAAGAAACAGGTACCGGACACCGGGTCCAAAGCTTGCAGGGATCTCCACGACCCAGTAAGATAAACCGGAATCCCTGGAGAGCTACAGGTACCAGGATCACTAAAGTGCTGATACGTACCAGAGCCAGGAGACACATAGGCCCCGTAAGTCAGGAGCGTGCACTCCAAGAGAAGGCCCTACCACAAGGTCAGCCAGAGCAGGACAGAGACAAAGTTAGGCCTAGCTCCAGGCAGGTCAGAAACTTACTACTAGTGTTGAGCCACCCCCGTAGTGTTCGAGTTCGGTTCGGTTCGTCGAACACCCGTGTGTTCGCCGAACTGTTCGTCGAACTGTTCGTCGAACACCTTCGAACACCGTTAAAACCAATGGCAGGCAAACAAAAACACATAGAAACACATAGAAAACACCTTCAAAGGTGTCCAAAAGCTGACAAACTGCTCAGAAGACATAACTAACACATGGAAAAGTGACAAGTACATATAGTCATATGAAAAGAAAAGAGGTGGAGGAGTAAAAGGAGGGGGAGACACAGATATAGGCATGTCATGCCCTTCTAAAATCCAAAAAGTGAGAAGCCGACACGGCCAGTCCGCTCCTGCCCGTGCCACCTCCGTGTCGCCGGGTTTGTGCCAGAGCCGCGGTGAACCCTGACGGCCAGCATCCCCTCTCCCATTACTGGTGCCTGTCCGCTGGTGGGTTGAGCGAGCCCCCCTGTGGTGGAGGCAGCTCTAAGCTTTTTAATTTAAATTGTCTCTCTAATTTGAATGAATACACTTTAAATCCATTTACAAGGATCTATTGGAGGGCAAGTCTCATGCCAGCAGCCGCGTAATTCCAGCTCCAGTAGCGTCCACTAAAGCTGCTGCAGTTAAAAAGCTTTTATAAGGATCGAGCTCGGCTGTCCACCGCAAGGCATCCTACTGCCAGTCCCAGCCCCTATGCCTTGGGGTGCCTCCTGATGCTCTTCACTGAGTATCCCGTGGTCCCGAAGCATTTCCTTTGAAAAAATTAAGTGTCCAAACTACAGGTGGTGTAGCTTGCTTAACAGCCGGGATAATCCGCTGACTAGCAGACACTGCTACTAGGCACAAAGTATTTCCTGGGTTAGATGCAGTTAAAAATTTGTAATTAGATACTCTCGTTGGATGCTGAGAAAGCATTCCATAGAGTCTCCTGGCACGCCATATATTATTCTCTTAAAAAGCTTGGGGTAGGGGTCTAGGGGACCCTTTTATAGCCAAAATCACGGCCCTGTATCGCAATACGTCACCTAGGCTGAAGATGAATGGAACTGTAGCACCCTGAGGGCTCGGTTGCTACAGAGGTATTGCACCTCACCCAGAGGTGTGATATCTCACTCTCAGGTAAGGATGGAGTGTGGATCAGGACCCGACACCTGCATGCATTACACCACATTGCCGTTGGGCAGGGCGACCAATATGCCCCTGAGATGGGCACGACAGTCCCTGTCCCTGGCTGGAGTGGGGGGAGGGAACACTGAGGAAGGGGAACCCTGTAGAGCAGGAGCAGGGAGGAAGCAGTTCCTGGGTGCATTGAGAAGGGAGTATAAAAGGTGGGCACCATCTTAGTTCAGTGCAGAGAAGTCTGAGCAGAAGTGACAGGGAGCAGGGGCTCTGCATGAGCTCTGCTCCGGAGGCGGGCCTAGTAACAGAGGCCCAGGCCTGGAAGAGGGAGAAGGAAGGAAGAGGAGAGGAGAAGACTCCAGGAACGAGGAACGAAGGGATCTCAGGGGTGCGGACGGGCGGGTCGCCACCGCACGCCCGAATCCACCTGCGTGGAGGGGTCAGGCCAAAGGGGGAGACCGGACCCCGAAACTAGTGGAGGCAGGAAACGACCCTCAGCTAGAAACCGGAGGCTGTGACATTTTATGTGGCGCAGCCCCTCGCTACACCCGCTAGGAAGTCACCACATAGGGTCAGGGAAACTGGCGCCAAGTTTACCAAGAGGAGGCCCGAGGCAGCCGGACAGAAGGGTTGGTAAGAAAGGCCAGACAAAGGACACACAAAGGGGGTCCTGTGAAGCGCTCCAAAGTTATCTGGGAGTTGTCTGAGCCCCTCACCTGGTGAGCACAGTACGACGTGGGCAGCCGTTACCTGCAGACGTGGTCTGGATAAAAAGAACTGTGAGTAAAGGCCCTGGACTGCATCACTGACTCTGTGTCGTTACTGCTGCTGCCCTGCACCATCACCCCCATCCTCCGCATACACTGCCCTGAGGCTATACTCCTCCCGTGGGGAGTTATGCTACGCTCTGCTGCACCCACAACACCAGCCTCAGCGGTCTGCCCTGCAGCGGCGGTTCACTCTGACCGCAATCCACGGGTGGCGTAGTCGGACATTTAAACATCAAAACCACATAAATAGTTCCGCCACTGGTTTGACCGCCCTGAGACACGGAACCGCCACGGAGACTACAACCACCAGCATCCACCAAAAAGGGTCCGGCTCCGGGTGTCCCAAGGCTCAGGGGGCGCATCAGAACATTTTAATCACCTTTCATAATCACCAATGGGACAAGGCAGGGATGTCCTCTGTCCCCTCTCTTATACATCCTAGTGATGGAGCACCTGCTCTCATCAATTCGCCATAACCCCAATATTAGGTGGATTGAGGTGGGAGGCACCGAGTACAAGTACTCTCTATTTGCTGATGATGTCCTAGTATATATCACTCAATCACATATATCCATCCCTGCTGTTATGGCTGAAATAGATCACTTTGTTACATGGTCAAATTTTAAAATCAATGCAGCGAAGTCTGAGGCCCTTGATGTCTCCCTCCCCAAATCCATACAGGATTCCATCCAGTCCAACTTTCCCTTTGCCTGGCCCTCACAGGGTGTCAAATACTTAGGAATTCCTATTCATAGAGACCTCTCCCATCTATGTTATCTTAATTTTGGGCCCTTTATTGAACAACTCCATACAGACCACGGTTGGCAAATTAGAACTGTAAGATTCACTACGTGAACCACTGGTGTTTTGTGGAAAAGCACATGTACACTGTGTTCCAAATTATTATGCAAAAAGTGTTTAGGAGTGATAAGGGAAGAATTTGTTTGTTTGTCTGTTAAACTCATTGATGGTGATGTGTGTCAGGGCTCTTTAAATCACTGTAAGCAATTGCAGACACCTGTGCTAATTAGTTTGGCAGGTGTGTCCAATGAAAGGCAAGATTACTTAAGAAGGCTGTCCCACATTATTAAGCAGCCTACATTTTCTGCCAAAATGGGAAAGAAAAAGGATGTGTCCGCTGCTGAGAAGCAGCAAATTGTGGAGTGTTTAGGTCAAGGCATGACTACAATCAACATTGTGCGATGATCAGGATGAAGTGTCTTGGCAATCAAGAAGTATGTAGCTGATTCACAGTACACACGTGTGCGTGCTGATAAGGGCACATTGAGGACTCTTTCCTACAGGCAATTACGTCAGGTTAAAAAGCAGCGGCAAAAAAGCCTTGTCATAGCAGCAGACAAGTTTTTGAAGCTGCTGGTGCCTCCAACGTCCCCCGAACAACAAGATGCAGGGTCCTTCAGAGGTTTGCAGCTGTGCATACGCCATCCTGTCGACCTCCTCTATCGACTTCACACAAGCAGAAACGGCTCCAGTGGGCCAAACATTACATGAAGACTGATTTCAAAACTGTTTTGTTCACGGATGAGTGCCGTGCAACGCTCGATGGTCCAGATGGATGGAGTGGAGGATGGATGGTTGATGGACACCCCACACAAACACGGCTACAGCGCCAACAAGGAGGAGGTGGAGTAATGTTTTGGGCTGGAATCATGGGGAGAGAGATTGTCGGCCCCTTTAGGATCCCTGAAGGGGTAAAGATGAACTCCATAATGTATGTGGAGTTTCTCAAACAGCACTTCCTGCCATGGTTCAAGAAGAAAAACCATGTATTCCACAGCAAGATCATTTTTATGCATGATAATGCACCATCTCATGCTGCACATAACACATCTGCATCTCTGGCTGATATGGGCATAAAAGGGGACAAACTTATGGTGTGACCCTCATGCTCCCCTGACCTCTACCGCATTCAGAACCTCTGGAGCATCATCAAAAGGAGTGTCTATGATGGCGGGAGGCAGTTCACATCTAAGCAACAGCTCTGGGAGGGTATTCTGTCCTCATGCAAAACAATTGAAGCAGAAACCATCCAAAACCTGACAAATTCAATGGACGAGAGAGTTCAGAAGCTCCTTTCGAACAAGGGGTCCTATGTGCAAATGTAACATCACCTAGAATAAAATTTTGAGTTGAAAACTGTTTGATTTCAGTTTCTAATAACCTGCTAATGCTTATTATTTCAAAAATGACCATTTTTTTGGTCTTTATTAAAATGAAAAGGTTAATCGAAGAGTGTGGGGGATCTAAGAGTGTGGCAACCCAGTAGTCAGGATTACTTCGAATTCTGACAATCTGAGGGTCATGTTGCAGGTAGTGCAGCAAGAAGGCACTTATGTGTCTTGTGCATCTCGGAGCACCAAAATTATTTTCCGGGCTAGATGCAGCTAAAATTTTTTATTAATTTTAAATCTGGTGGAGCTTAGTATAGATGGCCTAATAGAATCAGTACTGCACACTGCTACAAAGCCCAAATTATTTTCCAGCCAAGATACAGATAAACATGATTAGTAATTTGAAAGCTTAAAATGGTTGGTGAGGTGATTTTAACCAATCATCAAGCTTTTACTCTCCCCAGGATGACACAGGGGTAGAAAAGTCGTTTCGGATCCATGATTTGTTCATCTTTATAAACGTGAGTCTGTCTACATTATCAGTGGAGAGCCACGTGCGCTTATCTGTCAGCACACCACCAGCAGCGCTGAACACACGTTCAGACAGAACGCTGGCTGCGGGGCATGACAAGATCTCCAAGGCGTAAGTGACTAGCTCCGGCCATTTATCCAGATTGGAAGCCCAAAAAGAGCAAGGGTCCAGTGACACAGTCATGGCTTCAATGTTTACTTGGAGATACTCCTGTACCATCGTCTCTAGGCGTTGACTATCTGTCAGACTTCTTGTCTCCTGTGGCCTTGCAAAGGATGGGCTAAAAAAGTGGTGAAATGATTCCGCAAAATTGATGTTACCAGCAGATACTGTGTTTCTGTTACGGTTTGAGTGCTGAACACTCGACGGTCCCACGGTTGACAAGTTGGAACTGTGAGATTCACTAGGTGCACCACTGGTGTTTTGTGGAAAAGCACATGTAAGATTCTGCAACAGTCTCTGCTGATACTCCTGCATGCGTGCATCCCTTTCTATGGCAGGAATAATTTCTGCAAATTTACTTTTGTACCGGGGATCTAACAGTGTGGCAACCCAGTAGTCAGGATTATTTCTAATTCTCACAATTCGAGGGTCATGTTGCAGGTAGTGCAGCAAGAAGGCACTCATGTGTGTTGCGCATCCAGGAGCACCAAGTCCCTGTTGTGTTGGTGGCGAGATAACAATCATGCTTCCTTCCTCTGTCCTCTCCCCCCAACCTCGCACAACAGAAATATGATCAAGGTCTCCCTCATCTGATAGGTCTTCCATCAGTTCGTCCACCACTTCTTCCTGGGCTCCTGCACCTTCCTCACTAGTTTGGCTGCTACCATGCACCCTGGTAAAACCATCTCCCCCACCCTCACATGCCTGCCGCCTTGGTGCTGCCGACCGTCTGGACCTTGCAGATGTTAACCCTTCCGCATACAACTCCTCCTCCTCTACTTCCTCCACCTCCTCTTGTGCCACCACCTGACTCCGAATTCTGTTTAACATGTGCTCCAGCATGTAAATCACCGGAATAGTCATGCTGATAATGGCATCGTCAGCACTAAACATCTTCGTCGCCATTTCAAAACTGTGCTGAAGGGTGCATAGGTCCCTGATCTGAGACCACTCCTCCAGCGTGATTTGCCCCACCTCTGAATCTCGTTGGCCCAGGCTATACGTCAGAACGTATTGCACCAGGGCTTGTCGGTGCTGCCACAGTCGCTGCAACATGTGCAGAGTTGAATTCCACCGGGTAGGCACATCGCATTTTAGCCGGTGAAGTGGCAGGCCCAACGACTTCTGTAGAGATGTAAGTCGCTGAGCTGCGGGATGCGAACGGCGGAAGTGAGCACACAGCGACCGTGCCCTCTGCAGAAGGCCATCTAGTCTGGGATAGTGGGCTAAAAATTGCTGGACAACCAGGTTCAACACGTGAGCCATACAAGGCACGTGTATGACATTGCCCCGGCGAAGGGCTGCACCCAGGTTTGCAGCATTGTCGCACACGGCCTTCCCTGGTTTCAGGTCCAGTGGAGACAACCATTCATGAAATTGGTTCTCCAGAGCTGACCACAACTCCTCAGCTGTGTGACTCACATTTCCCAGACATTTCAAAGTAAAAACCGCCTGATGACGTTGAGCCCTACTGCCAGCATAGTAAGGAGGTGTGCAGGATCCCTTCTGCGCAGTTAGAAAGCAGGTGGAATGATCAGACAGGCTTTGGGTGCAGGTGGAGGACCGAGAGGAGGTTGAGGAGGCTGAAGCAGTGGAGGAACTTTGAGATAAAGAGGATTGACGCACAACTCGTGGGGACGGCAAGACTTGGACAGCAGCCCCTTGTCTTGCTGTCACCATAGTTACCCAGTGCCCAGTCAGCGACATGTAACGCCCCTGTCCATGCCTACTCGTCCAAGTGTCTGTGGTGAAATGCACCCTGTCACACACAGAGTTTCTCAAAGAAGCGGTGATGTTGTGTGCGACATGCTGGTGGAGCGCAGGCACACCTTTCTTTGAGAAGTAATGCCGACTGGGCATCTGGTACTGGGGCACTGCGATGGACATAAGGTCTCGAAAATCCTCTGTGTCCACCAGGCGGAAAGGCAGCATTTCTGTAGCCAAGAGCTTGCAGATGGTGAAATTCAGCCTCTTAGCTTTCTCATGGCTAGGAGGAAATGGTCTTTTACTTGTCCACATCTGAGGGACCGAGGGCTGGCTATTGTGCTTAGACGGGGTTGATAAGGGTGTCCCCGGCAAACTGCCGGTCTGTGAGGAAGATGCAGGCGGACATGTTAGTGTAGCACCCTGAGGATTCGGCTGCTACAGGGGTATTACACCTCAAGCCAGAGGTGTGGTATTCCACTCCCGGGTAAGGATGGAGTGTGGAACTGAGCTCAGTTAGCTGCATGCACTACACACATCCCATTTCCGAGGAACAGACCAACGGTACTCCCACTTAGAAATGTGCAGGTACGACCGAGTCTGTTCCTGGCTGGAGTGGGAGGGGGGTGGTACATCCCAGTAGTGTAGGGGCAGATAGGGGGAGCAGCCTGGGTAAAGATAGGAGCTCATTGGGTGCTGGTCACCTGAGCTCACACATAGAGGGAGTATAAAAGGTGGGCACCATCTAAGATCAGGGTCAGTCAGTCATGCAGCCAGACTTTGCAGAGCAGTGGAAGAAAGAAGAGGAGCAGAGCAGCCCCAGAGAGAGTGAGAGTGGAGCAAGAAAGACCCAGAGGGGAAGACAGAAAGGAACTCTGAGAACCCATATACAAACCTAGGGTGAAGAGTTGGCAATAGGGTACCGGATCCCAAACTGGTGGGGGCTAAAGCACACCTCAGCCAGAGACCGGAGGCCGTGGGCAGGATCTGCCACGGCCACCCACTAAATCCACCCTGAAGGCAAACCACGTGTAGGGTCAGGGAACCCAAGGCCAAGGGTCTCCCAACAGAAGGCCCGAGGGAGCTGGACCTAGGTGGATCCCTGGTGGGGACGGCCAGAAGAAAGGACAAGAAGGAGGGCTCAGGGACACGCTCCGGACTTGCTTGGGGGTTGGCTGAATCCAGGACCTGGTGGACGCAACACGGCTCGGGTGGTCACTCAAGGCCGGAGTGACCGGAATATCTGCAGTAAGTAAACACCCTGAACTGCACAACCCGACTCTGTCTTTAATCATCTACGCTGCACCACCACAACCCCCATCCTCTGCACCTGACCCCCTGAGGCTATACCCCTCCCGTTGGGGGTTATACTATCTAAAGCTGCACCAACACCATCAGCCTCACCGGACCCTGCTGCAGCGGCGGCCGTAGTGACCGCAATCCAACGGGTGGCGTAGTCGACATAACGAACTTTGTAACATCTGTAGGACTGCCACCTACTCTGAGCTTGACACCCTGGGCACGGACCGGGTCACAGCCACTCGGAGACTACAACCCCCATCTGATCCGGCTCCGGGTATTCCCCTAAAGAATATGGCCCAGGGGGTGCGTCATTAGGTTGCCTTGATCCAAAGGTGGTGCTATCGATGTCGGACAGCGCTCAACACCAGCTGGTGTTACCACCTCCAAAGAAAATGATGACCTGCCAATCATGCTGGCTGTTGCGGGTAAAGAGGTGGCAGGTCTGCGCCCCAAAACAGGTGTGACTGCTGTCCCCCCAGTCACAGAGGATGAAGAGGCCGCGGATGCACAAGATATGGCAGACGGTGGTTGGCCCGGCCGGCTAGGCCGCATTGTAACACAGTGAGCTTCCCACTGCAACTTATGCTTCATGTCCATGTGCCGGTTCATGCATGAAGTACTCAAACTATGTATTTTTTGGCCTCTACTTAGCTTTTGCTGACAAATGTTACAGATGACACGAGTTGGGTCATCTTTATCGATCTGAAAAAATGCCCAGGCTATGCAAGGCTTAGCACCCATGCGACCTGAAGAGCCACCATGACTTGTGGTGAGAGGCAGAGTTGTGTTTGAGGATGCAGTTGTTGACGTGCTTCCAGTACTACGTCTCTGTCCAGGAAGGCGCAACCTGACCTCGTCGTCACTAGCATTCTCCTCCACCTCCTCTGCTGACCTCATCTCTTGGCTGACTGTGGGTTGACAGTAAGTGGGATCTCCAACCTCATCATCATCACCCTTTGCGTTATCACACCCGTCGTCCTCAGAGCCAACCTGTTCCTGCCCTGACAAAAAACTAAAGTTGTCGCTCCAATCAGGTATTTGAGTCTCATCATCGTCTTCCTCATTGTCTCCACCAACAGGACTTACAGTTTGGGAATGAGGGTCTACATTATGGTCAGAACCTTCAGCGTCTGGTCCTGGATCCGACTCATAAAGATTCTGGGCATCAGTGCAGATCATTTCCTTGTCTGGATTCACAGAAGCGCTGGAGCCGACCTCTGATTCCCAGGCTATAGTATGAGTAAACAGCTCTGCAGACTCAACCATCTGTTCTACCTCATACTCAGACGGGCAGCTGGAGACTTGGGAGCTGTGAGGAAGCAAGTGCGACTGGGGTGACACCTTTGAGGACTGGAGTATTTGTGATGTTGAAGTTGATGTGGAGGAGAGCCCACTTAAAGGAACACTTGATATCCGTTGAAGCACCTGCTGTTTTTGTGCCTCATCTGGAATTTGTAGCGATTGGCGTGGCCGTAAGAAAGGGATCTTATCACATTGTCCGCTAAAAGAAGTAGAGATTTTAGTTTGGCTGGAAGATGGTCTTTCTTCTGCAGATGTTACTGTTGCTTTAACACCTACCCCACGGACACAACCTTTTTTCCACTTCCCAACACGCCTATTCCCCTTTCCACCAGCAGCAGGCCTTTTTCCACTCATTTTGGTGGTTAACTAATTCACAACTCTGGAGTTGTTTGCACAAAAAACAATGGATGGGAACCGAGCAGAGCTGAGTGGCCAAACTGTGGTATTAGGCCAAAACTATTGGCTGGGTTAGATGCAGAAAAAAATTATATTCAATTTGCAACCTGATGGAGGTCAGTATAGATGGACTAATACAACAAGTCCCACACACAGCTAGAAGCCCAATATTTTTTCAGAGGTAGATGCAGAAAAAAATATATTCAGTTTGCAACCTGATGGAGGTCAGTATAGATGGACTAATAGAACAAGTCCCACACACTGCTAGAAGCCCAAATATTTTTTCAGAGCTAGATGCAGATAAAAATTATTTTTAATTTGCAACCTGATGGAGGTCAGTATAGATGGAGTAATAGAGAAAGTCCCACACACTGCTAGAAGGCCAAATATTTTTTCAGAGCTAGATGCAGATAAAAATTATTTTTAATTTGCAACCTGATGGAGGTCAGTATAGTTGGACTAATAGAACAAGTCCCACACACTGCTAGAAGGCCAAATATTTTTTCAGAGCTAGATGCAGATAAAAAATATTTTTAATTTGCAACCTGGTGGAGGTCAGTATAGATGGACTAATAGAGAAAGTCCCACACACTGCTAGAAGGCCAAATATTTTTTCAGAGCTAGATGCAGAAAAAAATTATATTCAATTTGCAACCTGATGGAGGTCAGTATAGATGGACTAATAGAATGATGCTATGCCCAAAAGGTTTTACTTCACTAGGTGCAGTAAAAAAATTGGTATTCTATACACAGGTGGTGTATCTTGCAACACAGATAGGCTACTCCACTGACTAACACACTCTGCAATAGGCCAAAAAGGATTAGCTTTGCTAGATTCAGCCAAATGCTGTGAAAAAAACTTGCACAGCACTGGCACAGACCTGCCTGGCAAAAACTGATAGGAACTGATGTAACCTAGTCCTGAAAAGGACTGCAATTACAACTATTCCCTACTCCCAAGCTATCTGTAGATATTGGCTTGCAATTGAAAATTGGCTTGAAATTAACAAGGTATAGCGCACACAGCAACAGCGGTGCCGTCTAATACGCAGCTGCAGCAGTGAGAAAATGGTGGCGACGGGGAAAATGGCTGGGTCTTATAGGGCAAGGACATGTGACATACACTGCCAATGACACATGTCCTTGCTTGTGTGAAAAAAAGCACTTCGCTCCGTGTGTGCGCTGCTGATAGGCTGACAGATTGCACCTCCCCACTGTAAATGCGGGAAAGAGAAAAAAAATGGAGATCTTCATTATTCCTGCAGAGATCCATCCCCTGCCCCTCCCCCCGCCCCGCTGTACACTCAAACTGCGTATTAACATTAATTTTCATCATTACTGAGAAAAAATCCAGTTATGATTTTGGTGCGCGAACAGTTATCGAACATAACCTCGAACAGCCGAATTTTTTTCAAATCGTTCGTGTTCGCCGAACGGCTCGAACACCGCCCAAAACAGCTCGAATTTGAGATTGGCAAACAGTTTGAGTCGAACAACGCTCATCTCTACTTACTACGCAGAAGCCAGAACCAGGAGGCCCAAAACCTGCTCATTGGGGAGGATCCGAACATACACCCTTCACCCTACAGTGCTCCGGGGAGTGCCTGAAATTCCACCAGTAAAAGGTATTGAAGTAACTATCGTGTCCGTCCCTGTTCTTGCTCTGGCCCGGCGGAGTCTCTTTGTCCTGCATCCCCGTTCCTATACTGCCCTGAGGCCCAGCTCCACCTGTGGGGAGCTATACCATCCAGCTGCCTTATCACCAGCCTCAGTGGACTGCGCAGCGCTGGTGATTCTCACCAGAAGCCACAGGTGGTGTCACAAACTCTTTCTTTTATAAACTTTACAAATATCAATCCCCTTTTTAAAGAGCAACCCCAGGGTACGGGCCCGGGAGCCGACCACCGCGACATCCCTAAAGGCCAGGCTAAAGGCCCGGGTACCGAGTTATCCCCATTCCCCTTGGCTGGTCATCTCTTTCCTGGCATCACAAACAGGATTGCATGCCCGCTGCAACGACGAAGTGTTTTACCCATTGCCACCGGGTACTGTGCGCCTTTATTTTGAACTGTGTACGTAAAATTGTGGTGAAGATAGCCGCCATTGTTGGGCCGTTGAGCGAGAAGAAGGGCATAACCGCGGGAAAATAAGGGGTGTACCTGCAAAAGAGCGCGAAGTCCCGTACACGCCCCACTCCTCGACGTCAAATCAGGAAGCGTCAGGTCCTTTGAGGAGCATCGCTGAACGCACTGACGTAGGATGCAAGCGACGCAAGGTCCTGAAGACAATCGTCACCTGCGGAGCTGCGGCCTACCGGAAGAAAAACCAGAAGGTAGGCCACGGTTAACTAGGGGGGCGCTGAGATGTCCATCGAACAGCAGAACGCCGACCTACCGGTCCACGTCCCTGAAGTTCAGCCCGCGCCCGATAATGGGCAGGCCGAAGCCGCCGCTCCACCAGAATCGCCTGTAACACCTGTTATTCCTATGACTTTACCGTACATTCCTGGAGCAAAATGGCTCCCCCAGTACAACGGCAAACCAGATTCCCTGTCTGGATTCAAGCGGAAGATATGTGGTATTTTGGACATGTACTCTATGACCGGCAAACAAAGAGCTGCCGTTGTATTAGGACAACTGACCGGTGCTGCGGAGCGGGAAGTGGAAACATGGTCGGCCGCAGACCGGGAGACAGTGTCCGCAATATTCCAAAAACTACAGACTATCTTTGAGGACCTTACTGAGGCGGACCTCCGGATGAGGTTCTACAGCTGCTCCCAACAACCAGAGGACAATTTTCGGGACTACGCCTGGCGTCTGCAGGGGGCCCTGCGGACTCTGAACCAGGTTAGTCCAACCAGCTTTGAGAATGAGAACAAAATGCTGAAGGAACAGTTTGTCCGGGGACTGAAGTCTCCCGAGGAGAGCAGGACTGTGCTTTGGTGATCCCTGGATCATCCAGATGCCACCTTTGACAATCTCAAGGACATGTGACTCGCCCCCTGGGCCGTGGGGCACGCGGATCCGGGCGATAGGGAGACGTTGAGGGTAGTAGTGGTGGCGGCCCGGTCCCGCGGCTCAGGGTGGTCAGGCCATTGGTAGTCTGCTATGCGCTCCAAATAATGTCCGACTACGCCACCCGTGGATTGCGGTTATTAGGAACCGCCGCTGCAAGGCAGTCCGCTGGGGCTGGTGATGTGTGCAGCTGGGATGATGTGACTCCCCACGGGAAGAGTGCGGCCCCAGGGCAGTGTAGTGGATGGTGGGAGTGATGGTAGTGAGAGTCCCAGTGCTGATAGTGCTGGAGGAGCGAAAGAGCACACAGACAACGTACTGCAGTCCAATGTCTTTTACTCACAGTTCAGGTAGTCCAGGTCACTTGTGCACAGATAGTGATCGCCCGAGCCGTGCTGCGTCCACCAGGTGTGGGGCTCGGTCAACTCCCAGGCAGTTCAGGAGCATGGCACAGGACCCCCTTTTATCCTTTCTCTGGCCTGCCTCACCAGTGGCCCACTTTTGTCCAGCTGCCGCGGACTTGTGCGGTTAAACGTGGGCCCCGTCCTCCGCTGTCCTATATGGTGCCTTCCTAGCAGGTTTGATGAGGTGTCGCACCAATAGATGATCACGACGACCGGTCTTTGGCTGAGGGTTGTTTCTCCTCCACCAACTTGGGATCCGGTACCCTTAATCTGCCTGACCCTTCACCCTGGATTCTCGTGGGTTCTTAGGGTCCCTTCCACCTTCTTGTTCCTGAGCCCTTCTGTTTCACTGTCTCTCCTTCTTTGCAGTTCCTGTTCTGTTCCTTTCTGTTCCTTTCTCTTGGAGCTGAGATGAGCCAGAATCTCAGTTCCCCTTCTCCTGCTCCTCGGCCTCTCCCTAGGTCCTCCTGGAGTAGAGCTCCTACAGAGCCTCTACTCCCTGTCTTCTCCTCTGGCTGAACTGACCCAGAACTAAGATGGTGCCCACCTTTTATACCTCCTTCTAGCCATGAGCCCAGGTGACCAGCAACCAATGGGCTCCTACCTACACTCAGAAACCGCCCCCTATCTGCCCCTACAGCACTGGGTGTTCCACCCCTCCCTCCCCACTCCAGCAGGGACATGGTCGGTCGTGCCTGCACTTCTGTCTAGTGGGAGCACCGTTGAGCTGTCCCTGAGAAATGGGGGGTGTGTGCTGCATGCAGCTAACTGAGCCCTGGTCCATACTCCATCCTTACCCGGGAGTGGAATATCACACCTCTGGCAGAGGTGCAATACCCCTGTAGCGGCCGAGCCCTCGGGGCGCTACATTCCACCCTGGTAAAGCACAGCACGTCCTCGGGCTGGAAAAGAGCAAAAACAGTTAATCACAGGACATGCAAAACTTTTTCAATAACTTTTTACATTTAGAAACGGACGACATTGTTCACCTCCCTTTATGGGACACACTTTTCTTGCCACTATTATAAAACACTTTGCTAATGCCTCTGGAACTCTTTTGCCATATAAAACATTATAGAAAACTTTCACATTACTATTTAGCAGCATATAAAACCTTTTCATATAAAACATTTTTAAGTAAAGCACATTCTTGGATTCTTGATTCATGGTCGCGGTGCAACTTGCGACCAGGTGTTCCTTCTTCTTCAAAGTGCAACAGTCCAGCAAATTTGTAGACTTGAGGTAGACGTTGCAGTCTTTTTATAAAACCAGTAGGGGGCGCTTTAAGAAGCGCAACTATATACAAGGGATTGGCCGTTCCCAGTCCTCGGCCGGTGGGGATAGGGGAATGGCTGCTCACAGTCCTCAGCCTGTTAGGGGAAGAGGGATGGCTGCTCACAGTCCTCAGCCTGGCTACTTAGGGGATAGGGGATAACATTCACACAGTTCTATATCAGTCCCAACGGGGACCACACTCAATTTGAAACAGTCCCACACAGTTCTTTTGCACCCTTACGGGTAACTATTTACAATGCCACTTTACCGTTCACTGGTAACGGTGTCTTCGTGACTCTCCTTCTTCCTCCTCATATGGTTCTTCAGACCCGTCCAGGTCCTCTTGGCTCTCCTCACAGCCGTAGTGCTGCTGTTCCTCCTCGGCAAGCCGATGGACATGGAGGGCGTACGGTCCTTTGGCGCCTGGGGAGTTCAGGCCTTGCGACCGGGCCTGGAGAGGGCCGCTGTTGATGACGCTCGGGATCAGAGGGTGCGACTTTGGGCCTGGGCGCGGGCTGGTGGTGGCAGCGCCCAGGGCTGGAGGGCTCGGCAGCAGGGCTTGTTGCGGGGTCTGGAGCAGGTCGATGTTTGCAGCACCCGGGATCGGCGGCTCCACCAGGGGGCCCGGGAGCAGGCTGACGCTGGCAGCGTCCGGGACAGGGAGACTCCTCTTACCTGCTCCCACGACCGCTCCTGCATCACGCGTCTTCTCCTGGTGCTGGTCGGGGCCCGCGACGGCTGGGGCACTGCCGATGCTGGGCAGCTTAGTCTGCTGCCGGTCCGCCATCTTGCTCTCCGTTCCTGGTGTCCTCCTCCCCCCTGGTGGACCGTGGCCTACCTTACGATGATCTTCCTCCGTAGGCCGCGGCTCCGCAGTCGATCGTCGGGGTTGAAGACCTTGCGTCGCGCTCCTGTGACGTCAGCGTCGCTCCCTCTCCCTTCCAGGACCTTACGCAGCGTCAGTGCGTGGAGCGGAGCTTCGGATCTCGCGCGCTTTCGGCGTCCACGCCCCTCTTCTTCCCGCGCGGCGTCCCGAAGATGGCGCCCGATGGCGGGAAAACGACTGCGGATGGAGGGAGGACGGCCCAAGATGGCGTCCGATGGCGGGAAACAACTCCGGACGGCGGGAAACGGTCCAAGATAGCATCTGATGGCGGGAATCGACTCCGGATGGCGGGAAATGACTCCGGATGGCGGGAAACTTCTGGAAATGGCGGGAGACTTCTTTTCAAGGTACATGTGTAATTCTCTTCAGGCACGCAATACCCGTTTGTGGCGGGTTGGTAATGATCCTGCCGACTACGCCAAAGCTGACTCGCCCCCTGGGCCGTGGGGCACGCGGATCCGGGCGATAGGGAGACGTTGGGGGTAGTAGTGGTGGCGGCCCGGTCCCGCGGCTCAGGGTGGTCAGGCCATTGGTAGTCTGCTATGCGCTCCAAATAATGTCCGACTACGCCACCCGTGGATTGCGGTTATTAGGAACTGCCGCTGCAAGGCAGTCCGCTGGGGCTGGTGATGTGTGCAGCTGGGATGATGTGACTCCCCACGGGAAGAGTGCGGCCCCAGGGCAGTGTAGTGGATGGTGGGAGTGATGGTAGTGAGAGTCCCAGTGCTGATAGTGCTGGAGGAGCGAAAGAGCACACAGACAACGTACTGCAGTCCAATGTCTTTTACTCACAGTTCAGGTAGTCCAGGTCACTTGTGCACAGATAGTGACCGCCCGAGCCGTGCTGCGTCCACCAGGTGTGGGGCTCGGTCAACTCCCAGGTAGTTCAGGAGCATGGCACAGGAACCCCTTTTATCCTTTCTCTGGCCTGCCTCACCAGTGGCCCACTTTTGTCCAGCTGCCGCGGACTTGTGCGGTTAAACGTGGGCCCCGTCCTCCGCTGTCCTATATGGTGCCTTCCTAGCAGGTTTGATGAGGTGTCGCACCAATAGATGATCACGACGACCGGTCTTTGGCTGAGGGTTGTTTCTCCTCCACCAACTTGGGATCCGGTACCCTTAATCTGCCTGACCCTTCACCCTGGATTCTCGTGGGTTCTTAGGGTCCCTTCCACCTTCTTGTTCCTGAGCCCTTCTGTTTCGCTGTCTCTCCTTCTTTGCAGTTCCTGTTCTGTTCCTTTCTGTTCCTTTCTCTTGGAGCTGAGATGAGCCAGAATCTCAGCTCCCCTTCTCCTCCTCCTCGGCCTCTCCCTAGGCCCTCCTGGAGTAGAGCTCCTACAGAGCCTCTACTCCCTGTCTTCTCCTCTGGCTGAACTGACCCAGAACTAAGATGGTGCCCACCTTTTATACCTCCTTCTAGCCATGAGCCCAGGTGACCAGCAACCAATGGGCTCCTACCTACACTCAGAAACCGCCCCCTATCTGCCCCTACAGCACTGGGTGTTCCACCCCTCCCTCCCCACTCCAGCAGGGACATGGTCGGTCGTGCCTGCACTTCTGTCTAGTGGGAGCACCGTTGAGCTGTCCCTGAGAAATGGGGTGTGTGTGCTGCATGCAGCTAACTGAGCCCTGGTCCATACTCCATCCTTACCCGGGAGTGGAATATCACACCTCTGGCAGAGGTGCAATACCCCTGTAGCGGCCGAGCCCTCGGGGCGCTACACATGGCTATAAAAGGACTGCAGCCCCTGGAAACAAATGCCATCCAACGTTACCAGGGTGGGACTACTCCAATGCCTGCAACACCCACCTTTTCCCCAGTGACTGCTGAAGCTAAGGTTCCAGCAACGTCCCCTAAAGAACTGGACAGTTTGCGCTCTGAGGTGCGTCAGTTGAGCAAAACCCTGACCACTGTGCTGAGTGCTCTGCAGCTGTGGATGGAGCTTGAGGAAGGAGGGAAAATCCTGCTAGCCAACAGCCCTGAGGATGTCCCCTGGATGCGGAGGAGGCCAACACCACCCTCGCCGAGGACCAGTGACCAGCGCCGCCCACTGAGGGAACCTACCTGCTACCGCTGCCGCAAGACCGGACACCTCGCCCAGAAGTGTCCTTTAAACGAGAAAACCCTGGGTCCGAGGGCCGACACCCAGGAGTAGACTCACCAGGCCCATCAGACTGGTACAACAGGTTCGTCGGAGGAAGACCTTTCCTGTCCATTGTACTGGACGGGATCCCGACGCGTGCCTTGCTGGACACAGGATCTCAGGTAACCATCATGCCTGAAGTCCTCTACAAGAGGTTCTGGTCCATGGACGATCTACGTCCGCCAGCTCCAAATTTGTCTGTATATGCTTCAAATGGACTCCCCCTTAACCTACTCGGGGTTAAGAATGTGACTGTAAAGGTGGGGAGAGTGGAGCTGAAGGACCAGGGACTAATTGTAGTTGAGACTAACCCTGATGACAGCAACCCATATATGGTACTAGACACTAATGTTGTTGGTAACTGTTTGGGAGAGGTTGTGTTCTTGCTCCAACAGATCGCCGACACTGCCAGACCGAGACAGAGGAGGGCGCTGCAGAGAGAGATCCGCGTTCTGTTGTATCAACAGCAAGGAAAGTTAACAGATGGTGAAATCGGTAACGTGAGGGTAACAGACCCAATACCCATTGTCGTTCCCCCAATGAGTGAAATGCTCATCTGGTGTAGAGCTGCCATAGGTCTTAGAGGACAGAGCTACCAGGCGGTAGTAGAACCCCTAAGTTCCGAGCACAGACCCAAGCTCTTAACCGCCAGGGGAGTGGTAGACGTACGTAATGGGAGGGTGCCCGTCCGTCTTCTCAATTTAGGGGAAGATGAGGTTAAACTGCCATGTTATGCCACTGTTGCCAAGTTACATGCTGTCAACAACAACTGTATCCATGAGGCGGAGTCCTTAACTTCACCAGAAGAAGTGGAGGATAATGACCCTGCAACCCAAGTGGAGGATTGGTGTCAGCAGCTCCATGTTGGGACAGACACCACTCCTGCCCATCAAAAACAGGGTGTGCACCGGGTGGTTCAAGAATACTCGCAGGTGTTCAGTAAACATCCACTTGACTTCGGGAGGGTTAAGGGGGTTCAACATCACATCCCCACAGGCAACCATTCTCCAATTAAAGAACGTTATAGGCCTATACCCCCAGCTCACTACCAGAAGGCAAAAGAAATGCTGCATGACATGAGGAAGGAGGGAGTAATTAGGGATAGTTGTAGTCCCTGGGCGGCTCCCCTAGTGCTGGTTAGGAAAAAGGATGGGAGCATGAGAATGTGTGTAGATTACCGTCAAGTAAATCGCATTACACATAAAGATGCATACCCTTTACCACGCATAGAGGAGCCCCTAGCTCCCTTAAAGTTTGCAAATTACTTTTCTACCCTTGACCTCACTAGTGGGTTCTGGCAAGTCGCTGTGGCTGAGGAGGATCGGGAGAAAACGGCCTTCACCACCCCGATGGGACTCTGCGAGTTCAACAGTATGCCATTTGGACTCTGCAATGCCCCCGGAATGTTCCAGAGATTGATGGAGTGCTGCCTGGGACACCGCAACTTCGAGACTGTGTTACTTTACCTGGACGATGTAATTGTGTACTCCAGAAAGTTCGAGGACCACTTGAAACACCTGGCAGAGGTATTTGAGTCACTGTCCCGGTACGGGATGAAGTTGAAGCCCTCAAAGTGCCACCTGCTCAGGAGAAAGGCACAGTACCTGGGGCACATTGTCAGTCTGGAAGGGGTAGCACCAGACCCGGAGAAGGTCACTGCCATCCAGAAATGGCCGGAGCCAAAGAATCTCAAGGAGGTGCGTCAGTTTTTGGGACTAATAGGATACTACCGGAGGTTCATAAAGGACTACACTAAGAAGGCAGCTCCTCTGCAAGACCTCCTGGTAGGGCAGTCCCCCAAAGGCAAAAACCCCCCATTCCATTGGGGTAAAGAACAGGCTGAGTCATTTCAAGAGATGAAGGAGATCCTGACAGGTGATGAAATCCTAGCCTACCCTGACTACAGCCAACCGTTCCTGCTGTATACAGATGCAAGCAACGAAGGTCTGGGTGCTGTCTTAAGTCAGAAGCAGAATGGGCGAGAAAAAGTGATTGCATACGCAAGCAGGAAGCTCCGCTGAGAGGAACCCAGAGAACTATAGCAGCTTTAAGTTAGAGTTCCTGGCTTTGGTCTGGGCCATCACAGAAAGGTTCAAGCACTACTTATCCTCCAGCAAGTTCGTTGCCTACACTGACAATAATCCTTTAACTCATCTTGAAACAGCCAAGCTGGGAGCCATGGAACAGCGATGGATGGCTCGGCTGTCAAACTACCAATTCACCATAAAATACCGGGTGGGCCGCAAGAACGCCAACGCCGATGCCCTGTCTAGGATGCCTCACCAGTCAGACACAGAAGAAGAAGTGGATGACCTGGAAGAGATAGAGCTACCTGCCTTTCATCGGAGTGGGATGATCCAGGAACAGAGAGTTTCCAGGAAGCAGCGTGGAAAGACGTTAAACCCCCTGCCTCACCACAGCTGGAAAGAGATCCAGGACAGCGACCCGGTTGTCAGCCGCATTAAACAGCTGATAACCCAAGAAGGTGCCTCCCTGGAGAAGGATGCGTCTCTCCAAGCAAAGCAGCTGTGGAACGAGAGGAGCCGGCTGTTTATTTACCGTGAGAAGCTGTGCCAGAGGTACGTCAATCCAAAAACTCATGAGATGGTATGGCAGATAGTAATCCCTAAGACAGACATCCAGAAGGTATTAGAGGCTTAACATGATCAGGCGGGGCACTTTGGCTGGAAGAAGCTAGAGACCCTGCCAGATTCTACTGGGTAGGAATGCGCAGCTCCATTGAGAGGTGGTGCCGGGACTGTGGACCCTGCGGCCTAAGAAGGAAAGACTTCAGCAGCCAGAAGGCGCCCCTGCAGCCTATCAAGATGACTCGACCCCTGGAGATCGTGGCCCTGGACCATGTCAAGCTCTCCCCCAGCAGGTCAGGGTACTCCTATGCCCTGACCATGGTGGATCACTACTCACATTTCCTGGTGGTCGCCCCCGTCAAAGACCTGACGGCAGAGACAGCAGCAAAAACATTCCAAGCGTATTTCTGCAGACCCCATGGTTACCCTGAGCAGGTGCTGACGGATCAAGGCCCGGCCTTTGAGGCTGCGTTGTTCAAGGAGTTCTGTCATCTCTACGGGTGTAAAAAGATCAGGACTACACCGTATCACCCCCAAACAAACGGTCTCTGCGAAAAGATGAACAACATCATCATTGACCTGCTAAAGACCATACCACTTGAGGAGAGAAACCAGTGGCCAGACCTACTACCTGACCTAGTGGATCTGTACAATCATATACGAGTAAGTTCCACCAATTGCACTCCGGCATATCTCATGCGGGCAAGGCCAGGAAAGCTGCCCATGGACTTGGAGCTTGGTGTTGTAGAACCTGAAGCTGATATGACCACTGAGGACTGGGTCACCACCAGACAAGAGCAGTACAGAAGGGTACAAGCTTGTGTCAAGGACAGTCTTACTCGGGTGAGAGAAAAACAGGAAATTCAATACAACAAAAACGCACCCGCAGAACCTTTCACACCTGGTGAAACAGTACTAAAAAGGAAAAGATGCAACCACAAACTCGACGACCAGTGGGAAAAAGACCCCTACACTGTGTTACCATCAAGGTTTGACAACAAAAAGACCTGTATAATTAGTCGAGATGGAGGAAAGACATCTGCTACAGTGTCCAGGGACCATCTAAAATTGTGTCCACATCCACTAAAGACTCAGGAAGAAGTGTCTTTCACAACCCAGGAAGAACCTAAAGAAGCCGTGATACACACTGACCTAGGAGACTTCCCAGAGGACTGGCCTCAAATAGGAGGTGCAGTAATCATTCCAGTACTCCAATTCTATGAACAGCCAGAAAACCCTCTACAGCAAGTTGAACCTGTAAGTGCTGCAGAAAAGCCATCTCAAGAAGTATCCCCGGATGAAGGATCCCCGGCAGGAGCGGACCAAGAGGGCCCAGCCAATGGTAGACTTGCCAGTCCAAGAGAGAGGTTAAGGCAGTTTTACAACATGGTTACACGTAGAACTGGTAGAGTAACTGAGGATATAAACACTGACACCCCACCACCTATTGCACTACGCAGATCAGTACGCAGCACAAGAGGTAAACCTCCAGTTAGGTACACTCAGTAAATAGTCAAAGTTTCAAGAAAATATATATAGTTACCCCTGGGGTATTGTATATTAAACTGTAATGTACTGCATAATTGTTTATTTTGATGCATGCTTATTAATTTGTGCTTTTTCCTATTAATTCTTTACATAATGAACTGCGTGGCTGAGGACTGTGTGCAGCCCAAAAACTCTTATTGTATATAATTGCGCTCCCTGGAGTGCCCTTTAAGTGACCTCAGAAGCAAAACCTGTCTGGAGTGGCTTTTGTGGAGGTTCAACTCCGGATCTTCATGCCCTGCAGCCACCCCAGGGCCTATGTAGAGGGTTTAGGACAGGTCCCTCAAAACCACCAGGTACTCTGCCCTGTAAGATGAACATCCTGTATGGGAACCTCACCACAGGAGACTTGGATTCTGAGGACGCTTTGTATTTGTTTTGGCTATGTAACGTTTAAGATTCGTGCCTCCCATAAAGGGAAGAATGTTCTAGTATTGTTTATGTTTCCTATTGTTACTGTTTTTATAAAATGTACTTCAGTTCGGGAGTGCTGACTTTAAGTAGGGGGGAATGTGAAGCCCAGCTGTGCTTGGTATCACAAATCCTAGAAGGGTGTATTGAAGGATTCCTCCACAAGAGGCCCCCATAACCATTCACACATCTCCACCTTCCACCTCAGACCACCAGAGGGAGCCCGTTAGGGAGATATATAAGGGAAGGTGAAGCCAGGCAGCAGTTAGTTCCTGCAGAGTGAGACGCAGAAACAAGTCTATTCTGGTTTAGCAGTGAGTCCAGTGCAGTCTGAGACGAGTTATCTCAGGGGACAAAAGCCTGTTCCAGCTCCTGCAATTGCTATCCTGCAGTGAAGCTTATCCAGATCAAGACTCGGGTGTTGCTCAGAGAGGTGAGCTCTAGGTGTGCCGGCACCATAAGATCGGTGAAACGTGGCATGCTGCCGTTAGTGTGAGTAGCCTATTGTGGGCCCGAGGAGGCCGAAGGCAAAAAGAGTAGAGAGTTAGCTCATAGAGGGCAGAGGAGCTTAATTAGCTCACCCCGAAGAAGAAACAGTTACTGGACACCGGGTCCGAAGCTTGCCTGGATATCCACGACCCAGTAAGATAAACCGGAATCCCTGGAGAACTACAGGTCCCAGGATCGCTAAAGTGCTGATACGTACCAGAGCCAGGAGACACATAGGCCCCGTAATTTGGGAGCGTGCACTCCAAGAGAAGGCCCTACCACAAGGTCAGCCAGCGCAGGACAGAGACAAAGTTAGGCCTAGCTCCAGGCAGGTCAGAAACTTACTACGCAGAAGCCAGAACCAGGAGGCCCAAAACCAGCTCATTGGGGAGGATATACACCCTTCACCCTACAGTGCTCCGGGGAGTGCCTGAAATTCCACCAGTAAAAGGTATTGAAGTAACTATCGTGTCCGTCCCTGTTCTTGCTCTGGCCCGGCGGAGTCTCTTTGTCCTGCATCCCCGTTCTTATACTGCCCTGAGGCCCAGCTCTACCTGTGGGAAGCTATACCATCCAGCTGCCTTATCACCAGCCTCAGTGGACTGCGCAGCGCTGTTGATTCTTACCAGAAGCCACAGTTGGCGTCACGAACTCTTTCTTTTATAAACTTTACAAATATCAATCCCCTTTTTAAAGCACGACCCCAGGGTACGGGCCCGGGAGCCGACCACCGCGACATCCCTAAAGGCCAGGCTAAAGGCCCGGGTACGGAGTTATCCCCATTCCCCTGGGCTGGTCACATACATGCCACATATTACCTCATATCTAAAGGACACAACTCATTTTTTGTCCACTATCAGGGGGCACTGGGCCCAATCCCTACCAATAGCACGCTCGTTACTATCGATGTCAACAGCCTTTACACCAGCATTGACCATGACAGAGGAATCCAAGCTATAACTCATTTCCTCAATACACAGACAGAACTTACAATACAACAAATTGATTTCCGTGTAGATCTACTGAATATCATTTTGAAGAAAAACTTTTTTCTTTTCGGGGATCAATTTTTCTTACAAAAAAGGGGAACTGCAATGGGGTCCAATGTGGCACCCCCTTATGCCAACATTTATATGGCTGATTTCGAAAACAATTATATATACACTCATCATCTCTATCAAACCAATGTACGCTATTGGAAACGTTTTATAGACAATATTTTTTTGATCTGGACTGGTACTGACATTGAGTTTACCCTCTTTTTCGATTATCTTAACACGAGAGTTCCAGGTTTGACCTTTACCCGACACTGCGATCCACGTTCTATTCATTTTTTGGACACAACTATTACACTACTCAGTACGGTAGCACTTGAGAGTGACTTGTATACAAAACCCACTGATAGAAACAGCCTTTTGCTGTATTCTAGTTGCCACCCACGACATGTGAAGAAGTCACTTCCCAAATCACAACATTGCAGAGTTGATCGAATCGTATCCAATGACACGGTTAAGCACATGAGACATTCAGAGATGGACTCTAAATTTTGACAAAAAGGCTACCCCGTCGAATCTTTATGACAGACAACACACAATTCTAAAAAAGTTAAAAACTCTCGGATAGCATTTGTTAATACATACCATCCATTTAGTAGAGCCATCTACAAATGCATTGAACAACATTGGCCCCTATTGAAAGAATCTTATCCTACAATTCCTGAATTCAGCACTACCCCCCTGTGCTGTTACAAAAGAACTCGTAACATACGAGATTTCCTCGTCCGGGCAGACATTGGATCTAAGCAGACAGGACCGACTCAACGGTCTCTGGTTACTCCACGTCGAGGCACTTTTCCCTGCTTATCATGCCCTCAGTGTTCAAATATCACCAAAGGTGATTCTTTCACACATCCCCGCTCGGGGAAAATATATTCTATACAGGGATACTACTCATTCGATTCCAGCTATGTGGTCTATTTAGTTAAGTGCCCCTGCGGTCTCGGATATGTTGGTGAGACTACCCAACATATCAGAGACTGTATCTCTCAACACAAGTCTACTATTAGATGCTCCCGTACGATGTTACCAATTCCAGCTCATTTTATAGCAATGTCACATACGATTTTGCAGTTGAGGTTTCAAGTGATTGACCACATTCCAATAAACAGAAGAGGAGGTAATCGTGTTGCGAGATTGAAAGAACGAGAATCCTATTGGATCCACACTTTACAAACTTTATCCCCTGGGGGTTTGAATAGGGAGTACGAGACCCATTATCACTGATTATATTCATAAACAACATGATTTTGTATCTGTATATATGATTGATTTCAACTGTACTTTATCGTCAATTATATTCATAAACAACATGATTTTGTACCTGAATATTTAATGGGTTTCAGTTGTATTCTAACTTGTATTCCTTTTTTTCTTTTCTTTCTTTTCTCTTACAGACTCATAATTAAGAATGAGAATCCCTTTTTCCCCCTTTCCCCGTTATGTAGGATAGGATCTTCTCCTTCTGTTACACATTACACATAGTGGTCACTTATAATCTTGTTTGATCCTAGTCTCCGTCCCCGTTATTAAAATTATAGGTGCCAGTGACTCCACCCCCCCTCCCCACTCCAGACAGAGACATAGTCGGTCGTGCCTGCACTTCTGTCTAGTGGGAGCACCGTTGAGCTGTCCCTCGGAAATGGGGTGTGTGTGCTGTATGCAGCTAACTGAGCCCTGGTCCATACTCCATCCTTACCCGGGAGTGGAATATCACACCTCTGGTCTGAGGTGCAATGCCCCTGTAGCGGCCGAACCCTCGGGGTGCTACATTCCCCCCTGGTAAAGCACAGCACGTCCTCGGGCTGGAAAAGAGCAAAAACAGTTTATTACAGGACATGCAAAAACTTTTTAAAACTTTTTACGTTTAGAAACGGACGACACAGTTCAATTCCCTTTATGGGACACACTTTTCTTTTCACTAAACATTATAGAAACATTTTCAGTACTTCCAGAACTCTTTTGTATAAAACATCTTATAAAACTCTTGCATTATCACCTAGCAGCATATAAAACTTTCTCATGTCAAACATTTTTAAGTAAAGCACATTTTTGGATTCTTGGATCATGGCCGCGGTGCAACTTGCGACCAGGTGTGCATTCTTCTAAGTGCAAAACTTCAGTAAACTTGTGAACTTGAGGGACTTGCTGTCCCGAGGTAGACGTAGTAGTCTTTTTATAAAACCAGTAGGGGGCGCTTTAGGAAGCGCAACTATATACAAGGGATTGGCCGTTCCCAGTCCTCGGCCGGTTGAAAAGGGGGAATGGCTGCTCACAGTCCTCAGCCTGGTAGGGGATGAGGGGCACACTGGTAACAGTCTCTTAACAGTAAACAGTTCTCTGCACCCTGATGGGTAACTATGTACACAGGTACGTGGCTACTCACTAGTAGCGGTGTCCTCCATATGCTCCTTCTTCCTCCTCATATGGTTCTTCAGACCCGTCCAGGTCCTCTTGGCTCTCCTCATAGCCGTAGTGCTGCAGCTCCTCCTCGGTGAGCTGATGGACATGTAGGGCATATGGTCCTTTTGCGCCTACGTGGCGGGTGAAGGTGACCACATCACCAGGGTACAAGTCACGGCCACGGTGTCCCTCAGGTAGATGACTCTCAAAGTCCCTGCGGGTCGCAAAGACGTCGCCTGCGGTTTCTGGGCCCCTGATGAAACCCCAGCCGTTTTCCATGTGGAATTTGACTATGGTCCAGGTGATTCGGGGACCGCGGCCTGCTCGGGGGTCTTGGCGGGCCTTGCGTTTCTGTTCGGCACTCTGGGCCTGCAGCCGCTCCTCTCTGACGCGCCTCTCTCGTCATTCCCGCTCAAAGGTCGCCAGTTGCTGATGACAGGCCTCCAGACGACGGACCGCGTCTGCCCGGGTCTCTTGAGTGAACCCCATCAAGTTCTCGCCGGCGGGGTCCCACTCAAATTGGACGTCCTCCAGTGGGGGTAGGGTGACCTCTACGGGTTCCGGAGCCGGTATCAGAGGCTCGCGCGGGGGCTGGGTCTTCCATGGCTGACTGCTGATCACTTCAGCCGGCCACTCCAGCGGCAGTCCATCCGGACCGGTATGATGCGCAATCAGGTCCACACCCAGCCGTGGTATAGTGGAGGGACCTGATCTGGGAGCAGCGCCCGGGGGGCACTCGGCTGCGCTAGGTGGCAGTCCCGTCCGGGACAGGGGCGCAGGCTTAGCAATGGCGCCCGGGTCATCCAGGCCTTGCGACCGGGCCGATGACGCTTCTCGCTTTACGGTGCCCGGGGTCAAGGGGCGTGGTGCCGGGCGGGGCGTGGCCGCGGCTCTCGCCGCTTGAGGCCTAGCGGGGAGCAGTGGCAGCGCGGCAACAGGTGCGGTGAGTGGGGCTTCGGGTGCACCGACGGGAGGCCGTGGCAGGCTTGCGGTTGCTGGGCCTGGGTGGTGACGCCCCCTTCACTTGCCTCAGTCCTCGTGGCTCCCTTCGCGGCGTCGCCTCCGGTCCTCTCTCCTCCTGCGCCGTCCTCAGAGGCAGGCAAACTCCGGGGTGCGGTTGAGGCTTGTCGCTGGTGGATTCCAGCCTGCTGGGCCAGTTCTTCTCTCCACCCGCTGAGCGCACCCCGCTGCGCTTGGACCATCCTCCTCTCCAGATCCTCCAGTTCAGCTTGCGCACGCTCCGTTTCCCGGGGGAGCTGCGCTAAGACCTCTGCTAAGCTGCAGGGCGGTTCGGCCCGCAGCAGGCTTCGGGCCAGGAGGCTGGTGCTGCTGAAGGCGTCCATTCCCGGGTGCGGTCTGTCTGGACTGATCCAGACCACCCCCTGCCCCGCAGTTTTCTTATCTTTCCACCCCCATGGGGGGTGGTCCTGGGGCATTCTGCTGACAATCACTCTCAGGGGCAGCCCCCCCACGTTGACGGACATTTCTACAGCCGTGCTCATGGTTGTTGGGGGCGGGCTTCCTCTTTGGCGCCATTCTGGGACCCGGCCCACGATGGGAGGCGGCCTCCTGTGGTCTTTTGGCGCGTACATTATGGCGCTCGTTCTTCTAGGGCGGGCGCCATCTTTAGTACAACGAAACAGTCTCTTTTCAGGCGCGCAGTACCCGTTGTTAGCAGGCATGAAATCCTGCCGACTACGCCAAAGCTGACTCGCCCCCTGGGCCGTGGGCACGCGGAACCGGGCAATAGGGAGGCGCTGGGAGTAGTGGTGGCGGCGCGGTCCCGCGGCTCAGGGTGGTCAGACCAATGGTAGACTGCTACGTGCTTTAGATAATGTCCGACTACGCCACCCGTGGATTGCGGTTATTAGGAACCGCCGCTGCAAGGCAGTCCGCTGGGGCTGATGATGTGTGCAGCTGGGATGGTGTGACTCCCCACGGTAAGAGTGCGGCCCCAGGGCAGTGTAGTGGATGGTGGGAGTGATGGTGGTGAGAGTCCCCGTACCGGTAGTGCTGGAGGCGCGAAGGAGCACACAGACAGCAAGTTACAGTCCAGGGTCTTTACTCACAGTTCATGTGCTCCGGGTCACTTCGGCACCAGTAGTGACAGCCCGAGACGTGCTGCGTCCACCAGGTGTGGGGCTCGGTCAACTCCCAGGCAGTTCAGAAGTATGGCTCAGGACCCCCTTTTGTCCTTTCTCTGGCCTGCCTCACCAGTGACCCACTTTTGTCCAGCTGCCGCGGACTTGTGCGGTTAAACGTGGGCCCCGTCCTCCGCTGTCCTATATGGTGCCTTCCTAGCAGGTTTGATGAGGTGTCGCACCAATAAATGATCACGACGACCGGTCTTTGGCTGAGGGTAGTTTCTCCTCCACCAACTTGGGATCCGGTACCCTTAATCTGCCTGACCCTTCACCCTGTATTCTCGTGGGTTCTTAAGGTCCCTTCCACCTTCTTGTTCCTGAGCCCTTCTGTTTCTCTGTCTCTTCTTCTCCTTTTCTGTTCCTTCCTGTTCCTTTCTGTTCCTTTCTCTTAGAGCTGGGATGAGCCACAATCTCAGCTCCCTTTCACCTCCTCCTCGGCCTCTCACTAGGCCCTTCTGGAGTAGAGCTCCTACAGAGCCTCTACTCCCTGTCTTCTCCTCTCTGGACAGAACTTCTCCTAGAGCTAAGATGGTGCCCACCTTTTATACCTCCCTCTAGCCATGAGCCCAGGTGACCAGCAACCAATGAGCTCCTATCTACGCTCAGGAACCAACCCCTATCTGCCCCTACAGCACTGGGTGTTCCACCCCCCTCCCCACTCCAGACAGGGACATAGTCGGTCGTGCCTGCACTTCTGTCTAGTGGGAGCACCGTTGAGCTGTCCCTCGGAAATGGGGTGTGTGTGCTGTATGCAGCTAACTGAGCCCTGGTCCATACTCCATCCTTACCCGGGAGTGGAATATCACACCTCTGGTCTGAGGTGCAATACCCCTGTAGCGGCCGAACCCTCGGGGTGCTACACCAGCATCCTGTTAGCGTCCCACTATGCGCTCCAATACCCGGAAATACATGTCACTATATAGGGAGCATGCGCAAGAATCCCTATGCGGTTCACCATGCGTTCCATAGACAGGAAGCGCTCTCCCGGAAATTCAATGACGTCACTCGGGCTCTTAGCGACGAACTTCATCGGATATACCGACCATGCACGTGGGCTACGGACACGCGATTGGATGCGGACACAGGGCATAATCACCAGCGTGCATATATATAATACAGCCCTGTGCTCACTTCACTCACCGCTCCTGACACGGGACGAATCCTTTGGCCAGCACTGCAATTCGGCAAATTAGGTTTGGATATGTATCCATTATCTCTCTAATAGTTTGGTCTTCTCTTTAAAAAGATTTTTTTTCCTTTCATCAGGTTTTCCCTTAGCACCACAGGGGCCTTTATTCCATTGGTCACTATTGTCCTAACAACATATACCAGTAAGTTCTCTGACTTTATGGACATTTGTTTTCATGATATACGATGATATCAGATTTTTTTCTGATAATATTTATTTATTTATATATGCCCCTCTATGCAAACGGGCCTGAGTTTAGAACTAACAGTATATGTCAATATCCTTTTCGTATACGGATATTTGTCTATTAATTCACTTGCTCCCCCCCCCCCTTTTTTCTTCCTCTTTCCCTTTCCTAACTACATTTCACTCTTATACGTGTGTAGTCGCTTACCTTTCTCCATTGTATATGACCAGTTCACCAATGTCTTTTTCTATTATAGAATTACCTTATATAGACCTACATAGGTCGAAACATCAGTCCTTGCTGATCTAACACCAAATTACCTTGATAAAGACCTACATAGGTCGAAACGCTGGTGAATGCTTGATCACAATATTCTTGGACTATGAATAAGTAAAGGATGGTATATGTTTACGTATAGCTATTTTTTGGACTATGAAAAGGATGGCTGAATAAACTATATTCTTTTTCCACAATCTGCATTGTCCATATTCTATTTTTCTAATGGTGTGCCGAGGTTTTCTTTCATATTACTCCTGTAGAAGTGACACAGATCATCATAGGACAATTGTTGGCTGGGCGCATGGACTATGTCGTTGACGGTGGATAGGTGAGGGATATGGTTGTTTGTTATTTGACCTTTTTTTCAGACGATCAAAGGCTTCAGGGACTGAGAGGGTAATAAAATTTCTTTTAGAACCATGTGTTTTTTATTTAATTAAAATACTTTATTCTGGCTGTGTATTTATTGAAAAAGCGGCGACCACTTAACAACGCGGTTAGTAATGGGGGCGTCTTATAAGACACCCTCCATTACTATCCTGGGCTTCAGTCAGCCGCCATTACAAGGCTGACGTGAACCCCAACCCCTTTGCCCCACTTTACATAGCTACAGGGCAGTGGGAAAAGTGGAGGCTAAGCACCAGATTTGGCGCATCTTATGGATGCACCATATCTGGGACTGTTGAGGGATGATATTATTAGCTGCAGAAGGGGCTAGTATCCATCACCCCTTCCCTGGCTATTAAAATCAGCCGGCAGCTGCCAGGGAACATTTTTGTCTAATGGCTTCTTCCCCGTCTACTAATATCAGCCTTCAGCTGTCGGCTTTCCCTCTGCTGGTTATAAAAATGATGCTCTTTGGACGCATATCTTTTGCTGCATACAAAACGTTGCGTTCTATTCAATGTGTTCACTGAACCGTGTGGATTTATCGCATTCTATACTTTCTCATGAACAAATTTCAGTTGCGAAGACTAGCGACTCTGCAAGAGAATTTTACATGCTGCTGTCCTGAAAGACACATTGCATGTCCGTGTCCACGAGTGATTCGTAGCCTCTGATGCACGCATAGCGGACATGGGATTCCTAGAGATCCCATCCACTATGCTGTAACATCTGAATCCTGCGGGTATGACGCTGCACAAGTACGCAGCGTAAAACTTGCAACGGCTCCTGAACGTGGCTACGTACCCAAATTCACTGACAGCATGTCAATTTCTGTAGCAGACACGCTAGTCTCCGCTGCAGATTTTGACCGAATGAAGTGTCATTATATAATTTAAATGATTAAATAATGTGTCTGTTGTATTTCAAATAAAGTGTTTACTCTGTGTCTGTGTGTTTATTTTGCTCTTTACTTTACTTTGATGATGAAAGGGTCTGATTCACACTTTGTCATCACCAAACAAAAGAGTTAGATTTCAAACATGTTCCCTAATAATAACAACTCACAGCTGATTCATTAGCCGCTACATCCCCACGAACAGAAGGAGCACTTTAGACTCAGTGTATTTTGCATTGCATCCAAAATGCGGGGTTCTAATGCCGCAATTTTGTTGTCAGTAAATAAGAATCCAATGCATATAATGACGCTTCAATCGGTCAAAACCTGCAGCGTAGACTAGAGTTTAGATTTAGGATTAGAACCCCACGTTTTGAACGCAACAAAAATACGCTGCATCCAAAGTGCTGCTTCTAGCTGTTCGTGGGGATGCAGCGGCTAATGAAACAGCTGTGAGCTGTTATTATTAGGGAACATGTCTATCTATAGATAGATAGATAGATAGTAGGTAGATTATAGATAAATAGATAGATAGATAGATAATAGGTAGATTATAGATAAATAGATAAAAGGTAGATTATAGATAATAGATAGATAAATATGTTTTAACCACCATTGTCTTATATAATATAATATTGCTATATACAGTACAATATGTGAACTTGTTGCTCTTCATATTTAATTTGCGATTAATGAACTGACTTGGCACCACCTCTGTCACATGGATGACGGTCTGATGATGCAGGACGGCCAGGTGCTGTTTACATTTGGGTTTTGCGCCAAAACGTTTTATGCAATTCAGGATGTTGGTCTCTGCCAGCAAGTAAAGAACAAAGATCATAATGTTCCCAAATAAAGTTAGGATTATAGTTCATATAGAACTACAGATTAGAGATGAGCGTTGTTCTACTCGAACTGTTCGCCAATCTCAAATTCGAGCTGTTTTGGGCGGTGTTCGAGCCGGTCGGCGAACACGAACAATTTGAGAAAAATTCGGCTGTTCGAGGTTATGTTCGATAACTGTTCGTGCACCAAAATCATAACTGGATTTTTTCTCAGTAATGATGAAAATTAATGTTAATACGCAGTTTGAGTGTACAGCGGGGTGGGGGGAGGGGCAGGGGATGGATCTCTGCAGGAACAATGAAGATCTCCATTTTTTTTTCTCTTTCCCGCATTTACAGTGGGGAGGTGCAATCTGTCAGCCTATCAGCAGCGCACACATGGAGCGAAGTGCTTTTCTTCACACAAGCAAGGGCATGTGTCATTGGCAGTGTATGTCACATGTCCTTGCCCTATAAGACCAAGCCATTTTCCCCGTCGCCACCATTTTCTCACTGCTGCAGCTGCGTGTTAGACGGCACCGCTGTTGCTGTGTGCGCTATACCTTGTTAATTTCAAGCCAATTTTCGCACAAATATACAGATAGCTTGGGAGTAGGGAATAGTTGTGATTGCAGTCCTTTTAAGGACTAGGTTACAGCATTTCCTACGACTTTTATCAGGCAGGTCTGTGCTCTTAAATAGATAGATTGTGGGAGTAAAGACTAATTGTAATTGCAGTCCTTTTCAGGACTAGGTTACATCAGTTCCTATCCGTTTTTGCCAGGCAGGTCTGTGCCAGTGCTGTGCAAGTTTTTTTTCACAGCATTTGGCTGAATCTAGCAAAGCTAATCCTTTTTGGCCTATTGCAGAGTGTGTTAGTCAGTGGAGTAGCCTATCTGTGTTGCAAGATATACCACCTGTGTATAGAATACCAATTTTTTTACTGCACCTAGTGAAGTAAAATCTTTTGGGCATCATTCTATTAGTCCATCTATACTGACCTCCATCAGGTTGCAAACTGAATATAATTTTTTTCTGCATCTAGCTCTGAAAAAATATTTGGGCTTCTAGCAGTGTGTGGGACTTGTTCTATTAGTCCTTCTATACTGACCTCCAGCAGGTTGCAAATTGAATATAATTTTTTTCTGCATCTAGCTCTGAAAAAATATTTGGGCTTCTAGCGGTGTGTGGGACTTGGTCTATTAGTCCATCTATACTGACCTCCATCAGGTTGCAAATTAAAAATAATTTTTTTCTGCATCTAGCTCTGAAAAAATATTTGGGCTTCTAGCAGTGTGTGGGACTTGGTCTATTAGTCCTTCTATACTGACCTCCATCAGGTTGCAAATTAAAAATAATTTTTTTCTTCATTTAGCTCTGAAAAAATATTTGGGCTTCTAGCAGTGTGTGGGACTTGTTCTATTAGTCCTTCTATACTGACCTCCATCAGGTTGCAAATTAAAAATATTTTTTTTCTGCATCTAGCTCTGAAAAAATATTTGGGCTTCTAGCAGTGTGTGGGACTTGGTCTATTAGTCCACCTATACTGACCTCCATCAGGTTGCAAATTGAATAAAAAAATGTTCTGCATCTAGCTCTGAAAAAATATTTGGGCTTCTAGCAGTGTGTGGGACTTGGTCTATTAGTCCATCTATACTGACCTCCATCAGGTTGCAAATTAAAAATAATTTTTTTCTTCATTTAGCTCTGAAAAAATATTTGGGCTTCTAGCAGTGTGTGGGACTTGTTCTATTAGTCCATCTATACTGACCTCCAGCAGGTTGCAAATTGAATATAATTTTTTTCTGCATCTAGCTCTGAAAAAATATTTGGGCTTCTAGCGGTGTGTGGGACTTGGTCTATTAGTCCATCTATACTGACCTCCATCAGGTTGCAAATTAAAAATAATTTTTTTCTGCATCTAGCTCTGAAAAAATATTTGGGCTTCTAGCAGTGTGTGGGACTTGGTCTATTAGTCCATCTATACTGACCTCCATCAGGTTGCAAATTAAAAATAATTTTTTTCTTCATTTAGCTCTGAAAAAATATTTGGGCTTCTAGCAGTGTGTGGGACTTGTTCTATTAGTCCTTCTATACTGACCTCCAGCAGGTTGCAAATTGAATATAATTTTTTTCTGCATCTAGCTCTGAAAAAATATTTGGGCTTCTAGCGGTGTGTGGGACTTGGTCTATTAGTCCATCTATACTGACCTCCATCAGGTTGCAAATTAAAAATAATTTTTTTCTGCATCTAGCTCTGAAAAAATATTTGGGCTTCTAGCAGTGTGTGGGACTTGGTCTATTAGTCCATCTATACTGACCTCCATCAGGTTGCAAATTAAAAATAATTTTTTTCTTCATTTAGCTCTGAAAAAATATTTGGGCTTCTAGCAGTGTGTGGGACTTGTTCTATTAGTCCTTCTATACTGACCTCCAGCAGGTTGCAAATTGAATATAATTTTTTTCTGCATCTAGCTCTGAAAAAATATTTGGGCTTCTAGCGGTGTGTGGGACTTGGTCTATTAGTCCATCTATACTGACCTCCATCAGGTTGCAAATTAAAAATAATTTTTTTCTTCATTTAGCTCTGAAAAAATATTTGGGCTTCTAGCAGTGTGTGGGACTTGTTCTATTAGTCCTTCTATACTGACCTCCAGCAGGTTGCAAATTGAATATAATTTTTTTCTGCATCTAGCTCTGAAAAACTATTTGGGCTTCTAGCGGTGTGTGGGACTTGGTCTATTAGTCCATCTATACTGACCTCCATCAGGTTGCAAATTAAAAATAATTTTTTTCTGCATCTAGCTCTGAAAAAATATTTGGGCTTCTAGCAGTGTGTGGGACTTGGTCTATTAGTCCATCTATACTGACCTCCATCAGGTTGCAAATTAAAAATAATTTTTTTCTTCATTTAGCTCTGAAAAAATATTTGGGCTTCTAGCAGTGTGTGGGACTTGTTCTATTAGTCCTTCTATACTGACCTCCAGCAGGTTGCAAATTGAATATAATTTTTTTCTGCATCTAGCTCTGAAAAAATATTTGGGCTTCTAGCGGTGTGTGGGACTTGGTCTATTAGTCCATCTATACTGACCTCCATCAGGTTGCAAATTAAAAATAATTTTTTTCTGCATCTAGCTCTGAAAAAATATTTGGGCTTCTAGCAGTGTGTGGGACTTGTTCTATTAGTCCTTCTATACTGACCTCCAGCAGGTTGCAAATTGAATATAATTTTTTTCTGCATCTAGCTCTGAAAAAATATTTGGGCTTCTAGCGGTGTGTGGGACTTGGTCTATTAGTCCATCTATACTGACCTCCATCAGGTTGCAAATTAAAAATAATTTTTTTCTGCATCTAGCTCTGAAAAAATATTTGGGCTTCTAGCAGTGTGTGGGACTTGGTCTATTAGTCCATCTATACTGACCTCCATCAGGTTGCAAATTGAATAAAAAAAATTTCTGCATCTAGCTCTGAAAAAATATTTGGGCTTCTAGCAGTGTGTGGGACTTGGTCTATTAGTCCATCTATACTGACCTCCATCAGGTTGCAAATTAAAAATAATTTTTTTCTTCATTTAGCTCTGAAAAAATATTTGGGCTTCTAGCAGTGTGTGGGACTTGTTCTATTAGTCCTTCTATACTGACCTCCAGCAGGTTGCAAATTGAATATAATTTTTTTCTGCATCTAGCTCTGAAAAAATATTTGGGCTTCTAGCGGTGTGTGGGACTTGGTCTATTAGTCCATCTATACTGACCTCCATCAGGTTGCAAATTAAAAATAATTTTTTTCTGCATCTAGCTCTGAAGAAATATTTCGGCTTCTAGCAGTGTGTGGGACTTGGTCTATTAGTCCATCTATACTGACCTCCATCAGGTTGCAAATTAAAAATAATTTTTTTCTTCATTTAGCTCTGAAAAAATATTTGGGCTTATAGCAGTGTGTGGGACTTGTTCTATTAGTCCTTCTATACTGACCTCCAGCAGGTTGCAAATTGAATATAATTTTTTTCTGCATCTAGCTCTGAAAAAATATTTGGGCTTCTAGCGGTGTGTGGGACTTGGTCTATTAGTCCATCTATACTGACCTCCATCAGGTTGCAAATTAAAAATAATTTTTTTCTGCATCTAGCTCTGAAAAAATATTTGGGCTTCTAGCAGTGTGTGGGACTTGGTCTATTAGTCCATCTATACTGACCTCCATCAGGTTGCAAATTGAATAAAAAAATTTTCTGCATCTAGCTCTGAAAAAATATTTGGGCTTCTAGCAGTGTGTGGGACTTGGTCTATTAGTCCATCTATACTGATCTCCATCAGGTTGCAAATTAAAAATAATTTTTTTCTGCATCTAGCTCTGAAGAAATATTTCGGCTTCTAGCAGTGTGTGGGACTTGGTCTATTAGTCCATCTATACTGACCTCCATCAGGTTGCAAATTAAAAATAATTTTTTTCTTCATTTAGCTCTGAAAAAATATTTGGGCTTCTAGCAGTGTGTGGGACTTGTTCTATTAGTCCTTCTATACTGACCTCCAGCAGGTTGCAAATTGAATATAATTTTTTTCTGCATCTAGCTCTGAAAAAATATTTGGGCTTCTAGCGGTGTGTGGGACTTGGTCTATTAGTCCATCTATACTGACCTCCATCAGGTTGCAAATTAAAAATAATTTTTTTCTGCATCTAGCTCTGAAAAAATATTTGGGCTTCTAGCAGTGTGTGGGACTTGTTCTATTAGTCCTTCTATACTGACCTCCAGCAGGTTGCAAATTGAATATAATTTTTTTCTGCATCTAGCTCTGAAAAAATATTTGGGCTTCTAGCGGTGTGTGGGACTTGGTCTATTAGTCCATCTATACTGACCTCCATCAGGTTGCAAATTAAAAATAATTTTTTTCTGCATCTAGCTCTGAAAAAATATTTGGGCTTCTAGCAGTGTGTGGGACTTGGTCTATTAGTCCATCTATACTGACCTCCATCAGGTTGCAAATTGAATAAAAAAAATTTCTGCATCTAGCTCTGAAAAAATATTTGGGCTTCTAGCAGTGTGTGGGACTTGGTCTATTAGTCCATCTATACTGACCTCCATCAGGTTGCAAATTAAAAATAATTTTTTTCTTCATTTAGCTCTGAAAAAATATTTGGGCTTCTAGCAGTGTGTGGGACTTGTTCTATTAGTCCTTCTATACTGACCTCCAGCAGGTTGCAAATTGAATATAATTTTTTTCTGCATCTAGCTCTGAAAAAATATTTGGGCTTCTAGCGGTGTGTGGGACTTGGTCTATTAGTCCATCTATACTGACCTCCATCAGGTTGCAAATTAAAAATAATTTTTTTCTGCATCTAGCTCTGAAGAAATATTTCGGCTTCTAGCAGTGTGTGGGACTTGGTCTATTAGTCCATCTATACTGACCTCCATCAGGTTGCAAATTAAAAATAATTTTTTTCTTCATTTAGCTCTGAAAAAATATTTGGGCTTATAGCAGTGTGTGGGACTTGTTCTATTAGTCCTTCTATACTGACCTCCAGCAGGTTGCAAATTGAATATAATTTTTTTCTGCATCTAGCTCTGAAAAAATATTTGGGCTTCTAGCGGTGTGTGGGACTTGGTCTATTAGTCCATCTATACTGACCTCCATCAGGTTGCAAATTAAAAATAATTTTTTTCTGCATCTAGCTCTGAAAAAATATTTGGGCTTCTAGCAGTGTGTGGGACTTGGTCTATTAGTCCATCTATACTGACCTCCATCAGGTTGCAAATTGAATAAAAAAATTTTCTGCATCTAGCTCTGAAAAAATATTTGGGCTTCTAGCAGTGTGTGGGACTTGGTCTATTAGTCCATCTATACTGATCTCCATCAGGTTGCAAATTAAAAATAATTTTTTTCTGCATCTAGCTCTGAAGAAATATTTCGGCTTCTAGCAGTGTGTGGGACTTGGTCTATTAGTCCATCTATACTGACCTCCATCAGGTTGCAAATTAAAAATAATTTTTTTCTTCATTTAGCTCTGAAAAAATATTTGGGCTTCTAGCAGTGTGTGGGACTTGTTCTATTAGTCCTTCTATACTGACCTCCAGCAGGTTGCAAATTGAATATAATTTTTTTCTGCATCTAGCTCTGAAAAAATATTTGGGCTTCTAGCGGTGTGTGGGACTTGGTCTATTAGTCCATCTATACTGACCTCCATCAGGTTGCAAATTAAAAATAATTTTTTTCTTCATTTAGCTCTGAAAAAATATTTGGGCTTCTAGCAGTGTGTGGGACTTGTTCTATTAGTCCTTCTATACTGACCTCCAGCAGGTTGCAAATTGAATATAATTTTTTTCTGCATCTAGCTCTGAAAAACTATTTGGGCTTCTAGCGGTGTGTGGGACTTGGTCTATTAGTCCATCTATACTGACCTCCATCAGGTTGCAAATTAAAAATAATTTTTTTCTGCATCTAGCTCTGAAAAAATATTTGGGCTTCTAGCAGTGTGTGGGACTTGGTCTATTAGTCCATCTATACTGACCTCCATCAGGTTGCAAATTAAAAATAATTTTTTTCTTCATTTAGCTCTGAAAAAATATTTGGGCTTCTAGCAGTGTGTGGGACTTGTTCTATTAGTCCTTCTATACTGACCTCCAGCAGGTTGCAAATTGAATATAATTTTTTTCTGCATCTAGCTCTGAAAAAATATTTGGGCTTCTAGCGGTGTGTGGGACTTGGTCTATTAGTCCATCTATACTGACCTCCATCAGGTTGCAAATTAAAAATAATTTTTTTCTGCATCTAGCTCTGAAAAAATATTTGGGCTTCTAGCAGTGTGTGGGACTTGTTCTATTAGTCCTTCTATACTGACCTCCAGCAGGTTGCAAATTGAATATAATTTTTTTCTGCATCTAGCTCTGAAAAAATATTTGGGCTTCTAGCGGTGTGTGGGACTTGGTCTATTAGTCCATCTATACTGACCTCCATCAGGTTGCAAATTAAAAATAATTTTTTTCTGCATCTAGCTCTGAAAAAATATTTGGGCTTCTAGCAGTGTGTGGGACTTGGTCTATTAGTCCATCTATACTGACCTCCATCAGGTTGCAAATTGAATAAAAAAAATTTCTGCATCTAGCTCTGAAAAAATATTTGGGCTTCTAGCAGTGTGTGGGACTTGGTCTATTAGTCCATCTATACTGACCTCCATCAGGTTGCAAATTAAAAATAATTTTTTTCTTCATTTAGCTCTGAAAAAATATTTGGGCTTCTAGCAGTGTGTGGGACTTGTTCTATTAGTCCTTCTATACTGACCTCCAGCAGGTTGCAAATTGAATATAATTTTTTTCTGCATCTAGCTCTGAAAAAATATTTGGGCTTCTAGCGGTGTGTGGGACTTGGTCTATTAGTCCATCTATACTGACCTCCATCAGGTTGCAAATTAAAAATAATTTTTTTCTGCATCTAGCTCTGAAGAAATATTTCGGCTTCTAGCAGTGTGTGGGACTTGGTCTATTAGTCCATCTATACTGACCTCCATCAGGTTGCAAATTAAAAATAATTTTTTTCTTCATTTAGCTCTGAAAAAATATTTGGGCTTATAGCAGTGTGTGGGACTTGTTCTATTAGTCCTTCTATACTGACCTCCAGCAGGTTGCAAATTGAATATAATTTTTTTCTGCATCTAGCTCTGAAAAAATATTTGGGCTTCTAGCGGTGTGTGGGACTTGGTCTATTAGTCCATCTATACTGACCTCCATCAGGTTGCAAATTAAAAATAATTTTTTTCTGCATCTAGCTCTGAAAAAATATTTGGGCTTCTAGCAGTGTGTGGGACTTGGTCTATTAGTCCATCTATACTGACCTCCATCAGGTTGCAAATTGAATAAAAAAAATTTCTGCATCTAGCTCTGAAAAAATATTTGGGCTTCTAGCAGTGTGTGGGACTTGGTCTATTAGTCCATCTATACTGATCTCCATCAGGTTGCAAATTAAAAATAATTTTTTTCTTCATTTAGCTCTGAAAAAATATTTGGGCTTCTAGCAGTGTGTGGGACTTGTTCTATTAGTCCTTCTATACTGACCTCCAGCAGGTTGCAAATTGAATATAATTTTTTTCTGCATCTAGCTCTGAAAAAATATTTGGGCTTCTAGCGGTGTGTGGGACTTGGTCTATTAGTCCATCTATACTGACCTCCATCAGGTTGCAAATTAAAAATAATTTTTTTCTGCATCTAGCTCTGAAAAAATATTTGGGCTTCTAGCAGTGTGTGGGACTTGGTCTATTAGTCCATCTATACTGACCTCCATCAGGTTGCAAATTAAAAATAATTTTTTTCTTCATTTAGCTCTGAAAAAATATTTGGGCTTCTAGCAGTGTGTGGGACTTGTTCTATTAGTCCTTCTATACTGACCTCCAGCAGGTTGCAAATTGAATATAATTTTTTTCTGCATCTAGCTCTGAAAAAATATTTGGGCTTCTAGCGGTGTGTGGGACTTGGTCTATTAGTTCATCTATACTGACCTCCATCAGGTTGCAAATTAAAAATAATTTTTTTCTGCATCTAACCCAGCCAATAGTTTTGGCCTAATACCACAGTTTGGCCACTCAGCTCTGCTCGGTTACCATCCATTGTTTTTTTGTGCAAACAACTCCAGAGTTGTGAATTAGTTAACCACCAAAATGAGTGGAAAAAGGCCTGCTGCTGGTGGAAAGGGGAATAGGCGTGTTGGGAAGGGGAAAAAAGGTTGTGTCCGTGGGGTAGGTGCAGAAGAAAGACCATCTTCCAGCCAAACTAAAATGTCTACTTCTTTTAGCGGACAATGTGATAAGATCCCTTTCTTACGGCCACGCCAATCGCTACAAATTCCAGATGAGGCACAAAAACAGCAGGTGCTTCAACGGATATCAAGTGCTCCTTTAAGTGGGCTCTCCTCCACATCAACTTCAACATCACAAATACTCCAGTCCTCAAAGGTGTCACCCAAATCGCACTTGCTTCCTCACAGCTCCCAAATCTCCAGCTGCCCGTCTGAGTATGAGGTAGAACAGATGGTTGAGTCTGCAGACCTGTTTACTCATACTATAGCCTGGGAATCAGAGGTCGACTCCAGCGCTTCTGTGAATCCAGACGAGGAAATGATCTGCACTGATGCCCAGAATCTTTATGAGTCGGATCCAGGACCAGACGCAGAAGGTTCTGACCATAATGTAGACCCTCATTCCCAAACTGTAACTCCTGTTGGTGGAGACAATGAGGAAGACGATGATAAGACTCAAATACCTGATTGGAGCGACAACTTTAGTTTTTTGTCAGGGCAGGAACAGGTTGGCTCTGAGGACGACTGGTGTGATAACGCACAGGGTGATGATGATGAGGTCGGAGATCCCACTTACTGTCAACCCACAGTCAGCCAAGAGATGAGGTCAGCAGAGGAGGTGGAGGAAGATGCTAGTGACGACGAGGTCAGGTTGCGCCTTCCTGGACAGATACGTAGTACTGGAAGCACGTCAACAACTGCATCCTCAAACACAACTCTGCCTCTCACCACAAGTCGTGGTGGCTCTTCAGGTCGCATGGGTGCTAAGCCTTGCATAGCCTGGGCATTTTTTCAGATCGATAAAGATGACCCAACTCGTGTTATCTGTAACATTTGTCAGCAAAAGCTAAGTAGAGGCCAAAAAATACATAGTTTGAGTACTTCATGCATGAACCGGCACATGGACATGAAGCATAAGTTGCAGTGGGAAGCTCAGTGTGCTACAATGCGGCCTAGCCGGCCGGGCCAACCACCGTCTGCCATATCTTGTGCATCCGCGGCCTCTTCATCCTCTGTGACTGGGAGGACAGCAGTCACACCTGTTTTGGGGCGCAGACCTGCCACCTCTTTACCCGCAACAGCCAGCGTGATTGGCAGGTCATCATTTTCTTTGGAGGTGGTAACACCAGCTGGTGTTGAGCGCTGTCCGACATCGATAGCACCACCTTTGGATCAAGGCAACCTAACATGTCCGCCTGCATCTTCCTCACAGACCGGCAGTTTGCCGGGGACACCCTTATCAACCCCGTCTAAGCACAATAGCCAGCCCTCGGTCCCTCAGATGTGGACAAGTAAAAGACCATTTCCTCCTAGCCATGAGAAAGCTAAGAGGTTGAATTTCACCATCTGCAAGCTCTTGGCTACAGAAATGCTGCCTTTCCGCCTGGTGGACACAGAGGATTTTCGAGACCTTATGTCCGTCGCAGTGCCCCAGTACCAGATGCCCAGTCGGCACTACTTCTCAAAGAAAGGTGTGCCTGCGCTCCACCAGCATGTCGCACACAACATCACCGCTTCTTTGAGAAACTCTGTGTGTGACAGGGTGCATTTCACCACAGACACTTGGACGAGTAGGCATGGACAGGGGCGTTACATGTCGCTGACTGGGCACTGGGTAACTATGGTGACAGCAGGACAAGGGGCTGCTGTCCAAGTCTTGCCGTCCCCACGAGTTGTGCGTCAATCCTCTTTATGTCAAAGTTCCTCCACTGCTTCTGCCTCCTCAACCTCCTCTCGGTCTTCCACCTGCACCCAAAGCCTGTCTGGTCATGCCACAAGCTTTCTAACTGTGCAGAAGGGATCCTGCACACCTCCTTACTATGCTGGCAGTAGGGCTCAACGTCATCAGGCGGTTTTTACATTGAAATGTCTGGGAAATGTGAGTCACACAGCTGAGGAGTTGTGGTCAGCTCTGGAGAACCAATTTCATGAATGGTTGTCTCCACTGGACCTGAAACCAGGGAAGGCCGTGTGCGACAATGCTGCAAACCTGGGTGCGGCCCTTCGCCGGGGCAATGTCACACACGTGCCTTGTATGGCTCACGTGTTGAACCTGGTTGTCCAGCAATTTTTAGCCCACTATCCCAGACTAGATGGCCTTCTGCAGAGGGCACGGTCGCTGTGTGCTCACTTCCGCCGTTCGCATCCCGCAGCTCAGCGACTTACATCTCTACAGAAGTCGTTGGGCCTGCCACTTCACCGGCTAAAATGCGATGTGCCTACCCGGTGGAATTCAACTCTGCACATGTTGCAGCGACTGTGGCAGCACCGACAAGCCCTGGTGCAATACGTTCTGACGTATAGCCTGGGCCAACGAGATTCAGAGGTGGGGCAAATCACGCTGGAGGAGTGGTCTCAGATCAGGGACCTATGCACCCTTCTGCACAGTTTTGAAATGGCGACGAAGATGTTTAGTGCTGACGATGCCATTATCAGCATGACTATTCCGGTGATTTACATGCTGGAGCACATGTTAAACAGAATTCGGAGTCAGGTGGTGGCACAAGAGGAGGTGGAGGAAGTAGAGGAGGAGGAGTTGTATGCGGAAGGGCTAACATCTGCAAGGTCCAGACGGTCGGCAGCACCAAGGCGGCAGGCATGTGAGGGTGGGGGAGATGATTTTACCAGGGCGCATGGTAGCAGCCAAACTAGTGAGGAAGGTGCAGGAGCCCAGGAAGAAGTGGAGGACGAACTGATGGAAGACTCATCAGATGAGGGAGACCTTGATCACATTTCTGTTGTGCGAGGTTGGGGGGAGAGGACAGAGGAAGGAAGCATGATTGTTACCTCGCCACCAACACAACAGGGACTTGGTGCTCCTGGATGCGCAACACACATGAGTGCCTTCTTGCTGCACTACCTGCAACATGACCCTCGAATTGTGAGAATTAGAAATAATCCTGACTACTGGGTTGCCACACTGTTAGATCCCCGGTACAAAAGTAAATTTTCAGAAATTATTCCTGCCATAGAAAGGGATGCACGCATGCAGGAGTATCAGCAGAGACTGTTGCAGAATCTTACATGTGCTTTTCCACAAAATACCAGTGGTGCACGTAGTGAATCTCACAGTTCCAACTTGCCAACCGTGGGACCGTCAAGTGTTCAGCACTCAAACCGTAACAGAACCACAGTATCTGCTGGTAACATCAATTTTGCGGAATCATTTCACCACTTTTTTAGCCCATCCTTTGCAAGCCCACAGGAGACAAGAAGTCTGACACATAGTCAACGCCTAGAGACGATGGTACAGGAGTATCTCCAAGTAAACATTGAAGCCACGACTGTGTCACTGGACCCTTGCTCTTTTTGGGCTTCCAATCTGGATAAATGGCCGGAGCTAGCCACTTACGCCTTGGAGATCTTGTCATGCCCCGCAGCCAGCGTTCTGTCTGAACGTGTGTTCAGCGCTGCTGGTGGTGTGCTGACAGATAAGCGCACGCGGCTCTCCACTGATAATGTAGACAGACTCACGTTCATAAAGATGAACAAATCATGGATCCGAAACGACTTTTCTACCCCTGTGTCATCCTGGGGAGAGTAAAAGCTTGATGATTGGTTAAAATCACCCTACCAACCGTTTTAAGCTTTCAAATTACTAATCATGTTTATCTGTATCTTGACTGGAAAATAATTTGGGCTTTGTAGCAGTGTGCAGCACTGATCCTATTAGGCCATCTATAATAAGCTTCACCAGATTTAAAATTAAAAATAATTTTTAGCTGCATCTAGCCCGGAAAATTATTTTGGGGCTCCGAGATGCGCAAGACACATAAGTGCCTTCTTGCTGCACTACCTGCAGCATGACCCTCATATTGTCAGAATTCTAAGTAATCATGACTACTGGGTTGCCACACTCTTAGATCCCCCAAACTTTTCGATCAACCTTTTCATTTTAATAAAGACCAAAAAAATGGTCATTTTTGAAATTATAAGCATTAGCAGGTTGTTAGAAACTGAAATCAAACAGTTTTCAACTCAAAACTTTATTCTAGGTGATGTTACATTTTCACATAGGACCCCTTGTTCGAAAGGAGCTTCTGAACTCTCTCGTCCATTGAATTTGTCAGGTTTTGGATGGTTTCTGCTTCAATTGTTTTGCATGAGGACAGAATACCCTCCCAGAGCTGTTGCTTAGATGTGAACTGCCTCCCGCCATCATAGACACTCCTTTTAATGATGCTCCAAAGGTTCTGAATGGGGTAGAGGTCAGGGGAGCATGGGGGTCACACCATAAGTTTGTCCCCTTTTATGCCCATATCAGCCAGAGATGCAGATGTTTTATGTGCAGCATGAGATGGTGCATTATCATGCAGAAAAATGATCTTGCTGTGAAATACACGGTTCTTCTTCTTGAACCATGGCAGGAAGTGCTGTTTGAGAAAATCCACATACATTATGGAGTTCATCTTTAGCGCCTTCAGGGATCCTAAAGGGGCCGACAATCTCTCTCCCCATGATTCCAGCCCAAAACATTACTCCACCTCCTCCTTGTTGGCGCTGTAGCCGTGTTTGCGTGGGGTGTCCATCAACCAGCCATCCTCCACTCCATCCATCTGGACCATCGAGCGCTGCACGGCACTCATCCGTGAACAAAACAGTTTTGAAATCAGTCTTCATGTAATGTTTGGCCCACTGGAGCCGTTTCTGCTTGTGTGAAGTGGATAGAGGAGGTCGACAGGATGGCGTATGCACAGCTGCAAACCTCTGAAGGACCCTGCATCTTGTTGTTCGGGGGACGTTGGAGGCACAAGCAGCTTCAAAAACTTGTCTGCTGCTATGACAAGGCTTTTTTGCCGCTGCTCTTTCAACCTGACGTAATTGCCTGTAGGAAAGAGTCCTCAATTTGCCCTTATCAGCACGCACACGTGTGTACTGTGAATCAGCTACATACTTCTTGATTGCCAAGACACTTCATCCTGATCATCGCACAATGTTGATTGTAGTCATGCCTTGACCTAAACACTCCACAATTTGTTGCTTCTCAGCAGCCGACACATCCTTTTTCTTTCCCATTTTGGCAGAAAATGTAGGCTGCTTAATAATGTGAGAGAGCCTTCTTAAGTAGTCTTGCCTTTCATTGGACACACCTGCCAAACTAATTAGCACAGGTGTCTGCAATTGCTTACAGTGATATAAAGAGCCCTGACACACATCACCATCAATGAGTTTAACTGACAAACAAACAAATTCTTCCCTTATCACTCCTAAACACTTTTTGCATAATAATTTGGAACGCGATGTACATGTGCTTTTCCACAAAACACCAGCGGTTCACGTAGTGAATCTTACAGTTCTAACTTGCCAACCGTGGTCTGTATGGAATTGTTCAATAAAGGGCCCAAAATTAAGATAACATAGATGGGAGAGGTCTCTATGAATAGGAATTCCTAAGTATTTGATACCCTGTGAGGGCCAGGCAAAGGGAAAGTTGGACTGGATGGAATCCTATATGGATTTAGGGAGGGAGACATCGAGGGCCTCAGACTTCGCTGCATTGATTTTAAAATTTTACCATGTAACAAAGTGATCTATTTCAGCCATAACAGCAGGGATGGATATATGTGATTGAGTGATATATACTAGGACATCATCAGCAAATAGAGAGCACTTGTACTCGGTGCCTCCCACCTCAATCCACCTAATATTGGGGTTATGGCGAATTGATGAAAGCAGGTGCTCCGTCACTAGGATGTATAAGAGAGGGGACAGAGGACATCCCTGCCTTGTCCCATTGGTGATTGTGAAAGGTGATGAAAATGTTCTGACGCGCCCCCTGGGCCTTGGGACACCCGGAGCCGGACCCTTTTTGGTGGATGCTGGTGGTTGTAGTCTTCGTGGCGTCGATCCGGTTCCATGGCTCAGGGCGGTCAAACCAGTGGCGGAACTATTTATGTGGTTTTGATGTTTAAATGTCCGACTACGCCACCCGTGGATTGCGGTCAGAGTGAACCGCCGCTACAGGGCAGACCGCTAAGGCTGGTGTTGTGGGTGCAGCAGAGCGTAGCATAACTCCCCACGGGAGGAGTATAGCCTCAGGGCAGTGTATGCGGAGGATGGGGGTGATGGTGCAGGGCAGCAGCAGTAACGACACGGAGTCAGTGATGCAGTTCAGGGCCTTTACTCACAGTTCTTATTATCCAGACCACGTCTGCAGGTAACGGCTGCCCACGTCGTACTGTGCTCACCAGGTGAGGGGCTCAGACAACTCCCAGATAACTTTGGAGCGCTTCACAGGACCCCCTTTGTGTGTCCTTTGTCTGGCCTTTCTTACCAACACTTCTGTCCGGCTGCCTCGGGCCTCCTCTTGGTAAACTTGGCGCCAGTTTCCCTGACCCTATGTGGTGCCTTCCTAGCGGGTGTAGCAAGGGGCTGCGCCACATAAAATGTCAGAGCCTCCGGTTTCTAGCTGAGGGTCGTTTCCTGCCTCCACTAGTTCGGGGACCGGTCTCCCCCTTTGGCCTGACCCCTCCACGCAGGTGGATTCGGGCGTGCGGTGGCGACTCGCCCGTCCGCACCCCTGGGATCCCTTCATTCCTCGTTCCTGGAGCCTTCTCCGCTCCTCTTCCTTCCTTCTCCCTCTTGCAGGCCTGGGCCTCTGTTACTAGGCCCGCCTCCGGAGCAGAGCTCATGCAGAGCCCCTGCTCCCTGCCACTTCTGCTCAGACTTCTCTGCACTGAACTAAGATGGTGCCCACCTTTTATACTCCCTTCTCAATGCACCCAGGAACTGCTTCCTCCCTGCTCCTGCACTGCAGGGTTCCCCTTCCTCAGTGTTCCCTCCCCCCACTCCAGCCAGGGACAGGGACTGTCGTGCCCATCTCAGGGGCATATTGGTCGCCCTGCCCCACGGCAATGTGGTGTAATGCATGCAGGTGTCGGGTCCTGATCCACACTCCATCCTTATCTGAGAGTGAGATATCACACCTCTGGGTGAGGTGCAATACGTCTGTAGCAACCGAGCCCTCGGTGCTACAGTTCCATTTATCTTCAGCCTAGGTGACGTATTGTGATACAGGGCCGTGATTTTGGCTATAAAAGGGTCCCCTAGACCCCTACCCCAAGCTTTTTAAGAGAATCATATATGGCGTGCCAGGAGACTCTATGGAATGCTTTCTCATCATCCAACGAGAGTATCTACTTACAAATTTTTAACTGCATCTAGCCCAGGAAATACTTTGTGCCTAGTAGCAGTGTCTGCTAGTCAGCGGATTATCCCGGCTGTTAAGCAAGCTACACCACCTGTAGTTTGGACACTTAATTTTTTCAAAGGAAATGCTTCGGGACCACGGGATACTCAGTGAAGAGCATCAGGAGGCACCCCAAGGCATAGGGGCTGGGACTGGCAGTAGGATGCCTTGCGGTGGACAGCCGAGCTCGATCCTTATAAAAGCTTTTTAACTGCAGCAGCTTTAGTGGACGCTACTGGAGCTGGAATTACGCGGCTGCTGGCATGAGACTTGCCCTCCAATAGATCCTTGTAAATGGATTTAAAGTGTATTCATTCAAATTAGAGAGACAATTTAAATTAAAAAGCTTAGAGCTGCCTCCACCACAGGGGGGCTCTCTCGACCCACCAGCGGACAGGCACCAGTATTGGGAGAGGGGGGCTGGCCGTCAGGGTTCACCGCGGCTCTGGCACAAACCCGGCGACACGGAGGTGGCACGGGCAGGAGCGGACTGGCCGTGTCGGCTTCTCACTTTTTGGATTTTAGAAGGGCATGACATGCCTATATCTGTGTCTCCCCCTCCTTTTACTCCTCCACCTCTTTTCTTTTCGCATGACTATATGTACTTGTCACTTTTCCATGTGTTAGTTGTGTCTTCTGAGCAGTTTGTCAGCTTTTGGACACCTTTGAAGGTGTTTTCTATGTGTTTCTATGTGTTTTTGTTTGCCTGCCATTGGTTTTAACGGTGTTCGAAGGTGTTCGACGAACAGTTCGGCGAACACACGGGTGTTCGACGAACCGAACCGAACTCGAACACTACGGGGGTGGCTCAACACTACTACAGATGCCATTGGCGCTTACAGGAGACCCTTCCCCACCAGCAGCCCTCCACCCACCCATCCAACCGGCACAACTTGCATATGATGCAAGTGTAAACAGGTATGATGCAACAGCATAGATAATGAGGAGACAGTAGCACTTACCAGACACTTCTAACGATGTACAGTGGGGTAAATAAGTATTTGATACACTGCCTACTTTGCAAATTTTCCCTCTAAAAATAAATCCTGAAAATCACATTGTATGAATTTTACATAATTAATTTGCATGTTATTGCATGAAATAAGTATTTGAAACAGTAAGAAAACAGAACTTAATATTTGGTCCAAAAACCTTTGTTTGCTGTTACAGAGGTCAGACGTTTCCTGTAGTTCTTGACCAGGTTTGCACACACTGCAGCAGGGATTTTGGTCCACTTCTCCATACAGATCTTCTCCCGATCTTTCAGGTTTCGGGGCTGTCGTTGGGCAACATGGAGTTTCAGCTCCCTCCAAAGATTGTCCATTGGGTTCAGGTCTGGAGACTGGCTAGGCCACTCCAGGACCATGAAATGATTCTTACGGAGTAACTCCATAGTTGCCCTGGCTGTGTGTTTTGGGTCATTGTCATGCTGAAAGACCCAGAAACTTCAATGCTTTTACTGAGGGAAGGAGGTGGATTGTCAAAATCTCGTGATATATGACCCCATCCATTCTCCCTTCAATACGGTGCAGTCATCCAGTCCCCTATGCAGAAAAGCGCCCTCAAAGTATGATGTTTCCCCCATCCATGCTTCACGGTTGGGATGGTGTTCTTACAGTTGTACTCATCCTTCTTCTTCCTTCAACCACGACGAGTGGAGTTGATACCAAAAAGTTCTATTTTGGTCACATCTGACCACATGGCCTTCTCCTATGTCTCCTCTGGATCATCCAGATGGTCACTGGTGAACTTCAATTGGGCCTGGAGATGTGCTGTCGTGAGCAGGGGGACCTTGCGTGCCCTGCAGGATTTTAATGCATGACAGCGTAATGTGTTACTAATGGTAATGTTTGAGACTGTGGTCCCATCTCTTTTCAGATCATTGACCAGCTCCACCCATATAGTTCTGGGCTGATTCCCAACCTCTCTTAGAATTATCATTACCCCACGAGGCGGCGAGATCTTGCATGAAGCCCCAGACCGAGGAAGATTGACAGTCATCATGTGTTTCTTCCATTTTCTAATAATTGTGCCAATAGTTGTTGCCTTCTCACCAAGCTGCTTGCCTACTGTCCTATAACCCATCCCAGCCTTGTACAGGTCTACAATTTTGTCCCTGGTGTCCTTAGAAGAAAGTATACAGGATGATACCCAGGGTGATACTACCCAGCCCAGCCTCATTTCAGCACAGAATGGGTAATAAAGAGGAGGAGGCCGAGGAGGAGAAGAAGGAACAGCAGATGGTTGCCTGCACTACAGAGGATACCAGCCAAACCATCTTCATTTAGTCTGTTCAGCGTGGATGGGCTGAAGAGGGGGAGAAAGAGAGGGAGTAGGAGTAGATGGAGAGTCGTCCTCCTGGTGAGGACAGTGAAGTCTTGCCTGTTTGGAGTCTGGCACACATGGCTGACTTTATGTCTCTCTGCCTTTTCCGTGAACCTCGCGTTATATGCATTTTGTCCAACACTGATTATTGGTTGTTCACCCTTCACGACCCAGTCTACAAGGAGAACTTTCCATCTCTCCTTCCTGTGGCGAACAGGACTAGTAAAATGGTGCAATACCAGAATTCCCTAGTCAAACAATTAGTAAAAAAATGACCATCTGACAACACTGGCGGCAGAGGAGATAGTTCCTTGGGCAACCAAAGAGGAGAGATGAGGGAGACACACACCAGGTCCAATAAAGGCAGGTCAACTGAAAATGCTGACAGGCCGACTCTTATAAAAATGAACAAGCACTGGATTGGGCCAGACTTCTCAACACCACCGGATGACAGCAGCGTAACATAAAGCCAATGCAAATGTTACTTTTTTTGTTGTGTTCTCATGCACCACTTCCCATCCAAACAAGGGTATACGGCTCATAGTTTCTTGTTTTTCTTCTCCTTATTTTTCACATTTCCCCATCCATGTCTTTTTCTTATACCATACTTTTTATTGCATTATAATTAATGTTTGTTTTTCCAGCCACAATTTCCACTTTCCAAAAAAAGGAGCTAAGAAATTATAGATAAATGTCAAAAAAAATAACAGCAGCAAAAGTCTGTCTTATTAGTGTGTCATGTACCAACATCGAATGAGACTAATATAATAGGTGTGAAAAGCTGATATTGCTATGTGACAGGCGCACGATTTATTTTACTCACTTATATAGAGCCATTAATTCCACAGCGCTACACAGACAATATCGGCACTGTCCACATTACGGTTCACAATCTACATTCCCTATCAGTCTTTGGAGTGTGGGAGGAAACCGGAGAACCCGGAGGAAACCCACACAAACATGGGGAGAACATACAAACTCCTTGCAGATGTTGTCCCTGGTGGGATTTGAACCCAGGACCCCAGCGCTGCAAGGCTGCAGTGCTAACCATGATGAATCCATCACAAATTGATATTCACTTCTCTATGGCATTTATTTAACACCATTATCCACTTCCCATAAAGGAGCGACCAAGGAATACAAGGTACACAATTAAATAACAGCAGCAGCAGTCCGCATGATCATTGTGCTGTGAATATTTGGCAAATTAGATTAATAAAGCAGGTGTTCAAAAACTCCTCCTGTTTGTGACATGAACACTTTGTGAGGCGTCATAGAGGTAAATGCTCTTTTTATTTTATTTTCTTTCAGCAATATTTGCGGCTTGTTTCTGCATAAATGTAAAAAAGAAAAAAGGCTGCAAGGGAAGCCCAGCGGCACCATGCGAGGCCATGTGATCCTTCTCTGGAGGACGCTGTCTTCTGCAATGTAGAAAATCATCTTTGGAGACTTACACAAAGACAATCACATATTGCTTGAATTTGCCAAGTTAGGTGGATTCCTAAAATTTAACACATTCAATTTGCTTCAAACGGTATCAGAGACGTCTCATTCATGGGGAAGGAGTGTCATGTTCTTGGAGAATGCCCCCTATTGGTGTCACCCTGGCTTTTCAGTATTGGGGTCTATGCCAATTACTGAAGATAAGTGGATCGCCTGTCAGTACATTTCTGGATCTGGTGTTCCAATGTCCTCAGGGGGCAGAGATGGTCAATGTGGCGTCTCTCGTACTTTACAAATCATTGTGTGGCACCCCAGGGGGTCTGGTTGCCACAGTGGTAGCAATACCATGTCTGAGAGCAGGCAGGGGTTTCCTGGTCAGGAGTGCTTTACATGCATCACCTCCTGCCCCAGGCCAGGAAGGGGAGGATCCTGCCCTTTATAAACTGGATCTGGGACGGGGTTAGGTAGTAGTTACAGAGACAGAGCAGCAAAGCAAGGAGCCCTGTAAGCAAGACAGGAACAGAGAGCCAGGGACTGGAGCGATTAGAGCTCGTCCTGGCTGGAGACACCACGAACCGGACTCTGGAGTCCGAGGCTGTGGGGATTATACACCCAGCAGCAGAAACCACACGGCAGGGGATTTCAGGTCCTCTGGCCATAGGAAGCCCGAAGGCTCAGTCACAAGAAGGGGACCGGTACTGCCACAGAGGAGCAAAGAATACCAAGGGCCCAAGTTGCCAGCCATGCGGGTGAGCACCATACGGTACACTCAGGGACGTGGGTTACCACACGACTACAGCAGGGTAGCCAGAAAGAGTGCAGTCAGAACGGCAGGCCTACAACTTCACCTGGCCAGCGGAACTCTTAGTTTGCTCTCAGACCGGCCAGGCCTCCACTGCTAGCCAGTACTCCCGGTGAGGCCTTAATAATTGCCATCAGTAAAGGCCCTGAACTGCACTGCCAAGACTCTGAGTCATTACTACCGCTCCCGCGCACAACCACCACCATCATTCACCTGCGCTGCCCTGAAGCTACACTCTTCCTGTGGGGAGTTATACTACACTTGCTGGGCATATCACCAGCTTCAGTGGACTGCTCCGCAGCGGCGGTTCTCCATAACCGCAATCCACAGGTGGCGTAGTCGGACTATATAAACCTATACACATAGACTGCCACTGGTTTGACTGCCCTGGGTCACGGAAGTTTATGAAATTTTCAAATGCCAGAGAATTCTAAAAATGTGCAATTCAATTTCCCCGAATCACAAAATACTGCCCAGCGCCTCTTTACACTTTGCAGATGATGAATATCAGACACTGAAGACTCCCATGGACTGAGACATGAGCACAGGCGCTGCTCCATAATCCATGCAGATGTCTCATGGTGGAGCGTCATCCATCAGCTGTCATACCCTTCATGGACACCAGTCCTCCGAGACTGGGAAGGGACAAATTGTTTCTTACTAGTAAAGCTAAATTCTGTCCATTCCACTGGGAAATAAGAGGACCGTCTGACCAGCACTGTCCATACATGGAGTCCTGAACTATTAAAGGGGTTTTCCTACAAACAAATGTTCATTATAATCAATAGATCTTGGAATAATAATAACTTCCACAACTGGATGTGTTTAAATAAAATGTTCCTGTGCTGAGATAATCTTATGCATGTGCCCCTGCTGTGTACTGTGTAATGGCTGTGTCTGACTGTACAGGGACATGGTCTTATCACCTTATCGCGGCTACCAGGTACACATGAATTGGCCAATTTATGCGCTAAGATTTCTCAATTATTTCTATTTTCTACAGCAGTAATGCTATTCATATTTCATATATTTCATGTTCGTATACTTAGCGTTACAGTGTGCTACTTTGTTTGTTAGTTGTATATGGAGGTGGTTGCTCCTAGTATGCACCTGTTCACACCTATTTCTTGTTTTGGAAGTGCTGGTCAGTTTTTTTCTGCTTCTATGTATAAGCTTTGACTGATCACTCCGTCTCTATGCCACAGGCGATTATAATTACAGCAGGATCTTTTTATCCCACACATAAGCAGACAGATGTCCCTTAGAGAGTTATTCACATTGATAGGGTCCTGGTATTTTGTGAAACGCCTTTGTGGCACCCTGCTGTTTACACGTACCACAGGACCCAAAAGGGTGCATGGAGGGACTTCTCTACAAGAGGCCCTCATTACAAACAAACACCTCCACCCTTCCACATCATACCACCAGAGGGAGCCCGATAGGAATATATATATTGAGGGTGGATTCAGGCAGTTCAGTCAGAAGTCAGTTGTTTAGAGAGCGTGCTGACGCTGAGAGCAGTGAAGACGCAGCACGTCTGCTGCTGTATTGAGGACCCCGAGTGTGGCCGGATGCAAAGAGGAGAGGAGAGAGGAGTTGAGGGGGCAGAGGAGCATCATAGGCTTACCTCAAGACACAAACTGGACACCGGGTCCGCGCCTACAGGGTCCTTTATACCCAGTATGGATCACAGGCATACCAGGAGGACTACAAGTCCCTGGTCAACCTGAAGCTAAACCCTTGACAGGACTAGGAACCACGAAGGCCCCGGCATCCAGGGATACTGGTTGCCAGAGAAAGGTCCTACTACCAAGCGACAGGTGAAGGAACAGCACGACACAGAAGCTAGGCCCAGTTGCAGGCTGGCCCGGAGCTTAGAGAGAGGGAGACACGGACCAGGAGGCCTTATACCCGCTCACTAGGGAGAAGTCCTGAGGTGCACCCTTCCTACCGAGTACCCTGGACCGTACCTGACATCCGCACCAGTAAAGGTACTGAAGTGAATCCCCTGTCTCTGTCAGTTACTCCTGCTGCGCCATCTCTCCTGCACCACAAGCCCCAGCATCACCACCATTTGCACCTACACTGTCCCAGGGGCCCGCTCCACCTGTGGGGAGCAGAAACATCCCAGCTGCCATCCAATCACTGCCCGGAGGTCTGCAGCAGCGCTGGTAACCATTACCGGAAACCACAGGTGGCGTCACGAGACAAACTGTATACTAAAACCCCTTTTTAAAGAGAGACCCAGAGTACGGGCCCGGGAGCCGACTGCCGTGACCTCCTAAACAAGGTAAAAGGCCCGGGTACCGAGTCCCCTATATTTCCCCTGGGTGACACACCTTATCGCAGCTACCAGGTACACATGCATTGGCCAATTTATGCTCCAAGATTTCTCTTTTATTTTCTACAGCAGTAATGCTATTCAAACTTCATATATTTCATGTTCTCATACTTAGCGTTACACTTAGCGTTACAGTGTGCTACTTCGTTTGCTAGTTGTATATGGAGGTGGTTGCCCCTAGTAAGCACCTGTTCACACCTATTTCTTGTTTTGGAAATGCCGGTCAGTTTTTTTCTGTTTCTGAATCAGTAATTTAACGTATGTACACAGTGAATGCACCAGCAGAATAGTGAGTGCAGCTCTGGGGTATAATACAGGATGTAACTCAGGATCAGTAATGTAATGTATGTACACAGTGACTGCACCAGCAGAATAGTGAGTGCAGCTCTGGAGTATAGTACAGGAGGTAACTCAGGATCAGTAATGTAATGTATGTACACAGTGACTGCACCAGCAGAATAGTGAGTGCAGCTCTGGAGTATAATACAGGATGTAACTCAGGATCAGTAATGTAATGTATGTACACAGTGACTACACCTGCAGAATAGTGAGTACTGCTCTGGAGTATAATACAGGATGTAACTCAGGATCAGTAATGTAATGTATGTACACAGTGACTGCACCAGCAGTATAGTGAGTGCAGCTCTCGAGTATAATACAGGATGTAACTCAGGATCAGTAATGTAATGTATGTACACAGTGACTGCACCAGCAGAATAGTGAGTGCAGCTCTGGAGTATAATACAGGAGATATCTCAGGATTAGTGATGAGCGCGCATACTCGCCACTGCTCGGTACTCTCAGTACTCGAGATGCTCGGAGCTCGCCGAGTACTTGAGTGATGCTCGGGCGGGAGCTAGGGTCCCCGTCCTGCATGTCTGGCGCTATTTAGAGCACCAATCATGGGGGGATTGTCTGCCACTCACTGTAATGCCACAGCCATGGTGGTTGTGGCATTACAGTGATTGCCCAAATCGAAGGGAACAGTGCTCACAGTGAAACATGAAAAGCCGGCAATTCATCAGCGGCATACACCGGTACCCGACAATTTATAACAGAAAGAATAGAGAATCACACATAGATTAGATAGATAGAAACATGTCAGTCACATATATAATAAGTACAGTGACAGTGTTGATTACTGTACTTGTCATTAAGTGTTAAAATAAAGGATTTATTAAAAAAAAATTTGCGTGGGGTTCCCCGTAATTTTAGTCTCTAGCGGAGGTTAAGCAGACGGCTGGGGCAGATGTTTGAAGCCTGGGAAGGGGGTAATACCCACGGAGCTTCCCAGGCTACTAATATCAGCCCCCAGCTGAATACATAGCCTTTACTAGCTATTAAAATGGGGGACCCCCCAAAAAAAATGACGTGGGGTCCCCCCTATTTTAGTAGCTAGCAAAGGCTAGTCAGACAGCTGGGGGCTGAGATTAATAGCCCAGGAAGGGTGCCATGAATATTGGCCCCCTCCCAGGCTAGAAACACCAGCCGTCAGCCGCCCCAGAAATGGCGCATCCATAGGATGCGCCAACTCTGGCACTTAGCCTCGCTCTTCCACGCTGCCCTGGTGCGGTGGCTGTGGGGTAATAGGGTTGGGGTTGATGTCAGCTTATAATGCCAGCTGACATCAAGCCCAGGTTAGTAATGGAGAGGCGTCTATAAGACACCCCCATTACTAACCCCATAGTCAAAGTTAAAGAAAAACACAAACACCCAGAATAAAGTCCTTTAATTGAAATAAAGACACAATTCTTTATTGTTCTAAATTAAACCATACTTACCGTCACGCCCATTCCAGCTGTAGCATGATAGATAGATAGAAACATGTTTCTATCTATCTAATCTATGTGTGATGCTCTATTCTTTCTGTTCTAAATTGTCGGGTACCGGTGAATGCCGCTGCTGAATTGCCGGACGGCTTTTTTAAAGAAACGGGTGCATGAAAATCGGAGGGCACTAGTGTGTTCCAAGTGCCCTGCTATGTTTTTCATGCACCCTCCTATATACCCTGCCTGCCTGTCTGCCTATATATTCTGCCTGCCTGACGTTTAATTGAGCACCGTTCCCATCGATTTGGGCAATTTTTGACCTTCTGCAGACCGCCGGGGGGGACCAACAGAAAAATGCTTGAGTTTCCCATAGACTTACATTGGGCTCGTTGCTCGGGTCGAGCACCCGAGTATTTTACTGCTCACTCATCACTACTCAGTATCAGTAAAGTAATGTATGTACACAGTGACTGTACCAGCAGAATAGTGAGTGCAGCTCTGGAGTATAATACAGGATGTAACTCAGGATCAGTAATGTAATGTATGTACACAGTGACTGTACCAGCAGAATAGTGAGTGCAGCTCTGGAGTATAATACAGGATGTAACTCAGGATCAGTAATGTAATGTATGTACACAGTGACTGCACCAGCAGAATAGTGAGTGCAGCTCTGGAGTATAATACAGGATGTAACTCAGGATCAGTAATGTAATGTATGTACACAGTGACTGCACCAGCAGAATAGTGAGTGCAGCTCTGGAGTATAATACAGGATGTAACTCAGGATCAGTAATGTAATGTATGTACACAGTGACTGCACCAGCAGAATAGTGAGTGCAGCTCTGGAGTATAATACAGGATGTAACTCAGGATCAGTAATGTAATGTATGTACACAGTGACTGCACCAGCAGAATAGTGAGTGCCGCTCCGGAGTATAATACAGGATGTAACTCAGGATCAGTAATGTAATGTATGTACACAGTGACTTCACCAGCAGAATAGTGAGTGCAGCTCTGGAGTATAATACAGGATGTAACTCAGGATCAGTAATGTAATGTAATGAACACAATGACTTCACCAGCAGAATAGTGAGTGCAGCTCTGGAGTATAATACAGGATGTAACTCAGGATCAGTAATGTAATGTATGTACACAGTGACTGCACCAGCAGAATAGTGAGTGCCGCTCCGGAGTATAATACAGGATGTAACTCAGGATCAGTAATGTAATGTATGTACACAGTGACTGCACCAGCAGAATAGTGAGTGCAGCTCTGGAGTATAATACAGGAGGTAACTCAGGATCAGTAATGCAATGTATGTACACAGTGACTGCACAAGCAGAATAGTAAGTGCAGCTCTGGAGTATAATACAGGATGTAACTTGGGATCACTAATGTAATGTATGTACACAGTGACTGCACCAGCAGAATAGTGAGTGCAGCTCTGGGGTATAATACAGGAGGTAACTCAGGATCAGTAATATAATGTATGCACACAGTGACTGCACCAGCAGAATAGTGAGTGCAGCTCTGGAGGATAATACAGGAGATAACTCAGGATCAGTAATGTTATGTATGTACACAGTGACTGCACCAGCAGAATAGTGAGTGCAGCTCTGGAGGATAATACAGGATGTAACTCAAGATCAGTAATGTAATGTATGCATACAGTGACTGCACCAGCAGAATAGTGAGTGCAGCTCTGGAGGATAATACAGGAGATAACTCAGGATCAGTAATGTAATGTATGTACACAGTGATTGCACCAGCAGAATAGTGAGTGCATCTCTGGAGTATAATACAGGATGTAACTCAGGATCAGTAATGTAATGTATGCACACAGTGACTGCACCAGCAGAATAGTGAGTGCAGCTCTGGAGGATAATACAGGATGTAACTCAGGATCAGTAATGTAATGTATGTACACAGTGACTGCACCAGCAGAATAGTGAGTGCAGCTCTGGAGTATAATACAGGACATAACTCAGGATCAGTAATGTAATGTATGTACACAGTGACTGCACAAGCAGAATAGTGAGTGCAGCTCTGGAGTATAATACAGGATGTAACTCAGGATCAGTAATGTAATGTATGTACACAGTGACTGCAGCAGCAGAATAGTGAGTGCAGCTCTGGAGTATAATACAGGATGTAACTCAGGATCAGTAATGTAATGTAATGTACACAGTGACTGCACCAGCAGAATAGTGAGTGCAGCTCTGATCAGCTGCTGCTCAGTGTGCTGATTGTGGGTGTGGTGGTTGCAGATCCTGGTGTGTGCTCCTGATCTCTCTGAGAACCAACATCTCTCCACCTGGGGACCTGCTCTCTCTCCTACACAGGGAGGGAGGGCGTTTCCTGGAATGAGTGATGGAGCCAAGTCCCAGGCTTCTGCTTCCCGAACCAGGCCGGCGGGGGCAGGAGATACCAGCAACTGGCCTGCACATCGGAGGACTCGGGGGTGAGATGCTCCACCAGGAGTCGCAGCAATGTGGCTCCTACTCCCCCCGGGACTGTGGAGACTCCCAGAAGCCACAAGGCTTCCAGCATGGAAAGCTGAATGCTCACGGAGGTGAGGCCGACCTCACTGAGGGAGGTTGGGGGCTGCAGGGACCCCGTGAGTCTGTATCCACCTATGCCTCCCGGGTCATGATCCACCTCCATGAGTATGAAGATGCAAGTAAGCTGGTCAGGAGACTTCGGGAGTAGCTGCGCTGCACAAGCGCCAAAGCTGCGGGGGGCCTCCAAACAGAGGAAGGCAAAACTCCAGGCTGAGGTAAAGAGGCTGACCAGTGAGATTCATCTGCTGGAACTTAGGAAAGCTGACATCAGGGAGCAGAGTGGTCCATTTAAGGAAAAACTAATTAATGAAGACCGCTTCAGAGAAATGGCTGATACCAGAGAGCAAAGGCAGATGGGGCTGCAGCCTGAGAGCCAGGTGGATGATGAGAGTGATGATGACCAGCAGGAATCCCCACCTGGCAGCCTGCAAAGTCACCCGCAGGACAGGCGACATTGACATCCGGTCGCAGTTCTGCCAGCTCTGGGCAGGACAGCGACAGCAGTGGCCAGGGAGGGACGCTAATGGCAGAAATAAAGCTCCTGGAGTCCCCAGTGTGCCTCCAAAACTTCCATCTTGGTGACGATTTACCAGAAGAGGCACCTGGGGGCCACAAAAAGGCTAAGAAGATCAAGCCAAAGCTGCAGGAAGCGGTAAGCTATGTCTATACCCCCCTCCCTGTACCCCCTGAGTTGGCGTCAGGCTCAGCTCGCTGTATAAGCCCCATTGCCCAGCCCAGCCCGGGTTCTGCTGTGGATCCGGTGCAAAGGAGAGGGGAGATTGCACAGCGCGGTAGTGAGGCGCAGAGCTCCGTCTCTGCTTGTAGTAGCGGGGACGCAGCAGGAGGTGCATCAGCCGAGAGGCTGGACAGTGAGGGCGGCCCGGCGGCGGGCGTTCGGTCAGGCCACGATGCTGTGGTGCGCTCCTCAGTGGGAGGGGGGAGCTGCCCGGTGTCGGGGGCAGCTCCGGTAGCCTTGGCGCCTCTGAATGCTGTTGCCGCTGATCACTTAGTTGAGGAGCGGCGGCAGTGTGAGGGGGCTGTCGGGGCTGAGCGTTTCGGTCCTCCCATGAAAGTGCTATTTTGTGTTGGCGTCGCTGATCCGGAAGATCCTAATGCTGAAGATCAGCAGCGCCTCACAACAGCTAAAGATCAGCGGCGCATTATACCAAATGCCAAACAGAAATTACCGACTGATGATGTGGAGGGCACACACAAGACCAAGGGTGAGGTCGCCTCCAGTTCTATGGAGGTGACTGAGCCCCTTGTGCCTGATGCAGAGGTCAAAAGGTCATCCACCATTGTCACTGGTCCAGCAGGAATGAATGTGGTGGTGGGTGTGAATGAGGCCAATTCATTGTCTAGTGGTGTTGTTGCTGGTTTGGTGGAGGGTGAGATGGAGGTGGGTAATAGTGATGCTGTTGGGGCTGATGTAGTCACTGGTCTGGTTTCCCCCCCAGGGGTGGCAACGCTTGTCCAGAGTTATGCCAGTGTCTCCTCCGGGGCAAATAAGGCGTCCTCCTCGTCTCCGGGCTTTGGGGACGGCATGTTGCAACGGCGCCTTCTGGAGGATCTAAAGAAGGGGGAGAGATCACTAATGGTAGAGAGTCGAGAGGTTGATCTATCCTTCTGGATAGAGAGGCATGGCCTCGGGGCCTTCCGAGAGCAAAAAGGGGGGGATACAGTGTGGTCCCTCCCAACAGCTGGGCCAGGCAGTGTGCGCAGGAATGTGGTCCGTCTTCGGTGGAGGGGCAGTGATGCATGTCCTCCAAGGTCTAAAGTTGTGGAGCTCCTGCTGAGGATGGGCTTCAAGGCGATTGACATCTACGCCTTGATACATCCCTATTCCACGCCTGAGTTTGATGTCAGCTTTGTTCGGCCGGAGGGGCTTGAGCTCTTCTGGATGAATTATGAGTTGGGAAAAAATGAGCCCGACTGGCGAGACTTTGCCGTTCAGGCAGTGTCTCGCCAAAACCAGATCAAGAAAGTGACTGTGATGACTCATAACGAGTCGCTTTCTTGTTATGACATTATGACGTGGCTTGGTCGGTATGGAGAGGTGGTGGAGATGCCAAAGAAAAACCGCGACGAGTTTGGTATCTGGTCAGGGGCCTGGACGTTTATGGTAAAACTTAAGCGTTCAGGTGGTACGGTTGCCCACATTCCATCGTCTGCCTTCCTGGGTAGGGATCATATCCTGGTCTTCTACCAGGTGCAACCGAAGCTCTGTCACAGGTGCGGTGACCCCACATACTTCAGTGCAAACTGCACTGTGCAGAAATGTGCGTTGTGTGGGGGTGTCGGCCATCTTGCTGCCTCTTGTGTGGAGATTAGGTGCCACCTGTGTGGTGAGTTAGTTCACCCATTCAGCCGGTGTCCTCGCTCCTTCGCTAATGCAGTCGAGATCCCGGTGGGAGAAAGCCGTGAGGCCGATTTTGCTGGGGAGGGGACTAGCAGGGATGGGGGAGCTGAGGGGCCAGTGAAGAAAAGCAATAAAAAGACGCCTTCCCAGCTGAGTCGTCTAGACAAGCGCAGACAGGAGAGGGAGCAAGGCGAGCCACAGGATATTGGGGCGGACCCTGTTCTGGATGCCAGTGTTGCTGCTGAGGCCCCGAGGGATGATGAGTTGGATGAGGAGGTCAGGAGGATCCACAGGGAGGAAACTGCCTCTGAATCCTCCCATTATGAAAGTATGGATGAGGATAATAAGCGGTGACTAGAGAACAAGCGTAAGCTCGGCACCAAAAAGAAGAGAAAGAAGGGAGATAAAACATCTTCTCCCGCTCTGACCAAGGTACCTAAGGAAGGTAAAACTGACTCCCCTCTGGTTGGTCTTTCTAACCGGTTCCAAGTCCTTGATAACATCTCTTCCTCAGAAGAGGAGGCTGAGGGTGAGGTTCCTGCTTCGGCGGAGCTTACAGGGGGCGCCGAGTCTCCTTCTCCTGGGGATGCAAGGTCCTTGGGGGGAGGGACTGGCCCAGAGTCCGGAGACGAGGACAAAAAAAGAAGGAAAAATGTGGGAATGGACACCTCTGTATCATTAAAGAGGGGGAATGATTCCTCCTCTGAGGCAGAGGGTAAGGGGAGTGGGAAGAAGAAAGCCATCTAACTCAATCACCAATGATGGCGGTACCCACTCCTTTGACGCTGGCGTCCATTAATGTCGCCAGCATTAAGTCAAATATGGCTAGATTTGCGGCCTTTGATTTTCTCAGCCGGGTTGAAGCTGACATTTTCTTTTTGCAAGAGACCAGGCTACCAAATATGGCAGAGGTGTTTATAGCTAAGAGGGAGTGGAGACTCGGGCCCTCCTATTCGGGAGGTGCCTGATATTAGATGTCCTCATGAAGGGACAGGAGCTTCGGCTCATTAACATCTATGGTCCCCAATCTAAGTGGGACCAGAAGTGTCTCTTTATGAGGATCAAGCCCTACCTTTTTATGAGTCGGCAGGTCATTTTTGGAGGGGACTTCAACACTGTCCCGAGGTCCCGGGATAGAGGGGGTTCCAGAGACAAGCTGACTTATGATAGCATCGCCCTTAATAGTATAGCTAGTGAGGCTCGCCTGGTGGATGTCCACATCCGGCACACCGCAGGCCACGAGGGGTTCACCTATCATAGAGGTAACTGTAGGTCCAGGATAGACAGGTTTTATTTAAAGGAGGAAGCCATCTCTTCAGCAGTATCATAGAATCATAGAATCATAGAATCATAGAATGGTAGAGTTGGAAGGGACCTCCTGGGTCATCTGGTCCAATCCCCTGCTCAAAGCAGGATTCACTAAATCATCTCAGACAGATGTCTGTCCAGCCTCTGTTTGAAGACGTCCATTGAAGGGGAACTCACCACCTCTCGTGGCAGCCTGTTCCACTCATTAATCACCCTAACTGTCAAAAAGTTTTTTCTAATATCTAATCTGTGTCTCCTCCCATTTAGTTTCATCCCATTGCTTCTAGTCTTTCCTTGTGCAAATGAGAATAAAGATGATCCTTCTACAATGTGACAGCCCTTGACATATTTGTATACAGCTATTAAGTCTCCTCTCAGTCTTCTTTTTTGCAAGCTAAACATTCCCAAATCCTGCAACCGTTCCTCATAGGACATGGTTTGCAGACCAGTCACCATTCTGGTCGCTCTTCTCTGAACTTGCTCCAGTTTGTCTATGTCTTTTTTAAAATGTGGTGCCCAAAACTGTACACAGTATTCCAGATGAGGTCTGACCAAAGAGGAGTAAAGACCGATAATGACTTCACGTGATCTAGACTGTATGCTTCTGTTAATACTAGAGATGAGCGTTGTTCTACTCGAACTGTTCGCCAATCTCAAATTCGAGCTGTTTTGGGCGGTGTTCGAGCCGTTCGGCGAACACGAACGATTTGAGAAAAATTCGGCTGTTCGAGGTTATGTTCGATAACTGTTCGTGCACCCAAATCATAACTGTTTTTTTTCTCAGTAATGATGAAAATTAATGTTAATACGCAGTTTGAGTGTACAGCGGGGTGGGGGGAGGGGCAGGGGATGGATCTCTGCAGGAACAATGAAGATCTCCATTTTTTTTTTCTCTTTCCCGCATTTACAGTGGGGAGGTGCAATCTGTCAGCCTATCAGCAGCGCACACACGGAGCAAAGTGATTTTTTTCACACAAGCAAGGGCATGTGTCATTGGCAGTGTATGTCACATGTCCTTGCCCTATAAGACCAAGCCATTTTCCCCGTCGCCACCATTTTCTCACTGCTGCAGCTGCGTGTTAGACGGCACCGCTGTTGCTGTGTGCGCTATACCTTGTTAATTTCAAGCCAATTTTCGCACAAATCTACAGATAGCTTGGGAGTAGGGAATAGTTGTGATTGCAGTCCTTTTAAGGACTAGGTTACAGCATTTCCTACGACTTTTATCAGGCAGGTCTGTGCTCTTAAATAGATAAATTGTGGCAATAAAGACTAATTGTAATTGCAGTCCTTTTCAGGACTAGGTTACATCAGTTCCTATCAGTTTTTGCCAGGCAGGTCTGTGCCAGTGCTGTGCAAGTTTTTTTCACAGCATTTGGCTGAATCTAGCAAAGCTAATCCTTTTTGGCCTATTGCAGAGTGTGTTAGTCAGTGGAGTAGCCTATCTGTGTTGCAAGATATACCACCTGTGTATAGAATACCAATTTTTTTACTGCACCTAGTGAAGTAAAATATTTTGGGCATAGCATCATTCTATTAGTCCATCTATACTGACCTCCATCAGGTTGCAAATTGAATATAATTTTTTTCTGCATCTAGCTCTGAAAAAAAATTTGGGCTTCTAGCAGTGTGTGGGACTTATTCTATTAGTCCATCTATCCTGACCTCCATCAGGTTGCAAACTGAATATAATTTTTTTCTGCATCTAGCTCTGAAAAAATATTTGGCCTTCTAGCAGTGTGTGGGACTTTCTCTATTAGTCCATCTATACTGACCTCCATCAGGTTGCAAATTCAAAATAATTTTTTGTCTGCATCTAGCTCTGAAAAAATATTTGGCCTTCTAGCAGTGTGTGGGACTTTCTCTATTAGTCCATCTATACTGACCTCCATCAGGCTGCAAATTAAAAATAATTTTTATCTGCATCTACCTCTGAAAAAATATTTGGCCTTCTAGCAGTGTGTGGGACTTTCTCTATTAGTCCATCTATACTGACCTCCATCAGGTTGCAAACAGAATATATTTTTTTCTGCATCTACCTCTGAAAAAATATTGGGCTTCTAGCTGTGTGTGGGACTTGTTCTATTAATCCATCTATACAGACCTCCATCAGGTTGCAAACTGAATATATTTTTTTTCTGCATCTAGCTCTGAAAAAATATTTGGCCTTCTAGCAGTGTGTGGGACTTTCTCTATTAGTCCATCTATACTGACCTCCATCAGGTTGCAAATTCAAAATAATTTTTATCTGCATCTACCTCTGAAAAAATATTTGGCCTTCTAGCAGTGTGTGGGACTTTCTCTATTAGTCCATCTATACTGACCTCCATCAGGCAGCAAACTGAATATATTTTTTTTCTGCATCTACCTCTGAAAAAATATTTGGCCTTCTAGCAGTGTGTGGGACTTTCTCTATTAGTCCATCTATACTGACCTCCATCAGGTTGCAAATTAAAAATAACTTTTATCTGCATCTACCTCTGAAAAAATATTTGGCCTTCTAGCAGTGTGTGGGACTTTCTCTATTAGTCCATCTATACTGACCTCCATCAGGTTGCAAACTGAATATATTTTTGTTCTGCATCTACCTCTGAAAAAACAATTGGGCTTCTAGCTGTGTGTGGGACTTGTTCTATTAATCCATCTATACAGACCTCCATCAGGTTGCAAACTGAATATAATTTTTTTCTGCATCTACCTCTGAAAAAATATTTGGGCTTCTAGCTGTGTGTGGGACTTGTTCTATTAGTCCATCTATACTGATCTCCATCAGGTTGCAAACTGAATATAATTTTTTTCTGCATCTAGCTCTGAAAAAATATTTGGCCTTCTAGCAGTGTGTGGGACTTTCTCTATTAGTCCATCTATACTGACCTCCATCAGGTTGCAAATTAAAAATATTTTTTTTCTGCATCTACCTCTGAAAAAATATTTGGCCTTCTAGCAGTGTGTGGGACTTTCTCTATTAGTCCATCTATACTGACCTCCATCAGGATAGAAACTGAATATATTTTTTTTCTGCATCTACCTCTGAAAAAATATTGGGCTTCTAGCTGTGTGTGGGACTTGTTCTATTAATCCATCTATACAGACCTCCATCAGGTTGCAAACTGAATATAATTTTTTTCAGCATCTAGCTCTGAAAAAATATTTTGCCTTCTAGCAGTGTGTGGGACTTTCTCTATTAGTCCATCTATACTGACCTCCATCAGGTTGCAAATTAAAAATAATTTTTTGTCTGCATCTAGCTCTGAAAAAATATTTGGCCTTCTAGCAGTGTGTGGGACTTTCTCTATTAGTCCATCTATACTGACCTCCATCAGGCTGCAAATTAAAAATAATTCTTATCTGCATCTACCTCTGAAAAAATATTTGGCCTTCTAGCAGTGTGTGGGTCTTTCTCTATTAGTCCATCTATACTGACCTCCATCAGGTTGCAAACTGAATATATTTTTTTTCTGCATCTACCTCTGAAAAAATATTGGGCTTCTAGCTGTGTGTGGGACTTGTTCTATTAATCCATCTATACAGAACTCCATCAGGTTGCAAACTGAATATAATTTTTTTCTGCATCTACCTCTGAAAAAATATTTGGGCTTCTAGCTGTGTGTGGGACTTGTTCTATTAGTCCATCTATACTGACCTCCATCAGGTTGCAAACTGAATATAATTTTTTTCTGCATCTAGCTCTGAAAAAATATTTGGCCTTCTAGCAGTGTGTGGGACATTCTCTATTAGTCCATCTATACTGACCTCCATCAGGTTGCAAATTCAAAATAATTTTTATCTGCATCTACCTCTGAAAAAATATTTGGCCTTCTAGCAGTGTGTGGGACTTTCTCTATTAGTCCATCTATACTGACCTCCATCAGGTTGCAAACTGAATATATTTTTTTTCTGCATCTACCTCTGAAAAAATATTGGGCTTCTAGCTGTGTGTGGGACATGTTCTATTAATCCATCTATAAAGACCTCCATCAGGTTGCAAACTGAATATAATTTTTTTCTGCATCTACCTCTGAAAAAATATTTGGGCTTCTAGCTGTGTGTGGGACTTGTTCTATTAGTCCATCTATACTGACCTCCATCAGGTTGCAAACTGAATATAATTTTTTTCTGCATCTAGCTCTGAAAAAATATTTGGCCTTCTAGCAGTGTGTGGGACTTTCTCTATTAGTCCATCTATACTGACCTCCATCAGGTTGCAAATTAAAAATAATTTTTATCTGCATCTAGCTCTGAAAAAATATTTGGCCTTCTAGCAGTGTGTGGGACTTTCTCTATTAGTCCATCTATACTGACCTCCATCAGGCAGCAAACTGAATATATTTTTTTTCTGCATCTACCTCTGAAAAAATATTTGGCCTTCTAGTAGTGTGTGGGACTTTCTCTATTAGTCCATCTATACTGACCTCCATCAGGTTGCAAATTAAAAATAACTTTTATCTGCATCTACCTCTGAAAAAATATTTGGCCTTCTAGCAGTGTGTGGGACTTTCTCTATTAGTCCATCTATACTGACCTCCATCAGGTTGCAAACTGAATATATTTTTTTTCTGCATCTACCTCTGAAAAAACAATTGGGCTTCTAGCTGTGTGTGGGACTTGTTCTATTAATCCATCTATACAGACCTCCATCAGGTTGCAAACTGAATATAATTTTTTTCTGCATCTACCTCTGAAAAAATATTTGGGCTTCTAGCTGTGTGTGGGACTTGTTCTATTAGTCCATCTATACTGATCTCCATCAGGTTGCAAACTGAATATAATTTTTTTCTGCATCTAGCTCTGAAAAAATATTTGGCCTTCTAGCAGTGTGTGGGACTTTCTCTATTAGTCCATCTATACTGACCTCCATCAGGTTGCAAATTAAAAATATTTTTTTTCTGCATCTACCTCTGAAAAAATATTTGGCCTTCTAGCAGTGTGTGGGACTTTCTCTATTAGTCCATCTATACTGACCTCCATCAGGATAGAAACTGAATATATTTTTTTTCTGCATCTACCTCTGAAAAAATATTGGGCTTCTAGCTGTGTGTGGGACTTGTTCTATTAATCCATCTATACAGACCTCCATCAGGTTGCAAACTGAATATAATTTTTTTCAGCATCTAGCTCTGAAAAAATATTTTGCCTTCTAGCAGTGTGTGGGACTTTCTCTATTAGTCCATCTATACTGACATCCATCAGGTTGCAAATTAAAAATATTTTTTGTCTGCATCTACCTCTGAAAAAATATTTGGCCTTCTAGCAGTGTGTGGGACTTTCTCTATTAGTCCATCTATACTGACCTCCATCAGGATAGAAACTGAATATATTTTTTTTCTGCATCTACCTCTGAAAAAATATTGGGCTTCTAGCTGTGTGTGGGACTTGTTCTATTAATCCATCTATACAGACCTCCATCAGGTTGCAAACTGAATATATTTTTTTTCTGCATCTACCTCTGAAAAAATATTGGGCTTCTAGCTGTGTGTGGGACTTGTTCTATTAATCCATCTATACAGACCTCCATCAGGTTGCAAACTGAATATAATTTTTTTCTGCATCTACCTCTGAAAAAATATTTGGGCTTCTAGCTGTGTGTGGGACTTGTTCTATTAGTCCATCTATACAGACCTCCATCAGGTTGCAAACTGAATATAATTGTTTTCTGCATCTAGCTCTGAAAAAATATTTGGCCTTCTAGCAGTGTGTGGGACTTTCTCTATTAGTCCATCTATTCTGACCTCCATCAGGTTGCAAATTAAAAATAATTTTTTGTCTGCATCTAGCTCTGAAAAAATATTTGGCCTTCTAGCGGTGTGTGGGACTTTCTCTATTAGTCCATCTATACTGACCTCCATCAGGCTGCAAATTAAAAATAATTCTTATCTGCATCTACCTCTGAAAAAATATTTGGCCTTCTAGCAGTGTGTGGGACTTTCTCTATTAGTCCATCTATACTGACCTCCATCAGGTTGCAAACTGAATATATTTTTTTTCTGCATCTACCTCTGAAAAAATATTGGGCTTCTAGCTGTGTGTGGGACTTGTTCTATTAATCCATCTATACAGAACTCCATCAGGTTGCAAACTGAATATAATTTTTTTCTGCATCTACCTCTGAAAAAATATTTGGGCTTCTAGCTGTGTGTGGGACTTGTTCTATTAGTCCATCTATACTGACCTCCATCAGGTTGCAAACTGAATATAATTTTTTTCTGCATCTAGCTCTGAAAAAATATTTGGCCTTCTAGCAGTGTGTGGGACATTCTCTATTAGTCCATCTATACTGACCTCCATGAGGTTGCAAATTCAAAATAATTTTTATCTGCATCTACCTCTGAAAAAATATTTGGCCTTCTAGCAGTGTGTGGGACTTTCTCTATTAGTCCATCTATACTGACCTCCATTAGGTTGCAAACTGAATATATTTTTTTTCTGCATCTACCTCTGAAAAAATATTTGGCCTTCTAGCAGTGTGTGGGACGTTCTCTATTAGTCCATCTATACTGACCTCCATCAGGTTGCACATTAAAAATAATTTTTATCTGCATCTACCTCTGAAAAAATATTTGGCCTTCTAGCAGTGTGTGGGACTTTCTCTATTAGTCCATCTATACTGACCTCCATCAGGTTGCAAACTGAATATATTTTTTTTCTGCATCTACCTCTGAAAAAATATTTGGCCTTCTAGCAGTGTGTGGGACTTTCTCTATTAGTCCATCTATACTGACCTCCATCAGGTTGCAAACTGAATATATATTTTTTCTGCATCTACCTCTGAAAAAATATTTGGCCTTCTAGCAGTGTGTGGGACTTTCTCTATTAGTCCATCTATACTGACCTCCATCAGGTTGCAAACTGAATATATTTTTTTTCTGCATCTACCTCTGAAAAAATATTGGGCTTCTAGCTGTGTGTGGGACATGTTCTATTAATCCATCTATAAAGACCTCCATCAGGTTGCAAACTGAATATAATTTTTTTCTGCATCTACCTCTGAAAAAATATTTGGGCTTCTAGCTGTGTGTGGGACTTGTTCTATTAGTCCATCTATACTGACCTCCATCAGGTTGCAAACTGAATATAATTTTTTTCTGCATCTAGCTCTGAAAAAATATTTGGCCTTCTAGCTGTCACGGGTGTGTTGCCACGAAGATCATCACGAGTACACAGCCTGACTTCTCGCAGCTGACTTGTTGGTGCTTTGTGTTTTTTCGGCAGTGAAGGAGTTAATTCTCTCTCTCTCTGGGCTAGCTGAGGTCCAGCCTCGCCCAGCTGCAATCAATGCTTCTTTAGTGAGACTCCTTCATATCCCTGCAGGTCTGTTTGGGAGGTGTCGGTGAAAGCTTTTCATTCAGACTTACAGAGCGGATCGTGGTGTTTGGAGTTGCTGAGATAAGTGTATTTGGAAGTGTTTTTTCCCTTTCCTCGCTTTATCATTTATCTCCTTTCCCGTTGGTGTTCCCTCTGTTGTAGTTGTGTAGAAGTTGTATGCAAGGTGGTTTTGGTTTTTCCCTTGTACTGTCTCGTTCGTCTAAATACTGTGTGTGGGCATATTATTTCTGGTTCCCAATTGTTGTGATCGGGGTCCTTCTCAGGACTAGATTACTGAGGTGCAGGGATCCTCAGGAGGTAGGGGTTACGCTGGCGGCCTGGACCTCTGTACCTTTAACAGTACCTCCAGGTTGAGGGATTAGTCAGGGCCCCAGCTTAGGGTCAGCTTAGGCCCCCTACCTCCAGTATTCTGTGACAGTGTGACATTTTCACCGACCAACTTAGTTTTTCTCCAGCTACCATGGATCCAGTAGCCGGTCTAGCTCGGCAGTTGCAGAGTTTGTCCATGGGGCTGGCGGACGTTAGGTCCAAGGTTTTGCATCCTCTGGAGCAAGCCGGACCAGAACCTAAAGTAGCTCTCCCTGACAGGTTCACTGGGGGGCGGGACAAGTTTTTTGTTTTCCGGGAGGCATGCAAATTGTACTTTCGGCTGCGGCCTCGGTTATCGGGCAGCGAAGAACAAAGGGTGGGAATTGTCATCTCGCTCCTACAAGGGGACCCACAATCTTGGGCGTTCTCTCTTCCCCCAAGCCCCCCGGTTCTCCAGTCAGTGGATAGGTTTTTCGCTGCTCTGGGACTCGTATATGATGACCCAGATCGGATCTCCCTTGCTGAGTCTAAGTTACGTAGGATTCAGCAGGGAGATCGTCCGGCGGAGGAATTCTGTTCGGAGTTCCGTAGGTGGGCCACGGACACCCAGTGGAATGACCCGGCTCTTAGGAGCCAGTTTTGTCATGGTTTATCCGACAAATTACAGGATGTGTTGGCACAGTATGACTCTCCCGCGTCACTGGAAGCCGCTATGGCCCTTGCCATTCGCGTTGACAGACGGCTTCGGGAGAGGTGCGGGATAACTCTACCCCCTGTAATGTCTCCACCTCCTACAAGGTCCCCTCATATGGTGGTTCCCCTGGTCAGTCCGGAGGAGCCTATGCAATTAGGAGGGACATCATTTCGGGGAAGGGGACCGGTGGAGCGCCATAAGACAGGAAGGTGTTTCCTCTGCGGGAAAAAGGGACATTTTATTGGGGGGTGTCCATCCCGTCCCTTGCAGAGTAAAGAGTCGTCGAAAAAACTGTTGATCCCAGGTTGTGTGGTGGACGGCAATCTGGGAGTAGGTATTTCGTCCCTAGGTTCGTCTCAGTTTCTCGTACCGGCGGAGGTGGTGGTGGGTGCGAGAACTGAGAGGATATCTGTTCTTCTGGATAGTGGGGCCGGGGCTAATCTGGTTGATGCTCGGTTTGCCCGGGTTCAAGGTATGCGATTGAGTGAGTTGGCTAAACCCATCCCCATATTCTCGATCGATGCCAGGCCTCTCGGTCAGGGAAGTTTTTTGCAAGCTGTGCATGGCGTAAAACTTCAAGTGGGGGCAATACATAAAGAACTGTTGTCTTGCTACGTGTTGGAGGGTCTTCCCACTCCTATAGTGTTGGGCCTTCCTTGGTTAGCTAAGCATAACCTGGTTATTAATTGGCAAACCAGAGAGATAAGCCAATGGAGTAAATTCTGTAATAAAAACTGCATGAACACGGTCATCGGTGCGGTTACTCCTTGGGTCTTACCTCCATTTCTGGCGGACTTTGAGGATGTATTCTCGGAGAATGGGTGTCAGGAACTACCTCCTCATCGCGAGTATGACTGTTCTGTAAAACTGCTCCCTGAGGCCAAGTTACCTAAAGCTAGGTTGTATAACCTTTCTGGTCCTGAGAGGCAGGCCATGAAGGATTATATTTCTGAAAGTCTGGCTAAGGGGCATATTAGACCTTCATCTTCACCGGTGGCCGCGGGGTTCTTCTTTGTTAAGAAGAAAGATGGAGGCCTACGCCCTTGCCTGGATTTCCGTGAACTTAATCGGATTACGGTCCGAGATCCGTATCCGCTCCCACTTATTCCCGATCTCTTTAATCAGATCGTGGGCGCCAAATGGTTCTCTAAGTTGGATCTCAGGGGGGCGTACAATCTGATTAGGATGAAGGAGGGGGATGAGTGGAAGACGGCTTTTAACACTCCGGAGGGGCATTATGAGAACCTTGTCATGCCATTCGGTCTGACTAATGCCCCGGCGGTGTTTCAACACTTTGTTAATGATATTTTTCGCCACCTGGTGGGACAGTTTGTTGTCATTTATCTGGATGATATCTTAATTTACTCGCCGGATCTGGTGTCTCATCAGGAGCACGTTAGACAGGTGTTACAGATCTTGCGGGATAATAAACTGTATGCCAAGTGGGAAAAGTGTGTGTTCGCCGTACAGGAACTCCAGTTTTTAGGCTTCCTGGTTTCAGCGTCCGGTTTTCGTATGGACCCTGGGAAAGTGCGGGCAGTTCTTGAGTGGGATCGGCCGGAGAATCTTAAGGCACTACAACGTTTCCTGGGGTTTGCTAACTATTACCGGAAGTTCATTCGTAATTTCTCGTCCATGGTTAAGCCTCTCACAGACATGACTAAAAAGGGGACGGATTTTTCTAGGTGGTCTGACAAGGCTTGTCAAGCATTCTCCTCCTTGAAAAAATGTTTTGCCTCGGCACCCATACTCATTCAACCTGATGCGTCTCAGCCATTCTTTGTAGAGGTAGACGCTTCCGAGGTAGGGGTGGGAGCAGTATTGTCACAGGGTTCGTCCCCTGGTAAGTGGCATCCGTGCGCCTTTTTCTCTAAAAAATTGTCGTCCGCTGAGAGGAATTACGATGTCGGCAATAGGGAACTCTTGGCCATTAAGTTAGCTTTTGAGGAGTGGCGCCATTTTTTGGAGGGGGCAGTTCATCCGGTCACCGTCATCACCGATCACAAGAACCTGCTATATCTGGAGTCCGCTAAACGTCTGAATCCCAGACAAGCTAGGTGGTCATTGTTTTTTACCAGGTTTAATTTCGTCGTTACATATCGTCCTGGGTCTAAAAACGTAAAGGCGGATGCCTTATCTCGTAGTTTCCCTGGGGCCGGGAATACGGACGACCCGATTCCTATTCTTCAGGAGGGGGTGGTGGTTTCGGCAGTATGCTCTGAGCTGGAGGAGGAGATATTGGAGGCTCAGGGGGACGCCCCTGTTGGACCTCCGGGGAGACTGTTCGTTCCAGATCAGTTGCGACAAAAGGTGATCGAGGCACACCATAACTCAGTTTTTGCAGGACACCCGGGGAGTAAAGCAACTGTGGATCTCCTCTCGCGTCGGTTTTGGTGGCCTAACTTACATAAAGAGGTGGTAACTTTTGTCGCGTCCTGTGGGGTTTGTGCGCGCTCTAAGACCTCACATACCCGTCCGTCTGGGGCCCTTTTACCTTTGAAGATCCCGGAGCGTCCTTGGACTCATCTGTCTATGGACTTTATTACGGACCTCCCTCCGTCTTCAGGTAAAACGGTCATACTCGTTGTAGTGGACAGGTTCAGCAAGATGGCACATTTTATCGCTCTTCCGGCTCTCCCTAATGCTAAAACTCTTGCGCAGGTGTTCATTGGGGAGATTGTGAGGCTTCACGGGGTACCCTCCGAGGTGGTGTCTGATCGGGGGTCTCAGTTTGTGTCCAAGTTCTGGAAGGCGTTTTGTGCACGGCGGGGGATGCATTTGTCATTCTCGTCGGCTTTTCATCCTCAGACCAATGGTCAGACGGAACGTATGAACCAGAGCTTGGAGACATATCTCCGGTGTTTTGTGTCAGAGAACCAGGAGGACTGGGCTTCTTTCCTACCTCTGGCAGAGTTTGCTCTCAATAATAGGCGGAGCGAGTCCACTGGTAAGTCCCCGTTTTTTGGGGCATATGGTTTTCACCCCCAGTTTTGTACTTTCAGTAGGGGGGGCTCTTCGGGGGTTCCGGAGGAGGAACGATTTTCCTCATCTCTCGCTTCAGTATGGAGAGGGGTGCTGAAGAATCTGAATACTATGGGGAACCGATACAAACGTATGGCTGATAGGAGGAGAGTGTCTGGTCCGGACCTAAGTGTGAACGATCAGGTATGGTTGTCTACCAGGAATATTAAACTTAAGGTTCCCTCCTGGAAACTGGGTCCCAGGTTCATCGGGCCGTACAGAATCAGTTCTGTTATTAATCCGGTGGCATTCCGTCTTGACCTCCCCCCTACGTTTAAAATTCACTACGTGTTTCACAGATCATTGCTTAAGAGGTATGTGGCGCCGGTGGTACCGTCACCTTTACCTCCCCCTCCTGTGGTTGTCAATGGTAACTTGGAGTTCCAGGTATCGAGGGTCATTGATTCACGCTTTAATCGCCGGTCCCTTCAGTACTTGGTTCATTGGAAGGGGTATGGTCCTGAGGAGAGGATGTGGGTTCCTGCGTCGGATATTAACGCAGACCGATTAGTTCGGGCCTTCCACACGACTCACCCGAATAAACCTGGCCCTGAGGGTCCGGAGGCCCCTCGTAGAAGGGGGGGTACTGTCACGGGTGTGTTGCCACGAAGATCATCACGAGTACACAGCCTGACTTCTCGCAGCTGACTTGTTGGTGCTTTGTGTTTTTTCGGCAGTGAAGGAGTTAATTCTCTCTCTCTCTGGGCTAGCTGAGGTCCAGCCTCGCCCAGCTGCAATCAATGCTTCTTTAGTGAGACTCCTTCATATCCCTGCAGGTCTGTTTGGGAGGTGTCGGTGAAAGCTTTTCATTCAGACTTACAGAGCGGATCGTGGTGTTTGGAGTTGCTGAGATAAGTGTATTTGGAAGTGTTTTTTCCCTTTCCTCGCTTTATCATTTATCTCCTTTCCCGTTGGTGTTCCCTCTGTTGTAGTTGTGTAGAAGTTGTATGCAAGGTGGTTTTGGTTTTTCCCTTGTACTGTCTCGTTCGTCTAAATACTGTGTGTGGGCATATTATTTCTGGTTCCCAATTGTTGTGATCGGGGTCCTTCTCAGGACTAGATTACTGAGGTGCAGGGATCCTCAGGAGGTAGGGGTTACGCTGGCGGCCTGGACCTCTGTACCTTTAACAGTACCTCCAGGTTGAGGGATTAGTCAGGGCCCCAGCTTAGGGTCAGCTTAGGCCCCCTACCTCCAGTATTCTGTGACAGTGTGACACTAGCAGTGTGTGGGACTTTCTCTATTAGTCCATCTATACTGACCTCCATCAGGTTGCAAATTAAAAATAATTTTTATCTGCATCTAGCTCTGAAAAAATATTTGGCCTTCTAGCAGTGTGTGGGACTTTCTCTATTAGTCCATCTATACTGACCTCCATCAGGTTGCAAATTAAAAATAATTTTTTGTCTGCATCTAGCTCTGAAAAAATATTTGGCCTTCTAGCAGTGTGTGGGACTTTCTCTATTAGTCCATCTATACTGACCTCCATCAGGTTGCAAATTCAAAATAATTTTTTGTCTGCATCTAGCTCTGAAAAAATATTTGGCTTTCTAGCAGTGTGTGGGACTTTCTCTTTTAGTCCATATATACTGACCTCCATCAGGCTGCAAATTAAAAATAATTTTTATCTGCATCTACCTCTGAAAAAATATTTGGCCTTATAGCAGTGTGTGGGACTTTCTCTATTAGTCCATCTATACTGACCTCCATCAGGTTGCAAACTGAATATATTTTTTTTCTGCATCTACCTCTGAAAAAATATTGGGCTTCTAGCTGTGTGTGGGACTTGTTCTATTAATCCATCTATACAGACCTCCATCAGGTTGCAAACTGAATATAATTTTTTTCTGCATCTAGCTCTGAAAAAATATTTGGCCTTCTAGCTGTGTGTGGGACTTGTTCTATTAGTCCATCTATACTGACCTCCATCAGGTTGCAAATTGAATATAATTTTTTTCTGCATCTAACCCAGCCAATAGTTTTGGCCTAATACCACAGTTTGGCCACTCAGCTCTGCTCGGTTCCCATCCATTGTTTATTTGTGCAAACAACTCCAGAGTTGTGAATTAGTTAACCACCAAAATGAGTGGAAAAAGGCCTGCTGCTGGTGGAAAGGGGAATAGGCGTGTTGGGAAGGGGAAAAAAGGTTGTGTCCATGGGGTAGATGTTAAAGCAACAGTAACATCTGCAGAAGAAAGACCATCTTCCAGCCAAACTAAAATGTCTACTTCTTTTAGCGGACAATGTGATAAGATCCCTTTCTTACGGCCACGCCAATCGCTACAAATTCCAGATGAGGCACAAAAACAGCAGGTGCTTCAACGGATATCAAGTGCTCCTTTAAGTGGGCTCTCCTCCACATCAACTTCAACATCACAAATACTCCAGTCCTCAAAGGTGTCACCCCAATCGCACTTGCTTCCTCACAGCTCCCAAATCTCCAGCTGCCCGTCTGAGTATGAGGTAGAACAGATGGTTGAGTCTGCAGAGCTGTTTACTCATACTATAGCCTGGGAATCAGAGGTCGACTCCAGCGCTTCTGTGAATCCAGACGAGGAAATGATCTGCACTGATGCCCAGAATCTTTATGAGTCGGATCCAGGACCAGACGCAGAAGGTTCTGACCATAATGTAGACCCTCATTCCCAAACTGTAACTCCTGTTGGTGGAGACAATGAGGAAAACGATGATGAGACTCAAATACCTGATTGGAGCGACAACTTTAGTTTTTTGTCAGGGCAGGAACAGGTTGGCTCTGAGGACGACGGGTGTGATAACGCACAGGGTGATGATGATGAGGTTGGAGATCCCACTTACTGTCAACCCACAGTCAGCCAAGAGATGAGGTCAGCAGAGGAGGTGGAGGAAGATGCTAGTGACGACGAGGTCAGGTTGCGCCTTCCTGGACAGAGACGTAGTACTGGAAGCACGTCAACAACTGCATCCTCAAACACAACTCTGCCTCTCACCACAAGTTGTGGTGGCTCTTCAGGTCGCATGGGTGCTAAGCCTTGCATAGCCTGGGCATTTTTTCAGATCGATAAAGATGACCCAACTCGTGTTATCTGTAACGTTTGTCAGCAAAAGCTAAGTAGAGGCCAAAAAATACATAGTTTGAGTACTTCATGCATGAACCGGCACATGGACATGAATCATAAGTTGCAGTGGGAAGCTCAGTGTGCTACAATGCGGCCTAGCCGGCCGGGCCAACCACCGTCTGCCATATCTTGTGCATCCGCGGCCTCTTCATCCTCTGTGACTGGGGCGACAGCGTTCACACCTGTTTTGGGGCGCAGACCTGCCACCTCTTTACCCGCAACAGCCAGCGTGATTGGCAGGTCATCATTTTCTTTGGAGGTGGTAACACCAGCTGGTGTTGAGCGCTGTCCGACATCGATAGCACCACCTTTGGATCAAGGCAACCTAACATGTCCGCCTGCATCTTCCTCACAGACCGGCAGTTTGCCGGGGACACCCTTATCAACCCCGTCTAAGCACAATAGCCAGCCCTCGGTCCCTCAGATGTGGACAAGTAAAAGACCATTTCCTCCTAGCCATGAGAAAGCTAAGAGGTTGAATTTCACCATCTGCAAGCTCTTGGCTACAGAAATGCTGCCTTTCCGCCTGGTGGACACAGAGGATTTTCGAGACCTTATGTCCGTCGCAGTGCCCCAGTTCCAGATGCCCAGTCGGCACTACTTCTCAAAGAAAGGTGTGCCTGCGCTCCACCAGCATGTCGCACACAACATCACCGCTTCTTTGAGAAACTCTGTGTGTGACAGGGTGCATTTCACCACAGACACTTGGACGAGTAGGCATGGACAGGGGCGTTACATGTCGCTGACTGGGCACTGGGTAACTATGGTGACAGCAGGACAAGGGGCTGCTGTCCAAGTCTTGCCGTCCCCACGAGTTGTGCGTCAATCCTCTTTATGTCAAAGTTCCTCCACTGCTTCTGCCTCCTGAACCTCCTCTCGGTCTTCCACCTGCACCCAAAGCCTGTCTGGTCATGCCACAAGCTTTCTAACTGCGCAGAAGGGATCCTGCACACCTCCTTACTATGCTGGCAGTAGGGCTCAACGTCATCAGGCGGTTTTTACTTTGAAATGTCTGGGAAATGTGAGTCACACAGCTGAGGAGTTGTGGTCAGCTCTGGAGAACCAATTTCATGAATGGTTGTCTCCACTGGACCTGAAACCAGGGAAGGCCGTGTGCGACTATGCTGCAAACCTGGGTGCGGCCCTTCGCCGGGGCAATGTCACACACGTGCCTTGTATGGCTCACGTGTTGAACCTGGTTGTCCAGCAATTTTTAGCCCACTATCCCAGACTAGATGGCCTTCTGCAGAGGGCACGGTCGCTGTGTGCTCACTTCCGCCGTTCGCATCCCGCAGCTCAGCGACTTACATCTCTACAGAAGTCGTTGGGCCTGCCACTTCACCGGCTAAAATGCGATGTGCCTACCCGGTGGAATTCAACTCTGCACATGTTGCAGCGACTGTGGCAGCACCGACAAGCCCTGGTGCAATACGTTCTGACGTATAGCCTGGGCCAACGAGATCCAGAGGTGGGGCAAATCACGCTGGAGGAGTGGTCTCAGATCAGGGACCTATGCACCCTTCTGCACAGTTTTGAAATGGCGACGAAGATGTTTAGTGCTGACGATGCCATTATCAGCATGACTATTCCGGTGATTTACATGCTGGAGCACATGTTAAACAGAATTCGGAGTCAGGTGGTGGCACAAGAGGAGGTGGAGGAAGTAGAGGAGGAGGAGTTGTATGCGGAAGGGCTAACATCTGCAAGGTCCAGACGGTCGGCAGCACCAAGGCGACAGGCATGTGAGGGTGGGGGAGATGGTTTTACCAGGGCGCATGGTAGCAGCCAAACTAGTGAGGAAGGTGCAGGAGCCCAGGAAGAAGTGGAGGACGAACTGATTGAAGACTCATCAGACGAGGGAGACCTTGATCACATTTCTGTTGTGCGAGGTTGGGGGCAGAGGACAGAGGAAGGAAGCATGATTGTTACCTCGCCAACAACACAACAGGGACTTGGTGCTCCTGGATGCGCAACACACATGAGTGCCTTCTTGCTGCACTACCTGCAACATGACCCTCGAATTGTGAGAATTAGAAATAATCCTGACTACTGGGTTGCCACACTGTTAGATCCCCGGTACAAAAGTAAATTTGCAGAAATTATTCCTGCCATAGAAAGGGATGCACGCATGCAGGAGTATCAGCAGAGACTGTTGCAGAATCTTACATGTGCTTTTCCACAAAACACCAGTGGTGCACGTAGTGAATCTCACAGTTCCAACTTGCCAACCGTGGGACCGTCACATGTTCAGCACTCAAACCGTAACAGAACCACAGTATCTGCTGGTAACTTCAATTTTGCGGAATCATTTCACCACTTTTTTAGCCCATGCTTTGCAAGGCCACAGGAGACAAGAAGTCTGACACATAGTCAACGCCTAGAGACGATGGTACAGGAGTATCTCCAAGTAAACACTGAAGCCATGACTGTGTCACTGGACCCTTGCTTTTTTTGGGCTTCCAATCTGGATAAATGGCCGGAGCTAGCCACTTACGCCTTGGAGATCTTGTCATGCCCCGCAGCCAGCGTTCTGTCTGAACGTGTGTTCAGCGCTGCTGGTGGTGTGCTGACAGATAAGCGCATGCGGCTCTCCACTGATAATGTAGACAGACTCACGTTCATAAAGATGAACAAATCATGGATCCGAAACGACTTTTCTACCCCTGTGTCATCCTGGGGAGAGTAAAAGCTTGATGATTGGTTAAAATCACCCTACCAACCGTTTTAAGCTTTCAAATTACTAATCATGTTTATCTGTATCTTGGCTGGAAAATAATTTGGGCTTTGTAGCAGTGTGCAGCACTTATTCTATTAGGCCATCTATAATAAGCTCCACCAGATTTAAAATTACTAATCATGTTTATCTGTATCTTGACTGGAAAATAATTTGGGCTTTGTAGCAGTGTGCAGCACTGATCCTATTAGGCCATCTATACTAAGCTCCACCAGATTTAAAATTAATAATAATTTTTAGCTGCATCTAGCCCGGAAAATAATTTTGGGGCTCCGAGATGCGCAAGACACATAAGTGCCTTCTTGCTGCACTACCTGCAACATGACCCTCATATTGTCAGAATTCGAAGTAATCATGACTACTGGGTTGCCACACTCTTAGATCCCCCAAACTTTTCGATCAACCTTTTCATTTTAATAAAGACCAAAAAAATGGTCATTTTTGAAATTATAAGCATTAGCAGGTTATTAGAAACTGAAATCAAACAGTTTTCAACTCAAAACTTTATTCTAGGTGATGTTACATTTTCACATAGGACCCCTTGTTCGAAAGGAGCTTCTGAACTCTCTCGTCCATTGAATTTGTCAGGTTTTGGATAGTTTCTGCTTCAATTGTTTTGCATGAGGACAGAATACCCTCCCAGAGCTGTTGCTTAGATGTGAACTGCCTCCCGCCATCATAGACACTCCTTTTGATGTTGCTTCAGAGGTTCTGAATGGGGTAGAGGTCAGGGGAGCATGGGGGTCACACCATAAGTTTGTCCCCTTTTATGCCCATATCAGCCAGAGATGCAGATGTTTTATGTGCAGCATGAGATGGTGCATTATCATGCAAAAAAATGATCTTGCTGTGAAATACACGGTTCTTCTTCTTGAACCATGGCAGAAAGTGCTGTTTGAGAAAATCCACATACATTATGGAGTTCATCTTTAGCGCCTTCAGGGATCCTAAAGGGGCCGACAATCTCTCTCCCCATGATTCCAGCCCAAAACATTACTCCACCTCCTCCTTGTTGGCGCTGTAGCCGTGTTTGCGTGGGGTGTCCATCAACCAGCCATCTTCCACTCCATCCATCTGGACCATCGAGCGCTGCACGGCACTCATCCGTGAACAAAACAGTTTTGAAATCAATCTTCATGTAATGTTTGGCCCACTGGAGCTGTTTCTGCTTGTGTGAAGTGGATAGAGGAGGTCGACAGGATGGCGTATGCACAGCTGCAAACCTCTGAAGGACCCTGCATCTTGTTGTTCGGGGGACGTTGGAGGCACCAGCAGCTTCAAAAACTTGTCTGCTGCTATGACAAGGTTTTTTTGCCGCTGCTCTTTTAACCTGACGTAATTGCCTGTAGGAAAGGGTCCTCAATTTGCCCTTATCAGCACGCACACGTGTGTACTGTGAATCAGCTACATACTTCTTGATTGCCAAGACACTTCATCCTGATCATCGCACAATGTTGATTGTAGTCATGCCTTGACCTAAACACTCCACAATTTGTTGCTTTTCAGCAGCCGACACATCCTTTTGCTTTCCCATTTTGGCAGAAAATGTAGGCTGCTTAATAATGTGAGACAGCCTTCTTAAGTAGTCTTGCCTTTCATTGGACACACCTGCCAAACTAATTAGCACAGGTGTCTGCAATTGCTTACAGTGATATAAAGAGCCCTGACACACATCACCATCAATGAGTTTAACTGACAAACAAACAAATTCTTCCCTTATCACTCCTAAACACTTTTTGCATAATAATTTGGAACACAGTGTACATGTGCTTTTCCACAAAACACCAGTGGTTCACGTAGTGAATCTTACAGTTCTAACTTGCCAACCGTGGTCTGTATGGAGTTGTTCAATAAAGGGCCCAAAATTAAGATAACATAGATGGGAGAGGTCTCTATGAATAGGAATTCCTAAGTATTTGATACCCTGTGAGGGCCAGGCAAAGGGAAAGTTGGACTGGATGGAATCCTATATGGATTTGGGGAGGGAGACATCGAGGGCCTCAGACTTCGCTGCATTGATTTTAAAATTTGACCATGGAACAAAGTGATCTATTTCAGCCATAACAGCATGGATGGATATATGTGATTGAGTGATATATACTAGGACATCATCAGCAAATAGAGAGCACTTGTACTCGGTGCCTCCCACCTCAATCCACCTAATATTGGGGTTATGGCGAATTGATGAGAGCAGGTGCTCCGTCACTAGGATGTATAAGAGAGGGGACAGAGGACATCCCTGCCTTGTCCCATTGGTGATTGTGAAAGGTGATGAAAATGTTCTGATGCACCCCCTGGGCCTTGGGACACCCGGAGCCGGACCCTTTTTGGTGGATGCTGGTGGTTGTAGTCTTCGTGGCGGCGACCCGATTCCGTGGCTCAGGGTGGTCAAACCAGTGGCGGAACTATTTATGTGGTTTTGATGTTTAAATGTCCGACTACGCCACCCGTGGATTGCGGTCAGAGTGAACCGCCGCTGCAGGGCAGACCGCTGAGGCTGGTGTTGTGGGTGCAGCAGAGCGTAGCATAACTCCCCACGGGAGGAGTATAGCCTCAGGGCAGTGTATGCGGAGGATGGGGGTGATGGTGCAGGGCAGCAGCAGTAACGACACGGAGTCAGTGATGCAGTCCAGGGCCTTTACTCACAGTTCTTATTATCCAGACCACGTCTGCAGGTAACGGCTGCCCACGTCGTACTGTGCTCACCAGGTGAGGGGCTCAGACAACTCCCAGATAACTTTGGAGCGCTTCACAGGACCCCCTTTGTGTGTCCTTTGTCTGGCCTTTCTTACCAACCCTTCTGTCCGGCTGCCTCGGGCCTCCTCTTGGTAAACTTGGCGCCAGTTTCCCTGACCCTATGTGCTGCCCTCCTAGCGGGTGTAGCGAGGGGCTGCACCACATAAAATGTCACAGCCTCCGGTTTCTAGCTGAGGGTCGTTTCCTGCCTCCACTAGTTTCGGGGACCCCTGGGATCCCTTCGTTCCTCGTTCCTGGAGCCTTCTCCGCTCCTCTTCCTTCCTTCTCCCTCTTCCAGGCCTGGGCCTCTGTTACTAGGCCCGCCACCGGAGCAGAGCTCATGCAGAGCCCCTGCTCCCTGCCACTTCTGCTCAGACTTCTCTGCACTGAACTAAGATGGTGCCCACCTTTTATACTCCCTTCTCAATGCACCCAGGAACTGCTTCCTCCCTGCTCCTGCACTACAGGGTTCCCCTTCCTCAGTGTTCCCTCCCCCCACTCCAGCCAGGGACAGGGACTGTCGTGCCCATCTCAGGGGCATATTGGTCGCCCTGCCCCACGGCAATGTGGTGTAATGCATGCAGGTGTCGGGTCCTGATCCACACTCCATCCTTACCTGAGAGTGAGATATCACACCTCTGGGTGAGGTGCAATACCTCTGTAGCAACCGAGCCCTCAGGGTGCTACAGTTCCATTTATCTTCAGCCTAGGTGGCGTATTGTGATACAGGGCCGTGATTTTGGCTATAAAAGGGTCCCCTAGACCCCTACCCCAAGCTTTTTAAGAGAATCATATATGGCGTGCCAGGAGACTCTATGGAATGCTTTCTCAGCATCCAACGAGAGTATCTAATTACAAATTTTTAACTGCATCTAGCCCAGGAAATACTTTGTGCCTAGTACCAGTGTCTGCTAGTCAGCGGATTATCCCGGCTGTTAAGCAAGCTACACCACTTGTAGTTTGGACACTTAATTTTTTCAAAGGAAATGCTTCGGGACCACGGGATACTCAGTGAAGAGCATCAGGAGGCACCCCAAGGCATAGGGGCTGGGACTGGCAGTAGGATGCCTTGCGGTGGACAGCCGAGCTCGATCCTTATAAAAGCTTTTTAACTGCAGCAGCTTTAGTGGACGCTACTGGAGCTGGAATTACGCGGCTGCTGGCATGAGACTTGCCCTCCAATAGATCCTTGTAAATGGATTTAAAGTGTATTCATTCAAATTAGAAAGACAATTTAAAATAAAAAGCTTAGAGCTGCCTCCACCACAGGGGGGCTCGCTCGACCCACCAGCGGACAGGCACCAGTATTGGGAGAGGGGGGCTGGCCGTCAGGGTTCACCGCGGCTCTGGCACAAACCCGGCGACACGGAGGTGGCACGGGCAGGAGCGGACTGAACGTGTCGGCTTCTCACTTTTTGGATTTTAGAAGGGCATGACATGCCTATATCTGTGTCTCCCCCTCCTTTTACTCCTCCACCTCTTTTCTTTTTGCATGACTATATGTACTTGTCACTTTTCCATGTGTTAGTTGTGTCTTCTGAGCAGTTTGTCAGCTTTTGGACACCTTTAAAGGTGTTTTCTATGTGTTTCTATGTGTTTTTGTTTGCCTGCCATTGGTTTTAACGGTGTTTGAAGGTGTTCGACGAACAGTTCGACGAACAGTTCGGCGAACACACGGGTGTTCGACAAACCGAACCGAACTCGAACACTACAGGGGTGGCTCAACACTAGTTAATACATCCCAGAATTGTATTTGCCTTTTTTGCTGCTGCATCACACTGTTGACTCATGTTCAGTCTATGATCTATTAGTATACCTAAGTCTTTTTCACATGTACTGTTGCTTAGCTCTATTCCTCCCATTCTGTATATGTTTTTTTCATTTTTATTGCCCAGATGTAGTACTTTGCATTTTTCCCTGTTAAAAACCATTCTGTTGGTTGATTCCCACTGCTCCAGTTTATTTAGGTCTTTTTGAATCCTCTCTCTCTCTCTTCTCTAGTATTAGCTATCCCTCCTAGCTTTGTGTCATCAGCAAATTTAATCAGTTTACCCTCAATTCCTTCATCTAAATCATTGATAAAGATGTTGAACAATACAGGTCCCAGGACGGAGCCCTGTGGTACCCCACTTGAGACATTCATCCAGCTGGATGTGAAGCCATTTACAACCACCCTTTGAGTCCGATCACTAAGCCAGTTATAAATCCACCTAACAGTTGCCTGGTCCATTGCATACTTGGTCATTTTTTCAATAAGGATGGTGTGAGATACTTTGTCAAATGCTTTGCTGAAGTCAAGATATACTATATCTACAGCATTTCCCTGATCCACCCAGTCAGTGATTCTGTCATAGAAGGAAATTAAGTTCGTCTGACATGACTTGTTAGTTACAAACCCATGCTGACTCTGGTTAATCACTTCATTCTTATCCATGTACTTACATACATGTTGTTTAATAATTTGTTCAAAGATCTTTCCTGGTATAGAAGTCAGACTCACCGGCCTATAGTTCCCTGGGTCCACCTTCTTCCCCTTTTTGAAGATAGGAACAACATTTGCTCTTCTCCAGTCTTCTGGGACTTCTCCTGTTCTCCAAGAATTTTCAAAGATTATAGAGAGTGGTTCTAAAATTTCTTCTACAATCTCCTTCAGTACTCTGGGGTGTAATTCATCTGGACCTGGAGACTTGAACTCATTTATGTTAGCTAAATATTCCCTCACAATCTTTCTGTTTACAGATAACTTGGATTCCTCTATTCCTTTAAAAGGACAGTGAAGATCAGTTGATGTTACATTTTCTTTCTGAGAGAAAACAGATGCAAAATAGGAATTAAAAAGTTCGGCCTTCTCAACATCCTCTCTTACCATTTCTCCATTTTCATCCTGTAAAAATCCTATAGCATCTTTGACTTTTCTTTTACTTTTGACATACCCCCAAAATCCTTTTTTATTGCTTTTGACATCTCTTGCAAGATGTCTATCAAGATATCTGTTGTTGAGGTGGAGTTCTCCGATCACTGTATGATTTTGTTTTCCCTGAATGTTACAGAGACCCCCCGGATGGGAAGAGGCTTTTGGAGGCTCAATTCATCTCTCTTGGAAGAAGCGGAGATAAGACAGTCCTTTGAGGATTTTCTTCAGAGCCAGGTACCCTTACTGGATCTTTGTAGTAGTAAGTCAGAGTGGTGGGAGATGTTTAAGAAAAGGGTGGCGAGATTCTTCCGACAGCTCTCGAGCGTCAGGAGCCTGGACTGGTACCGCCTGTATCAGGGCCAGAGGAGGAAACTCGAGCATCTTGTCTCAACTGGAGGTAGCCGCGAGGAGATCTCCAGAGTGAAATCTTTGCTAATGAAGTGTCAGTATGATAGACACGCATCTTTGGTTTTTGAGAGGGATTATGGGAAGTACCGCTCGCCTGACCCTTACAGAAACTGCAAGATGTCAGTGAATAGTAAAGTTGTTACAGGACTGGTTGACACTGCGGGGTCCCTGAAAAGATCCAGATCAGGGATCCTGGAGGTCGTCAGATCCTTCTACTCGCACCTCTTGGGGAAGAGGGATCTGGATTGGGATGAGATGTCAGCTTTTCTGGCAGAAGCCGTCCCCGAACCAGGGGTAGACCCCTCTCTTGGCGTTTTGACAGAGATGATCAGGGAAGAGGAAGTTAAGTTGGCGATTGAAGGGCTTGCCCTAAAGAAATCTCCCGGTCCAGATGGCTTAACATCTGAATTCTATAAGACCTTTAAGGACGCCTTGGTTCCCCTCTTAACTGAGGTATTCAATGAGTGTCTTTCCTCGGGCACTCTGCCAAAGTCAATGAGGAGGTCTGCCCTGATCATCTTGTCAAAGGGTAAGGTCTCATCTTGCATTGAGAATTGGCGTCCCATAGCGCTTCTCAATGCAGACAGGAAGGTTTTGGCAAAGGTGCTGTTTAATCGGCTGGTGAAATTTGTGCCCCGACTCCTTTCGGGAGCCCAGCATTGCTCTGTTCCAGGCCGCAGTACAATTAGTGCTGTACTCTGTGTCCGAGGCGGTGGAGCAGGGTAGGGCTGGCCACTGGAAGGGGTACATGCTGTCATTGGACCAGGCAAAAGCGTTTGATCGGGTTAATCATGAGTACCTCTGGTCTGTCCTTCTGAGGTATGGCCTGCCGGGGGGGTTTGTTGATTGGCTTAAGACCTTGTACGCTGGGGCAGAGAGTTTCCCGCTTGTGAACGGTTGCATTTTCAGCTCTTTTGAGGTTGGGTGTGGTGTTCGCCAGGGTTGTCCCTTGAGCCCGCTGCTGTACGTGTTTGCGATTGACCCGCTTCTTAGGAGGGTGGAGCATGGACCGTTGGCTGGGATCGGGATGGACCGGGCAGCACCGGAAGCCACTCTGAGAGTGGTGGCGTATGCCGATGATGTCACCGTTTTTGCTTCCTCTGACGGGGAGGCAGAATGGCTGATGTCAGAGGTAAATCGCTACTCGGAGGCATCCGGGTCCAAGATCAACCAGGATAAGTGTGAGAGTCTCTGGTTGGGAGGAGGAGATCCTGGTTTTGATCTCCTGGACACCCTTCCAGGACCCAAAGTCTCTGCAAAAGTTCTTGGCATCGAATTTGGCCAGGGGGATTACCCCAAACAAAATTGGGACAGCAGGCTAGAGATCGCCACTCAGAAGGTGAACCAATGGAAGGGTTGATCTTTGACCTTAAGGGAAAGGATAAACCTGATCAAAACTTACCTGCTCCCTTTGCTGATCTATCTGGGCAGTGTATGCATCTTGCCGGAGCCTCTCTGGACTCGGGTCTACAGTTTGTTCTTCCAACTGTAATGGGGAAATAGACTGAACCTGGTCAAGAGGGAGGTTACTTACCGTACGAGGAGACTAGGAGGGTTGGGTATGGTCAACCCTGTGGTATTCCTTGTGAATACCTTCATTAAGATCAATATTGCAAACCTCTGGAAAGAGAGGGCTCCTCTGTGGGTATTCTCCTGTAGGGGATGGTTTCAGCCTTTCTTCCAGGAATGGAAGACAGGAGGGCAAGTGAAGGATCTACGCACACCGCATGGACATCTCCCGGCTTACGCTACCGTGGTTCTGAAGGTAATTCGCCGGTGGGGTCTGGGAATGTGGGAGGTCAGGACTCTGCCAAGGAAGCTCCTTGACAAAAGGGTTCTGTTGACCCATTTTCAGGGGCCTCTGGCGCTCAGGGATTGCCCAAGTCGGGATCTTGGGGTGGGTCTGCATCTTTTGAATTCTATCAGGATCCCCTCGAAGTTTTGGGACCTGGCTTGGCGCTGCTTCCATGGGAAACTGCGTGTGAGGGACAATCTGAAGTGTAGGAGCTCTGAGGACAGGAACTCTCCTCGGGAGCATTGTAGTACCATGCTTGAAAGCATGCTTCGTTGTCCCTTTAACACAGAGGTGTACAACAGGGTGAGCGCCTCCATTGGCTGGCCCCGGCTGGCCGGTCTCTCTTATGCGGAATGGGCCTATGGAGCATTCGGGGACCTGGGTGGTCGGGACCGCTGCACCTTATTTATAGTTAGCACAGTGGTTAGGTATCACACGTGGAACGCACGGTGCTTAGTATCGACGCAACGGAAAATCCTCCCAGTGGACGATGTGTTTAGAACCATACTTGGTGACCTGGTGAAGGTGCGTTCTCTGGAGTATGAGAGACTGGGTACACGGAGGGGTTTTTCTTTTAGTGTGCCCTAGTCAGGTCATCTCCTCTCCTGGTGGTGGGCTGCTGCTGACACCATAGATTTTGGTTTTGTTTTGATCAGCAGACAGTGATGTAGGGCTGCAGGCGCCGAACTTGGGCTTTGTCAGTTGTGGTTATTGTATTGTTTGTTATTGTATTGTTTATTTCTGTATATATTGTATATATGGGTTTGGGTGTAGGTGTTAGGTTGGGTGGTGGGAAAAGGGGAGAGGTGGGTTCATCTTGAGGGACACTGGTTATTTGGGTGAAAAACTGTCACTGCCTGATCTGTCCTATGGACTTTGGACATGGACTGAGGCATGAGGCGCAGGACCAGCTCTCAGGTCAGTGCCGGGGAGGGACTGGTGGGCTCGAGTGTGGAGTGTTTTGTTTAGTATTGTATATATTTGTACAGTTAGTATTTATTTTATATTAATATATAAAAATAAAAAAAAAGTTTATATATATTTGGCAGCTATTGTTTATTTTGTTTATGTTTATTTTATTTATTGTTTGTGGTTATTATTTTCTTTGGTAACCGGACCAGAAGTCTGTAGTGTAAGTTCTTTTTATTGTGTATATATGTATAATATGTGTGTGAGGAGAAAGGGAGCGGCTGGACCAGTTCATTACATTGTTTATTTTGTGGTTGTTAATTTTGTTATGTTTCTTCTATTATTATTGTTATGTTTTTCATTTTTATAATAAAAGATCTACAGGATATAACTCAGGATCAGTAATGTAATGTATGTACACAGTGACTGCACCAGCAGAATAGTGAGTGCAGCTCTGGAGTATAATACAGAATGTAACTCAGGATCAGTAATGTAATGTATGTACACAGTGACTGCACCAGCAGAATAGTGAGTACAGCTCTGGAGTATAATACAGGATGTAACTCAGGATTAGAGATGAGCGTTGTTCTACTCGAACTGTTCGCCAATCTCAAATTCGAGCTGTTTTGGGCGGTGTTCGAGCCGTTCGGCGAACACGAGCAATTTGAGAAAAATTCGGCTGTTCGAGGTTATGTTCGATAACTGTTCGTGCACCAAAATCATAACTGGATTTTTTCTCAGTAATGATGAAAATTAATGTTAATACGCAGTTTGAGTGTACAGCGGGGCGGGGGGAGGGGCAGGGGATGGATCTCTGCAGGAACAATGAAGATCTCCATTTTTTTTTCTCTTTCCCGCATTTGCAGTGGGGAGGTGCAATCTGTCAGCCTATCAGCAGCGCACACACGGAGCGAAGTGCTTTTTTTCACACAAGCAAGGGCATGTGTGATTGGCAGTGTATGTCACATGTCCTTGCCCTATAAGACCAAGCCATTTTACCCGTCGCCACCATTTTCTCACTGCTGCAGCTGCGTGTTAGACAGCACCGCTGTTGCTGTGTGCGCTATACCTTGTTAATTTCAAGCCAATTTTCGCACAAATATACAGATAGCTTGGGAGTAGGGAATAGTTGTGATTGCAGTCCTTTTAAGGACTAGGTTACAGCATTTCCTACGACTTTTATCAGGGAGGTCTGTGCTCTTAAATAGATAGGTTGTGGGAGTAAAGACTAATTGTAATTGGAGTCCTTTTCAGGACTAGGTTACATCAGTTCCTATCAGTTTTTGCCAGGCAGGTCTGTGCCAGTGCTGTGCAAGTTTTTTTCACAGCATTTGGCTGAATCTAGCAAAGCTAATCCTTTTTGGCCTATTGCAGAGTGTGTTAGTCAGTGGAGTAGCCTATCTGTGTTGCAAGATATACCACCTGTGTATAGAATACCAATTTTTTACTGCACCTAGTGAAGTAAAATCTTTTGGGCATAGCATCATTCTATTAGTCCATCTATACTGACCTCCATCAGGTTGCAAACTGAATATAATTTTTTTCTGCATCTAGCTCTGAAAAAATATTTGGGCTTCTAGCAGTGTGTGGGACTTGGTCTATTAGTCCATCTATACTGACCTCCATCAGGTTGCAAATTAAAAATAATTTTTTTCTTCATTTAGCTCTGAAAAAATATTTGGGCTTCTAGCAGTGTGTGGGACTTGTTCTATTAGTCCTTCTATACTGACCTCCATAAGGTTGCAAATTGAATATAATTTTTTTCTGCATCTAGCTCTGAAAAAATAGTTGGGCTTCTAGCAGTGTGTGGGACTTGGTCTATTAGTCCATCTATACTGACCTCCATCAGGTTGCAAATTAAAAATAATTTTTTTCTGCATCTAGCTCTGAAAAAATATTTGGGCTTCTAGCGGTGTGTGGGACTTGGTCTATTAGTCCATCTATACTGACCTCCATCAGGTTGCAAATTAAAAATAATTTTTTTCTGCATCTAGCTCTGAAAAAATATTTGGGCTTCTAGCGGTGTGTTGGACTTGGTCTATTAGTCCATCTATACTGACCTCCATCAGGTTGCAAATTAAAAATAATTTTTTTCTGCATCTAGCTCTGAAAAAATATTTGGGCTTCTAGCAGTGTGTGGGACTTGGTCTATTAGTCCATCTATACTGACCTCCATCAGGTTGCAAATTGAATATAATTTTTTTCTGCATCTAACCCAGCCAATAGTTTTGGCCTAATACCACAGTTTGGCCACTCAGCTCTGCTCGGTTACCATCCATTGTTTTTTTGTGCAAACAACTCCAGAGTTGTGAATTAGTTAACCACCAAAATGAGTGGAAAAAGGCCTGCTGCTGGTGGAAAGGGGAATAGGCGTGTTGGGAAGGGGAAAAAAGGTTGTGTCCGTGGGGTAGGTGTTAAAGCAACAGTAACATCTGCAGAAGAAAGACCATCTTCCAGCCAAACTAAAATGTCTACTTCTTTTAGCGGACAATGTGATAAGATCCCTTTCTTACGGCCACGCCAATCGCTAAAATTCCAGATGAGGCACAAAAACAGCAGGTGCTTCAACGGATATCAAGTGCTCCTTTAAGTGGGCTCTCCTCCACATCAACTTCAACATCACAAATACTCCAGTCCTCAAAGGTGTCACCCAAATCGCACTTGCTTCCTCACAGCTCCCAAATCTCCAGCTGCCCGTCTGAGTATGAGGTAGAACAGATGGTTGAGTCTGCAGAGCTCTTTACTCATACTATAGCCTGGGAATCAGAGGTCGACTCCAGCGCTTCTGTGAATCCAGACGAGGAAATGATCTGCACTGATGCCCAGAATCTTTATGAGTCGGATCCAGGACCAGACGCAGAAGGTTCTGACCATAATGTAGACCCTCATTCCCAAACTGTAACTCCTGTTGGTGGAGACAATGAGGAAGACGATGATAAGACTCAAATACCTGATTGGAGCGACAACTTTAGTTTTTTGTCAGGGCAGGAACAGGTTGGCTCTGAGGACGACGGGTGTGATAACGCACAGGGTGATGATGATGAGGTCGGAGATCCCACTTACTGTCAACCCACAGTCAGCCAAGAGATGAGGTCAGCAGAGGAGGTGGAGGAAGATGCTAGTGACGACGAGGTCAGGTTGCGCCTTCCTGGACAGAGACGTAGTACTGGAAGCACGTCAACAACTGCATCCTCAAACACAACACTGCCTCTCACCACAAGTCGTGGTGGCTCTTCAGGTCGCATGGGTGCTAAGCCTTGCATAGCCTGGGCATTTTTTCAGATCGATAAAGATGACCCAACTCGTGTTATCTGTAACATTTGTCAGCAAAAGCTAAGTAGAGGCCAAAAAATACATAGTTTGAGTACTTCATGCATGAACCGGCACATGGACATGAAGCATAAGTTGCAGTGGGAAGCTCAGTGTGCTACAATGCGGCCTAGCCGGCCGGGCCAATCACCGTCTGCCATATCTTGTGCATCCGCGGCCTCTTCATCCTCTGTGACTGGGGGGACAGCAGTCACACCTGTTTTGGGGCGCAGACCTGCCACCTCTTTACCCGCAACAGCCAGCGTGATTGGCAGGTCATCATTTTCTTTGGAGGTGGTAACACCAGCTGGTGTTGAGCGCTGTCCGACATCGATAGCACCACCTTTGGATCAAGGCAACCTAACATGTCCGCCTGCATCTTCCTCACAAACCGGCAGTTTGCCGGGGCACCCTTATCAAGCCCGTCTAAGCACAATAGCCAGCCCTCGGTCCCTCAGATGTGGACAAGTAAAAGACCATTTCCTCCTAGCCATGAGAAAGCTAAGAGGTTGAATTTCACCATCTGCAAGCTCTTGGCTACAGAAATGCTGCCTTTCCGCCTGGTGGACACAGAGGATTTTCGAGACCTTATGTCCGTCGCAGTGCCCCAGTACCAGATGCCCAGTCGGCACTACTTCTCAAAGAAAGGTGTGCCTGCGCTCCACCAGCATGTCGCACACAACATCACCGCTTCTTTGAGAAACTCTGTGTGTGACAGGGTGCATTTCACCACAGACACTTGGACGAGTAGGCATGGACAGGGGCGTTACATGTCGCTGACTGGGCACTGGGTAACTATGGTGACAGCAGGACAAGGGGCTGCTGTCCAAGTCTTGCCGTCCCCACGAGTTGTGCGTCAATCCTCTTTATGTCAAAGTTCCTCCACTGCTTCTGCCTCCTCAACCTCCTCTTGGTCTTCCACCTGCACCCAAAGCCTGTCTGGTCATGCCACAAGCTTTCTAACTGCGCAGAAGGGATCCTGCACACCTCCTTACTATGCTGGCAGTAGGGCTCAACGTCATCAGGCGGTTTTTACATTGAAATGTCTGGGAAATGTGAGTCACACAGCTGAGGAGTTGTGGTCAGCTCTGGAGAACCAATTTCATGAATGGTTGTCTCCACTGGACCTGAAACCAGGGAAGGCCGTGTGCGACAATGCTGCAAACCTGGGTGCGGCCCTTCGCCGGGGCAATGTCACACACGTGCCTTGTATGGCTCACGTGTTGAACCTGGTTGTCCAGCAATTTTTAGCCCACTATCCCAGACTAGATGGCCTTCTGCAGAGGGCACGGTCGCTGTGTGCTCACTTCCGCCGTTCGCATCCCGCAGCTCAGCGACTTACATCTCTACAGAAGTCGTTGGGCCTGCCACTTCACCGGCTAAAATGCGATGTGCCTACCCGGTGGAATTCAACTCTGCACATGTTGCAGCGACTGTGGCAGCACCGACAAGCCCTGGTGCAATACGTTCTGACGTATAGCCTGGGCCAACGAGATTCAGAGGTGGGGCAAATCACGCTGGAGGAGTGGTCTCAGATCAGGGACCTATGCACCCTTCTGCACAGTTTTGAAATGGCGACGAAGATGTTTAGTGCTGACGATGCCATTATCAGCATGACTATTCCGGTGATTTACATGCTGGAGCACATGTTAAACAGAATTCGGAGTCAGGTGGTGGCACAAGAGGAGGTGGAGGAAGTAGAGGAGGAGGAGTTGTATGCGGAAGGGCTAACATCTGCAAGGTCCAGACGGTCGGCAGCACCAAGGCGGCAGGCATGTGAGGGTGGGGGAGATGGTTTTACCAGGGCGCATGGTAGCAGCCAAACTAGTGAGGAAGGTGCAGGAGCCCAGGAAGAAGTGGAGGACGATCTGATGGAAGACTCATCAGATGAGGGAGACCTTGATCACATTTCTGTTGTGCGAGGTTGGGGGGAGAGGACAGAGGAAGGAAGCATGATTGTTACCTCGCCACCAACACAACAGGGACTTGGTGCTCCTGGATGCGCAACACACATGAGTGCCTTCTTGCTGCACTACCTGCAACATGACCCTCGAATTGTGAGAATTAGAAATAATCCTGACTACTGGGTTGCCACACTGTTAGATCCCCGGTACAAAAGTAAATTTGCAGAAATTATTCCTGCCATAGAAAGGGATGCACGCATGCAGGAGTATCAGCAGAGACTGTTGCAGAATCTTACATGTGCTTTTCCACAAAATACCAGTGGTGCACGTAGTGAATCTCACAGTTCCAACTTGCCAACCGTGGGACCGTCAAGTGTTCAGCACTCAAACCGTAACAGAACCACAGTATCTGCTGGTAACATCAATTTTGCGGAATCATTTCACCACTTTTTTAGCCCATCCTTTGCAAGGCCACAGGAGACAAGAAGTCTGACACATAGTCAACGCCTAGAGACGATGGTACAGGAGTATCTCCAAGTAAACATTGAAGCCACGACTGTGTCACTGGACCCTTGCTCTTTTTGGGCTTCCAATCTGGATAAATGGCCGGAGCTAGCCACTTACGCCTTGGAGATCTTGTCATGCCCCGCAGCCAGCGTTCTGTCTGAACGTGTGTTCAGCGCCGCTGGTGGTGTGCTGACAGATAAGCGCACGCGGCTCTCCACTGATAATGTAGACAGACTCACGTTCATAAAGATGAACAAATCATGGATCCGAAACGACTTTTCTACCCCTGTGTCATCCTGGGGAGAGTAAAAGCTTGATGATTGGTTAAAATCACCCTACCAACCGTTTTAAGCTTTCAAATTACTAATCATGTTTATCTGTATCTTGACTGGAAAATAATTTGGGCTTTGTAGCAGTGTGCAGCACTGATCCTATTAGGCCATCTATACTAAAGCTTCACCAGATTTAAAATTAAAAATAATTTTTAGCTGCATCTAGCCCGGAAAATAATTTTGGGGCTCCGAGATGCGCAAGGCACATAAGTGCCTTCTTGCTGCACTACCTGCAGCATGACCCTCATATTGTCAGAATTCGAAGTAATCATGACTACTGGGTTGCCACACTCTTAGATCCCCCAAACTTTTCGATCAACCTTTTCATTTTAATAAAGACCAAAAAAATGGTCATTTTTGAAATTATAAGCATTAGCAGGTTGTTAGAAACTGAAATCAAACAGTTTTCAACTCAAAACTTTATTCTAGGTGATTTTACATTTTCACATAGGACCCCTTGTTCGAAAGGAGCTTCTGAACTCTCTCGTCCATTGAATTTGTCAGGTTTTGGATGGTTTCTGCTTCAATTGTTTTGCATGAGGACAGAATACCCTCCCAGAGCTGTTGCTTAGATGTGAACTGCCTCCCGCCATCATAGACACTCCTTTTAATGATGCTCCAAAGGTTCTGAATGGGGTAGAGGTCAGGGGAGCATGGGGGTCACACCATAAGTTTGTCCCCTTTTATGCCCATATCAGCCAGAGATGCAGATGTTTTATGTGCAGCATGAGATGGTGCATTATCATGCAGAAAAATGATCTTGCTGTGAAATACACGGTTCTTCTTCTTGAACCATGGCAGGAAGTGCTGTTTGAGAAAATCCACATACATTATGGAGTTCATCTTTAGCGCCTTCAGGGATCCTAAAGGGGCCGACAATCTCTCTCCCCATGATTCCAGCCCAAAACATTACTCCACCTCCTCCTTGTTGGCGCTGTAGCCGTGTTTGCGAGGGGTGTCCATCAACCAGCCATCCTCCACTCCATCCATCTGGACCATCGAGCGCTGCACGGCACTCATCCGTGAACAAAACAGTTTTGAAATCAGTCTTCATGTAATGTTTGGCCCACTGGAGCCGTTTCTGCTTGTGTGAAGTGGATAGAGGAGGTCGACAGGATGGCGCATGCACAGCTGCAAACCTCTGAAGGACCCTGCATCTTGTTGTTCGGGGGACGTTGGAGGCACCAGCAGCTTCAAAAACTTGTCTGCTGCTATGACAAGGCTTTTTTGCCGCTGCTCTTTCAACCTGACGTAATTGCCTGTAGGAAAGAGTCCTCAATTTGCCCTTATCAGCACGCACACGTGTGTACTGTGAATCAGCTACATACTTCTTGATTGCCAAGACACTTCATCCTGATCATCGCACAATGTTGATTGTAGTCATGCCTTGACCTAAACACTCCACAATTTGTTGCTTCTCAGCAGCCGACACATCCTTTTTCTTTCCCATTTTGGCAGAAAATGTAGGCTGCTTAATAATGTGAGAGAGCCTTCTTAAGTAGTCTTGCCTTTCATTGGACACACCTGCCAAACTAATTAGCACAGGTGTCTGCAATTGCTTACAGTGATATAAAGAGCCCTGACACACATCACCATCAATGAGTTTAACTGACAAACAAACAAATTCTTCCCTTATCACTCCTAAACACTTTTTGTATAATAATTTGGAACGCAGTGTACATGTGCTTTTCCACAAAACACCAGTGGTTCACGTAGTGAATCTTACAGTTCTAACTTGCCAACCGTGGTCTGTATGGAGTTGTTCAATAAAGGGCCCAAAATTAAGATAACATAGATGGGAGAGGTCTCTATGAATAGGAATTCCTAAGTATTTGATACCCTGTGAGGGCCAGGCAAAGGGAAAGTTGGACTGGATGGAATCCTATATGGATTTGGGGAGGGAGACATCGAGGGCCTCAGACTTCGCTGCATTGATTTTAAAATTTTACCATGTAACAAAGTGATCTATTTCAGCCATAACAGCATGGATGGATATATGTGATTGAGTGATATATACTAGGACATCATCAGCAAATAGAGAGCACTTGTACTCGGTGCCTCCCACCTCAATCCACCTAATATTGGGGTTATGGCGAATTGATGAGAGGAGGTGCTCCGTCACTAGGATGTATAAGAGAGGGGACAGAGGACATCACTGCCTTGTCCCATTGGTGATTGTGAAAGGTGATGAAAATGTTCTGACGCACCCCCTGGGCCTTGGGACACCCGGAGCCGGACCCTTTTTGGTGGATGCTGGTGGTTGTAGTCTTCGTGGCGGCGACCCAGTTCCGTGGCTCAGGGCGGTCAAACCAGTGGCGGAACTATTTATGTGGTTTTCATGTTTAAATGTCCGACTACGCCACCCGTGGATTGCGGTCAGAGTGAACCGCCGCTACAGGGCAGACCACTGAGGCTGGTGTTGTGGGTGCAGCAGAGCGTAGCATAACTCCCCACGGGAGGAGTATAGCCTCAGGGCAGTGTATGCGGAGGATGGGGGTGATGGTGCAGGGCAGCAGCAGTAACGACACGGAGTCAGTGATGCAGTTCAGGGCCTTTACTCACAGTTCTTATTATCCAGACCACGTCTGCAGATAACGGCTGCCCACGTCGTACTGTGCTCACCAGGTGAGGGGCTCAGACAACTCCCAGATAACTTTGGAGCACTTCACAGGACCCCCTTTGTGTGTCCTTTGTCTGGCCTTTCTTACCAACACTTCTGTCCGGCTGCCTCGGGCCTCCTCTTGGTAAACTTTGCGCCAGTTTCCCTGACCCTATGTGGTGCCTTCCTAGCGGGTGTAGCGAGGGGCTGCGCCACATAAAATGTCAGAGCCTCCGGTTTCTAGCTGAGGGTCGTTTCCTGCCTCCACTAGTTCGGGGACCGGTCTCCCCCTTTGGCCTGACCCCTCCACGCAGGTGGATTCGGGCGTGCGGTGGCGACTCGCCCGTCCGCACCCCTGGGTGTTAGAACCTTGCTGTTAGGTTTTTTTTCCTTTGCTGGTCACATGACCTTGTTGGCCTATTTAATCCTGCTCCGCCCTTCTGGCTTTGCTGGACTTCATTGTATATCTACTTTCTAGCTAGCCTGTGCTCTGTATCTAACTCTGTTAGTTTGCTTGGTCTACGGACCTCTATGTTCTATCTATTTTGTTTGTTCGTCTGTCTGCTACTATTTCTGTTAGGAGGTGTCCCATATTCCTCCCAGTCCTTAGTACTTGTAGGGATTCCCTCCCCACATCTATAGGTCTCCGTACAGACTAGATTAGGACTTTAGCAGGTCTGATCGCAGGATCAGGTTCCCTGTTACATCGTAGGGATTCAGCTGAGTCCTATAGTAGGGACAGATCTCCTCTCTTTCCTTAGCTTTGGTAGCAGAACATAACAGTAAGTCCAGCCTGCAAATTCTCTAAGGAAAGATTTTTTTTTTTTTGTTCCATCATGGTGTCGGTTCAGGATTTGGCTAAACACCTGCAGGGACTCTCTCTGGAAGTGGCCGAGCTCCGTCAGCACGTGAGTAACTGTCCTGGAGCATATTTCTTGGAGCCTAAGGTATGTTTGCCGGATTTATTTTTTGGTGAACATCGAGAATTTTTTTCATTTAAAAATGCTTGCTTATTGTATTTTCGTTTGAGACCCAAGTCCTCTGGGGATGAATCCCAGCGCGTAGGGTTCATAATGTCACTTTTGCGCAAAGAGCCTCAGGAGTGGGCCTTTTCTTTGCAACCTAGTGATACATGCTTCAGATCAGTGGATAGTTTTTTTTCTGCTTTAGGACTATTATATGATGATCCTGACCGTGTGGCATCAGCTGAGACTGAGTTGAGACGTTTAAAACAAGGATCAGGTAATGTCGAAAAATATTGTACTCATTTTCGTCGTTGGTCCACTCAAACAGGGTGGAACGATTCTGCTCTGAAAAGTCTATTTCTTGCTGGGCTCAGTGAAAGGGTTAAAGACCTGCTAATTGCTTATCCTACACCTGAGGATTTGCAACAGGCTATGCAATTAGCTATACGGGTGGATAGAAGACTGCGTGCTAGGGTTAATGAGAGCAAATCCTCTGCTATGTCAGTTTCTGGTTATGATAATGTGTGTACTAACAGTGGTGAACCGATGGAGATTGGATCGGTGGCACCTCGCTCTCAAGAAAAAGACCGTCGTTTTTCGGAAGGCTTGTGTTTCTATTGCGGAAAATCTGGTCATTTGATTAAAGGCTGTGAGCTTCGTATGAAGAAAGAAAAAAAAATGGTCAGTCACACCCGTATTGCCTGTTTAAATTCCAAGGGTATATTTTTAGCTGCTTCCACGATTGCTCAGGAAAAATTAATGGAATTTCGGGTGTTTGTTGATTGCGGGTCTACACTGAATGTAATTGATGGGGGATTCGTGGAAAAACTCAATTTAAAACCTGAACCTTTATCATCCCCCATTGCTGTGGTTTCTGTGGATGGTTCCCCTTTGAAGAATATTACTCTCAAGGTCAGTGAATTTCCTCTCACTATTAATGGTGTTCACCATGAGAAATTGGATTTGGTAGTTTTGAATAACTTGCCTTCTCCAGTAATATTGGGTTTGCCCTGGTTAAAATTTCACAATCCTGTACTGGATTGGTCTACCAGTGAAATTAAATCCTGGAGCCATAAATGTTATGACAAGTGTTGTAATGGGCGTATTGCAGCTTTGGATAGGGGAGAATTGCCTGTTCCTATTCAGGATTTTTGGAGAGTTTTTTCTGAGAAGGAATCGCAGGTTTTGCCTCCCCATAGAGACTATGATTGTTCTATTGAATTTGTCCCTGGAGCGACTCTTCCTAAAAGTCGTTTATTTAACCTTACTATTCCTGAGAGGAAGGCTTTGGAGGAATACATACAGACAAGTTTGGCCGCCGGTCACATTAGGCCCTCTAAGTCTCCTGTGGCGGTTGGATTTTTTTTTGTAAAAAAAAAGGACGGCGGTTTACGTCCTTGTCTGGATTTTCGTGAGATTAACAAAATTACGGTACGCAATCCTTACCCACTGCCATTGATTCCTGATCTGTTTAACCAGTTATTGGGGGCCAAGTGGTTCTCTAAAATTGACCTTAAGGGGGCATACAATCTGTTGCGCATGAAGGAGGGTGATGAATGGAAGACTGCTTTTAACACTCCTGTGGGTCATTTTGAGAATCTGGTTATGCCTTTTGGTCTTACTAATACTCCTGCATTTTTTCAGAATCTGATTAATGACATCCTTAGACCTTTGATCGGTAAAAATGTGGTTGTGTATTTGGATGACATTTTGCTTTATTCGCCAGATCTGGAGTCTCATTGGCGGAGCGTGCGTGAGGTATTACAGTTATTAATGGACAATTCGCTTTTTGCTAAGCTGGAGAAATGTGAGTTCGCTGTACAGAGAATTAGTTTTTTGGGCTACATTATCTCCAGCAAAGGTTTTGAGATGGATCCGGTTAAGGTTCAGGCTGTGCAGGAATGGCCTAGGCCTATTGGTTTGAAATCGATACAGAGGTTTTTGGGTTTCGCCAATTACTACAGAAAATTCATAAAAAATTTTTCTAGTATTGTCAAACCTCTGACTGATCTCACCAGGAAAGGTGCTGATGCGGTTCAGTGGTCTTCTGAGGCCATTGAAGCTTTTGTGTATCTCAAGGAGAGGTTCACCTCTGCTCCCATCCTTATGCAGCCTGATGTTACTAGGCCGTTTTTGGTTGAGGTTGATGCTTCCTCTGTGGGGGTTGGCGCAGTATTGTCTCAGGATAACGGGGATGGATTACATCCCTGTGCCTTTTTTTCAAAAAATTTTTCGGAGACTGAACTGAATTACGATATTGGTAATCGGGAATTATTGGCTATTAAACTCGCATTTGAACACTGGCGCCACTTCTTGGAAGGTGCGGAATTTCCCGTTCAGGTTCTTACGGATCATAAAAATCTGATATATCTTGATGCTGCCAAGCGCCTGAATGCCCGTCAGGCTAGGTGGGCACTGTTTTTCTCGCGGTTTAATTTCTCCGTTACTTACATCCCTGGTACTAAGAATGTTAAGGCGGATGCCTTGTCTCGCAGTTTTTCTCCCATAGTCGGTGCTGAGAAAGAGGAAAACATTTTACAAGAAGGTGTTGTGATAGCTGCTTTAGACTCCGTTTTGGAAGATGAGATTCTTAAAGCACAGGAGAATGCCCCATCTAACACTCCTCATGGGAGGTTGTTTGTGCCTGGGACCTTAAGGAGAGATTTGTTTGTTGAGTGTCACGAATCTCGGTTGGCAGGTCATCCCGGAATCTCTGAGACCAAGAGACTGGTGGGTCGCAGTTTTTGGTGGCCTGGATGGCAGAAGGAAGTCATTAAGTGGGTGCGCCAATGTACTATATGTGCTAGATCTAAGTCCTCACATACTCCTGCTGCGGGGTTGCTTTGTCCTTTGGAGGTCCCCAGTGCTCCTTGGACACATTTGGCTATGGACTTTATAACTGACCTTCCCCCCTCTGAGGGTTTTACTGTCATCTGGGTGGTCGTGGACCGTTTTAGCAAGATGTGTCACTTGGTTCCCTTCGTCAAACTGCCCTGCGCTAAAACTCTCGCTAAGGCCTTTGTCAAGGAAATTGTCAGACTTCATGGCGTTCCTACTGACATTGTTTCTGATAGGGGTCCTCAGTTCGTGGCTCGTTTTTGGCGTGCCTTTTGTGACAGGTTGGGAATTCATTTGTCGTTTTCGTCCGGATATCATCCTGAATCTAATGGCCAGACAGAAAGGAAAAACCAGGATGTTGAGCAGTTCTTGCGTTGTTTTGTGGCAGACAATCAAGAGGGGTGGTCTGAGTTTCTGCCACTTGCCGAATTTGCTCTGAACAACCATACATCTTCTTCTGCTGGTTGTTCGCCTTTTTTTTGTTGTTCTGGGAGACATCCGTCGTTTGGGTCGTTCTCCAAGTTGGGATCTGCCGTGCCTGAGGAGGAGAATTTTTCCGGTGATTTGGAAAGAGTTTGGACGGATGTGCGTGGTAATCTTCAGGAGGCCAACAGAAAATCTAAAGACTACTTTGATAGGAAACGACAGGAGGTTTTGTTCGCTGTTGGTGACATGGTTTGGTTGTCCTCTAGGAATCTGCGGTTGAGGATTCCTTCTAAGAAATTGGGTCCCAAGTTTGTAGGGCCCTTTAAGGTGCTTCAGGTTGTCAACCAATCTGCTGTTAGGTTGGAGGTTCCTACCTCCTGGAGAATTAATCCGGTCTTTCATGTCTCTCTGTTAAAAAAAGCTGTTGTGTCGGATGGTGACGCCTCTGCCTCTGTTCCTCCGGTGGTGGAGGACGGGGAATATGAAATTTCTCGCATCCTTGACTCTAGACGGTATAGAGGTAGTTTGCAGTATCTTGTGGCCTGGAAAGGTTTCGGACCCGAGGATAACTCTTGGGTGAGGTCAGATGATGTTTCCGCGTCCAGACTTATCAGAGCGTTTCACAGGAGATTTCCTGATAAGCCTGGTCCTAGGGGATCCGGAGGATCCTCTTAGAAGGGGGGGTACTGTTAGAACCTTGCTGTTAGGTTTTTTTTCCTTTGCTGGTCACATGACCTTGTTGGCCTATTTAATCCTGCTCCGCCCTTCTGGCTTTGCTGGACTTCATTGTATATCTACTTTCTAGCTAGCCTGTGCTCTGTATCTAACTCTGTTAGTTTGCTTGGTCTACGGACCTCTGTTCTATCTATTTTGTTTGTTCGTCTGTCTGCTACTATTTCTGTTAGGAGGTGTCCCATATTCCTCCCAGTCCTTAGTACTTGTAGGGATTCCCTCCCCACATCTATAGGTCTCCGTACAGACTAGATTAGGACTTTAGCAGGTCTGATCGCAGGATCAGGTTCCCTGTTACATCGTAGGGATTCAGCTGAGTCCTATAGTAGGGACAGATCTCTTCTCTTTCCTTAGCTTTGGTAGCAGAACATAACACTGGGATCCCTTCATTCCTCGTTCCTGGAGCCTTCTCCGCTCCTCTTCCTTCCTTCTCCCTCTTCCAGGCCTGGGCCTCTGTTACTAGGCCCGCCTCCGGAGCAGAGCTCATGCAGAGCCCCTGCTCCCTGCCACTTCTGCTCAGACTTCTCTGCACTGAACTAAGATGGTGCCCACCTTTTATACTCCCTTCTCAATGCACCCAGGAACTGCTTCCTCCCTGCTCCTGCACTACAGGGTTCCCCTTCCTCAGTGTTCCCTCCCCCCACTCCAGCCAGGGACAGGGACTGTCGTGCCCATCTCAGGGGCATATTGGTCGCCCTGCCCCACGGCAATGTGGTGTAATGCATGCAGGTGTCGGGTCCTGATCCACACTCCATCCTTACCTGAGAGTGAGATATCACACCTCTGGGTGAGGTGCAATACGTCTGTAGCAACCGAGCCCTCTGGGTGCTACAGTTCCATTTATCTTCAGCCTAGGTGACGTATTGCGATACAGGGCCGTGATTTTGGCTATAAAAGGGTCCCCTAGACCCCTACCCCAAGCTTTTTAAGAGAATCATATATGGCGTGCCAGGAGACTCTATGGAATGCTTTCTCAGCATCCAACGAGAGTATCTAATTACAAATTTTTAACTGCATCTAGCCCAGGAAATACTTTGTGCCTAGTAGCAGTGTCTGCTAGTGAGCGGATTATCCCGGCTGTTAAGCAAGCTGCACCACCTGTAGTTTAGACACTTAATTTTTTCAAAGGAAATGCTTCGGGACCATGGGATACTTAGTGAAGAGCATCAGGAGGCACCCCAAGGCATAGGGGCTGGGACTGGCAGTAGGATGCCTTGCGGTGGACAGCCGAGCTCGATCCTTATAAAAGCTTTTTAACTGCAGCAGCTTTAGTGGACGCTACTGGAGCTGGAATTACCGCGGCTGCTGGCATGAGACTTGCCCTCCAATAGATCCTTGTAAATGGATTTAAAGTGTATTCATTCAAATTAGAGAGACAATTTAAATTAAAAAGCTTAGAGCTGCCTCCACCACAGGTGGGCTCGCTCGACCCACCAGCGGACAGGCACCAGTATTGGGAGAGGGGGGCTGGCCGTCAGGGTTCACCGCGGCTCTGGCACAAACCCGGCGACACGGAGGTGGCACGGGCAGGAGCGGACTGGCCGTGTCGGCTTCTCACTTTTTGGATTTTAGAAGAGCATGACATGCCTATATCTGTGTCTCCCCCTCCTTTTACTCCTCCACCTCTTTTATTTTCGCATGACTATATGTACTTGTCACTTTTCCATGTGTTAGTTATGTCTTCTGAGCAGTTTGTCAGCTTTTGGACACCTTTGAAGGTGTTTTCTATGTGTTTCTATGTGTTTTTGTTTGCCTGCCATTGGTTTTAACGGTGTTCGAAGGTGTTCGACGAACAGTTCGACGAACAGTTCGGCGAACACACGGGTGTTCGACGAACCGAACCGAACTCGAACACTACGGGGGTGGCTCAACACTACTCAGGATCAGTAATGTAATGTATGTACACAGTGACTGCACCAGCAGAATAGTGAGTGCAGCTCTGGAGTATAATACAGGATATAACTCAGAATCAGTAATGTAATGTATGTACACAGTGACTGCACCAGCAGAATAGTGAGTGCAGCTCTGGAGTATAATACAGGATGTAACTCAGGATCAGTAATGTAATGTATGTACACAGTGACTGCACCAGCAGAATAGTGAGTGCAGCTCTGGAGTATAATACAGGATGTAACTCAGGATCAGTAATGTAATGTATGTGCACAGTGACTGCACCAGCAGAATAGTGAGTGCAGCTCTGGAGTATAATACAGGATGTAACTCAGGATCAGTAATGTAATGTATGTACCCAGTGACTGCACCAGCAGAATAGTGAGTGCAGCTCTGGAGTATAATACAGGATGTAACTGAGGATCAGTAATGTAATGTATGTACAGAGTGACTGCACCAGCAGAATAGTGAGTGCAGCTCTGGAGTATAATACAGGATGTAACTCAGGATCAGTCATGTAATGTATGTACACAGTGACGCCACCAGCAGAATAGTGAGTGCAGCTCTGCGGTATAATACAGGAGGTAACTCAGGATCAGTAATGTAATGTATGTACACAGTGACTGCACCAGCAGAATAGTGAGTGCAGCTCTGGAGTACAATACAGGATGTAACTCAGGATCAGTAATGTAATGTATGTACATAGTGACTGCACCAGTCGAATAGGGAGTGCAGCTCTGGAGTATTATATAGTATGTAACTCAGGATCAGTAACGTAATGTATGTACACAGTGACTGCACCAGCAGAATAGTGAGTGCAGCTGTGGAGTATAATACAGGATGTAACTCAGGATCAGTCATGTAATGTATGTACACAGTGACTGCACCAGCAGAATAGTGAGTGTAGCTCTGGAGTATAATACAGGATGTAACTCAGGATCAGTTATGTAATGTATGTACACAGTGACTGCACCAGCAGAATAGTGAGTGCAGCTCTGGAGTATAATACAGGATGTAACTCAGTATCAGTTATGTAATGTAAGTACACGGTGACACCACCAGCAGAACAGTGAGTGCGTCTCTGGAGTATAATACAGGATGTAACTCAGTATCAGTTATGTAATGTAAGTACACGGTGACACCACCAGCAGAATAGTGAGTGCAGCTCTGGGGTATAATGCAGGATGTAACTCAGAATCAGTAATGTAATGTATGTACATGGTGACTGCACCAGCAGAATAGTGAGTGCAGCTCTGGAGTATAATACAGGATGTAACTCAGGATCAGTAATGTAATGTATGTACATGGTGACTGCACCAGCAGTATAGTGAGTGCAGCTCTGGAGTATAATACAGGATGTAACTCAGGATCAGTAATGTAATGTATGTACACAGTGACTGCACCAGCAGAATAGTGAGTGCAGCTCTGGAGTATTATACAGGATGTAACTCAGGATCAGTAATGTAAAGTATGTACACAGTGACTGCACTAGCAGAATAGTGAGTGCAGCTCTGGAGTATAATAGAGGATGTAACTCAGGATCAGTTATGTAATGTATGTACATGGTGACTGCACCAGCAGAATAGTGAGTGCAACACTGGAGAATAATACAGGTTGTAACTCAGGATCAGTAATGTAATGTATGTACACAGTGACTGCATCAGCAGGATAGTGAGCGCAGCTCTGGAGTATAATACAAGATGTAACTCAGGATCATTAATGTAATGTATGTATGTGGCACCCCAGGGGTCTGGTTTTCCACAGTAATGTAATGTTATGTCTGAGAGCAGGTGGGAGGTCCTTTGGTCAGGGATCCTGTGCATGCCACACCTCCTGCCCAGTCTTGGGAGGGGAAGAACTTCCCCTGTATAAACCCGGGGCTGAGGCAGGGTGAGTCAGACAAGGAGAGTGGAGAAGAGAAGCAGCATAGGAAACAGCAGAGTTACAAGGAGTCAGGGGCTGGCAGCTGCAGAGCTCGTCCTGACTAAGAAGATTCTTTACCGGACCCGGAGTCCGAGGCTGTGGGGACTAACTCCTACCCAGCAGCAGAATCCGTCAGGCAGGGGATTTCAGGTCCTCTGGCCCAGAAGCCCGAAGGCACGGTCACACGCGTGGGACCAGCACCGCCATCGTGGAGCGGAAGCCATTAGAAGGCCCCGAGTCACCGGCCATACGGGTGAGCACCACACGGTACACTCAGGGACGTGGGCTACTTACATCAGCTTCTAGCAAGGTAGCCAGAAGAGTACAGTCAGTTTGGGAGGCCTACAACTACGCCTGGCCAGGGGAGATCCCATCTGCTCAAAGACTGACCAGGCCCCGTTTGCTAGCAAGTACTCCGGGAGGGTCTGTCGTTGTTACCAGTAAAGACCCTGAACTACACCGTACCGTCTCTGAGTGGTTCCTGCTACCCCCATCATCCACGTCGGCTGCCCTGAGGCCATACCCCTCCCGTTGGGGGTTATACTATCACGCTGCACAATCCTACCACCGGCCTCAGCGGTCTGCCCTGCAGCAGCAGCTTCCTGGCTGCACTCAACGGGTGGCGTAGTCATCAACTATTTACTACGAATAGACTGCCGTCTAGTTTGACTCCCTGGGCACGGACCGGGTCACCGCCACGAGACTACAACCCTCCACTGATCCGGCTCCGGGTAGGCTCCCGCGTGCGCAACGCAGCGCGACACAGGCCCAGGGGCGCGTCATGTACACAGTGTCTGCATCAGCAGAATAGTGAGTGCAACTCTGGAGTATAATATAGAATGTAACTCAGGATCAGTAATGTAATGTACAGTCATGGCCAAAAGTATTGAGAATGAGACAAATAGTGTCAGGGTAAAAATATATATATATTTTCTTGTAACTTTTATACTTTTGTAACTTTTATACGCTTTTTTGTTAATGTACTAACCATCACTTTGTGTCCTATAACAATAAGCTTTCCTTGCTATTATTACTCAAATCGAAACTTAAACTAAGACAGTTCCAGTGTTGTCAAGACTTATTTCAGAGAAACGAAACAAGATTATAAGCTGACGGCTGCAATATCTGCCCAGAGACTGAGATAAGGAGATGTGGACCAATCAGGAGTGGCCAGACACTGGACTTTCATGGTTTACCCCGCTCCGGACAACCCCTATCCCCTCCCCATTATGTAGTGTATTTAGATTTGTGCATGTAAAAAATAAACGCAGAATATTGCTGAGATCGTGGCTTGCCAGTAGCCTTCTGAGCATGCTCTGAGTTTGAACCAGCTTGTTGTCTGACTCATTCTTTGAATGGTTGACCCATGCTCATAGTTTGAATTTGGAGTGACTGGAGGACGAGTGGAATGTCATCACGACCCCCACAAATGGCGCCCAACGTGGGGCGTGGCTAGCGGTACGCCGCCCTCCCGGACCCATATTGCTGACTTCCCTGGTGGTGACCGCGGTGGCTGAATTTGAGGCCTGATCAACCTCCATCGAACACGGTAAGTTGAGATATATATATATATATGTTTCACTTGCCTGTGTGTCAGCCGCAGCGGTTCCTGTTGGGTTGTCAGGTTGGATCTGGGTGGGTGACCGGTCGAGTGGTGAGACCTTGGGCGTCCCGCACCACGTCCTGAACCAACAAGTGTTAAAATGAGTGACGTCGCATGCCTGCGCGTGCTCGTGTGCACACCACCTCCTCCTCCCCCGGTCACTGTACTTTTCTTAGATAGCTGCCTCCCGTGACTGATAGTCAAGGTTTCAAAGCATTCCTGAATTGTAGTGTAAGGGAGAAAGGGTCTGTGACGAATTGAGGTGTACTCTTCGTCTTATACAGAAAAACCTCATAAGGAGGGGTTCTGCTGTAAGGGTCTGTGACGAATTGAGGTGTACTCTTCGTCTTATACAGAGAAACCTCATAAGGAGGGGTTCTGCTGTAAGGGTCTGTGACGAATTGAGGTGTACTCTTCGTCTTATACAGAGAAACCTCATAAGGAGGGGTTCTGCTGTCAGTCAGGGTGCCGTGGTGAGTCGTACTGTAAAGTCGCCATTCAAGGTTAGGGAAGGGACAGATTGAGGTGTACTCTCTGTCTTATCAGTGTATTGAGGAGTACTCTACACTGACGGGTGGCGACCTGTCGGCTGCACCAGTGATCTGAGTCGCGACAGATCATTGCATTCTATAAGAAAATGTTGCGTATATTCAAATCTGAGAGACTTCACAAGTTGCCGGATGGTGCTGTGGGGGTTATCCAATTAGTAGAGTCGCGGGAAGGCAAGAAGGCTGTTAGGAACGTTAAGAATTTGTATAAATTGTTAGGTTTATCTAGTACAGGCAGGCTTCAGCCTTCAGTTTGGAAAGAATGTGTCACACAGAGAAAGGGAAAGTTGAGTGATTTAGGACTTCTGCACCAGGCTCAAGCACATCTTAGAGTAGCGAGTGATTTGAAGTCTGAAGGCTGGAAAGAGGTAGATGGTGTGGGGGGGACAGAGAATGCCGAGCCTTTGTTCGGATACATGAAAGCTGCAGAATGTGATTTATTATGTGCCCCCAAAATGGCCGTTACACCTTTGATGCCTGTCACTACACCGAGCCCTCAGCCACCGCCCTATAATGGTGCCGACAACAAATTATCGGAGGGGTGGACGTGTCGAGGGTGTGGAGAGCAAAACCCACCCTGGGCGGAGTTCTGCTGTGTCTGTGGGGCGGGCCTCCCATGGCACGATGCCCAGCCTGCCTCCAAGAACAATCCCACTTCCACTCTAACTCCTCCCTCCAACGGCCATCTTACTACACCTTTTCCTGCCTCCAAGAACAATCCCACTTCCACTCTAACTCCTCCCTCCAACGGCCATCTTACTACACCTTTTCCTGCCTCCAAGAACAATCCCACTTCCACTCTAACTCCTCCCTCCAACGGCCATTTTACTACACCTTTTCCTGCCTCCAAGACCAATCCCACTTCCACTCTAACTCCTCCCTCCAACGGCCATCTTACTACACCTCTTACTTGTTGTGGGAGGCCCGGAAAGCCCCAATCCGGCCTATATCCACTACTAGATCCGTCCGGTGCATATTACCAGCCACCAGCACAGGTGGAAAGCCCGCAGTCCCAGAGCACCCGTCTGAAACTAATGTGACACCCTCTGCTCCAGTCCACGATGCTGAGACGCTTCCCCTGTTTCCTATGGGAGTCACCCACAACCCTGGGGATATCCTCCTCAAATCCCCAGAATTTCAGGCCAGACTGCTCTCCCTCCGCCAACATACTGTTACTCAAGACGATACGGAGCCAGATGAGGGATGGGCTCAAGATACTCCAGCCCCCCCTCCTTTACCCCATACGTCTCCTATGGCATCCTCCACCCCACATCCATTACCCGTACTCCGGCCCTTGCTCCAAGCAACTGCTGAAAGAACACCACCCCCCAGCCTCTCAGAAGTTTGGGACCCCTGCCGCTCTCGTAATCTAGTAGATCCATCAGGACGCCCTGTCACTCTGTCAATAGGCTATGGTGACATCCTTACACATCGGGTGGGGGCCATAGTAAACCCTGCAAACACCTGTATGAGCCATGTTGGAGGATTGGCTCGCAAAATTTCCCTTGCTGCTGGTTCTACTCTGACTGCAGAATGTCAGGCTCACTTAGCCGAAAACGGAGAGCTTTCAAAAGGCCAGACCTTAGTCACCCGTGCGGGTAGACTGCCCGCTGATGTCATCATACATGCACTGGGTCCTATTTATGACCCCCAGAACCCCGAAGAGTCACATTCCACTCTCGCATCTACCATCCGTTCAGTACTTCTTCATGCAGGAAAATTGAGTCATCAGGATATGCCCAGACGCACTTTAGCGATACCACTTATATCTTCCGGAATTTTCGGTTACCCACTCGGGCCGTGCATGGAGGAACACGTACTAGCCCTCAAGGAAGGCATGGAGACCCTACCCCATGGATTGGACTCAATACGCATTGTCTGTGTCCGTAGTCCAGCAATTCATGCTGCTATGCCTTTGGCCCTTAAGCTACTAGTGGCAACCTCCTCCCCGACACCGATACCTAATGCGGTTCTGTTGCCTGAAGAATCCTCCCTAGTGGCCACCCCAAGCACCACCAAGGAACAAGCGACGCTGCCTGGTCCTCAACAAGTTCCTGGACCTTTAGGGATGATCAAATATCAACCCTTTACCCCAGTACAAGTAGACACTCTGGTCTCAAAGCTTCCTGATCCCGATAAATCTCCCATGCAGTATGCTAGACGCTTGGACACAACCAGAGCCATTTATGGTGCAACCTGGGCTGATTTGGCAGGTATCACATCTGTGAAGGCCAAGGAATATTTCTTGCCTACTATCGAAAAGGCCATGGATTCCACAAAAGCAGGATCCCTTAATACATATGAATCCGGCCTAGAATACATGAAACAGTTAAAGGCCTGGGCTCAGGATCGCTTGTCAGATCAAGCTGGGTCTGTACAAGATGTTCAACAAGACCCTGATGAATCTGTGGAAAGATATGCTGCAAGACTCAGCATGCATTTTGAGGATCTCGGATACAGTCCTCACGTCAAGACGCAGGCCGCCCTGTTGGTTCAGGCCCTAGTAGATGGCCTACAAGACGCTCTCAGAGATGAAGTCCTGAGAGTACGGCCCGAGATTCGTTCTTCTTCTTTCAACGACGCGGTGGACATCGTTAAGGCTTTCCAAAAATCAATGCTAAAAATGGAAAAGGATACTAAGCCAAAGAAGAAAACCGCTCCTGCCATGGTATATCAAGCTCAAGAAAACTACCCACCCCCTGGCAACCAACATGGAATCAAGTGGGTAATGGTTAAAGGCACAGGTGATGATACTCCTCCCACATATAGAAGACAAGACAGAAGAGATGACAGGGGACCATACAGAAACAGAAGACAATCTCGTGATGCTGAAGGACGAATGTTGTGTTGGGAGTGTGGTAGCCTTGATCACATCCTCAGAGACTGTCCAACCCGCAGACAGTACCATGACCGGTCGTTCCGTGAAGGTCCACACAACCATGGACCTTCCCGTGAACCATCTCATCCACGCCAATGACGGCTCGGTCAACCAGTGTCCACTTTCCCGGCTACGCATCTCACGGCCGCCTGTGGGACTGTCACTTTACAGGTGGACCATCAACCACTGGAGTTCCTGGTGGACACTGGGGCGGCCACATCTGTCATATCTTCTGCACAGCTCCCTCCTTCTGTATCCCTATCACCGGATACCCTCACCTGTGTTGGGGTGGAAGGCCAACATATTTCCTCTCCACTCACAGTCCCTGTGTCTGCAGGACCGTTCACCGGACTACTCACAAGATTCTTGGTCTCTGAAACTTGCCCTGTCAATCTGTTGGGAGCCGATCTCTTAGAGCGGATGAAGGCAACAATTACCTTCGGAAACCATGGTATGGAGCTTCTTTTGCGGGACCCTCATTCCGAACAAGGGACTGAAGACCGGTGTGTTCTTAAAGCCTTCCCTCTCATGATGATGACCATACAACCTCACACTCTTCTTGATACCTCACAGTTCCCTCACTCTCTGTGGTCCAGCGGGCCAGAGGACGTTGGCCTCCTGCAGGTTCCCCCGGTCCAGGTACACCTCAAGCCTGGACACAGGTACCCACGGTTACCACAATACCCCCTCAAGGCTGCACAAGAACAAAGCTTGGGTACCCAAATCGCTTCCCTCCTGGAATCAGGAGTCCTTGTCAGATGTGTATCTCCATGCAATACACCCCTCTTTCCTGTAAAAAAGAAAACCGCTCCGGGAGAGCCTCTAAGATACCGGTTGGTTCAGGATCTCAGAGCCGTCAATGCAGCTACCATTTTAGAAACTCCAGTGGTGCCCAACCCAAACACCCTCTTGTCTCAGGTGCCTCCAACGGCCACCTTGTTTACGGTGTTAGATCTGGCCAACGCCTTCTTCAATATACCCTTACATGAAGATTCGTGGTTTCTTTTTGCCTTCACCTTTCAAGGAGCACAGTTTACATGGACCAGGACTCCACAAGGAGCCCAGAACTCTCCTAACCAATTCACTCATTCTATGAAGTCTATTCTGGAGCCATGGGTTCAAGAGAACCCTCAGGTCACCCTTCTACAGTATGTGGATGATCTTTTACTCTGTGGCACTGAAGAAAATTTGCCAGAGATGTCAGCATCCCTTCTCTGGTTTCTTCACTCAGCTAACTGTAAAGTCTCGAAAGGCAAAGTCCAATGGTGTCTGCCCAAGGTCATTTTCCTCGGACATTGTATTTCACAAGGTGCTAAACATCTGACTGAAGAAAGAAAGCAAGCCATCATGGATATCACCTTCCCAACCACCTATTCCGCTATGCAAACTTTCCTTGGCCTCATCACTTACTGCAGGCAATGGATCCCTGATGCCTCAAAGCTCATGCAACCTCTGTACGACTGTCTCAAGAATGAAGGCTCAGTTTGGCTTCATGCCGAAGATCCACGTGTTTCTCATCAACACAGACTATGTTTTGACCGCCTTAAACAGGCTGTTGTCTCTGCCCCGGCCTTGGGCTTACCAGACTATACTCAGCCATTTCACCTCTTTGTCTCTGAATCGGAAGGTCATGCCTCTGGAGTTCTAGCACAACGTTATGATCATAAGTATCGGCCTTTGGGCTACTACTCAGCCCGCCTGGACCCTGTCGCCCGAACTGCCCCCACGTGCCTTAAGGCGGTCCACGCTGCTCACATTCTCCTTGACAAGTCAGCTGATATCGTCCTTGGACATGATCTAGTTATACAGGCCGGCCATGATCTCTCGGCTGTTCTGCAGCAAACATCTCCGAAACATCTCACCAACCAAAGACACCTGCGGCTGCAGTGTTCCCTATTGTTGCCTTCCAATATAACATTTACCAGATGTCTGACTATCAACCCTGCCACTTTGCTTCCACCTTCTAGGGGGGAAGGTGAAGAGGGTGAAGGTCCATTGGTGGAACCTCATGATTGTATAAAAATTTTGCAGGAAGAGACTTCTGCTCCAGAGAATATGGTGACACATCCGCTCGCAGACCCTGCCTTGCACCTATGGACTGATGGATCCCGTTTCGCAGACCCTCAAGGGAAGTTCCACACGGGATATGCTGTCACAACAGACCTAACAGTCCTCAAGGCTGAAGCTCTACCACCATACATGTCTGCACAAGAGGCTGAACTTGTGGCTCTCACAGAGGCCTGCCACCTGGCAGCAGGAACAACGGCGAATATATATACCGATTCCAGGTATGGACATGGAATTTGCAATGATTTTGGACTCTTGTGGAAGTCTAGAGGATTCATCACAGCCGCAGGTACACCAGTGAAACATGCCTCATGGATTAAGGCCCTAATGGAGGCCCTGGAACTACCCATTCAGGTTGCTGTTATCAAGGTCAAGGCTCATGGAAGACTAGATTCCAGGGAAGCCAGGGGCAATCACCTAGCTGACCAAGCAGCCAAGACTGCAGCAGTGGAGAATGTGTCATCAAAGTGGCAGGAAAAGGAAGAAGAGATGGGAGAGACTCTGCAAACCGTAGCTGTGGCGCTCACTAGAGCAAGAGCCAAGGAACAGCCGGCGGAAGACCATACAAGTCCAGCGGAGACACGGGTGGAATCCAGGGGGGTCAGGATGCCTGAAGAAAAATTGTGTGAGGAACAAAGGAAGACCCCCACTGAAGAAGTCAAGCAATGGAAAGCGGCAGGAGCCGTGCTGGCAGGTCGCAAAGATTCAAAGGTCAACTCGACTCTTTACCAAGTGGATGGGAAGCCTTGCTTGCCTAGACGCATGTACTCAGCTGTGGCAGCATGGGCTCACGGGCCTACACACAGAGGAAAGAATCAAGCTTTGGCATGTATCAAGAAACTGTACTTTGCACCTGGAATCTCTTCCATTGTGACTGCGTACTCAAAATCCTGCTCTGTCTGCGCTACCTGCAACCCAACGTGTACGGCACGGGTCCCTCTTCAACATCTGGCTAAACCAGACTACCCTTGGCAGAGAATACAAGTCGACCATATCCAAATGCCTAAAGCAGGAAAATACGAGTACGTTTTGGTAGCCGTGGATATGTTCTCAGCCTGGCCCGAGGCCTACCCGGTTGTCAACATGACTGCTAAAGTCACAGCCAAGAAACTGATCACTGAAATTGCCTGCAGATTTGGAGTTCCCCAAGTCATAGAATCGGATCAAGGACCAGCTTTCACAGCAAATATCTATAAAGAACTTTGGAATATGTTGGGAACAGATTTGGGCCTCCACACTCCATACCATCCTGCCAGTTCAGGCAAAGTGGAAAGGATGAATTCCACACTTAAGACCCAGCTCTTGAAAATGACCCAAGATCATCCCCTCCCCTGGCCCGACCTACTCCCCATAGTACTGTATCATATCAGACACACTCCTCAGGCCAAACATGGGCTGACTCCCTACGAAATTCTGTTTGGGGCCCCGCCCAAGATAGGAGAGATTAGGCCCCAAGAATTGTCCGAAACACATGATAGAGTGGTAAAATTTGTGATTGCTCTGTCTAGAGAATTGACTAACACCCGCTCTACAGTATCTGCTTCTCTCCCAGAATCTACAGGTGATGCAGTACATGATTTCATCCCAGGCGATCTGGTGTATGTGAAAAAGTTTGTCCGGAAAGACTGCCTCCAGCCGCGGTTCGAGGGACCGTACTCTGTGCTTCTCACCACCCCGACGGCTCTGAAACTCGAAGGAAAAGGCATTTGGATCCACGCTTCCCATTGCAAGCGAGATAGAACGAGCCCATAGAAGATGGTCACTTTTTTCCATATCCTTTTCATGTGCGTACTGCCCGTCCCGAGCTGGGCGGCCACCACCTTCTGGGTGGATACTGAAGCAAAGACCCAGACTTATCAATTTGACTTTTGTAATACAGTAAATTGTGCTGAAATGACCTGGAACTCATATGATGCCTATGCCCGAGGAACATTCTATCTCTGTGTAACCCGTCCGGGAAATGAATACTGCTACTATTGGTCAGATGTGGGGTGGAACACGGGAGACACGGACTGGGGATACAAACCAAAGGAAGCTATAAACAGTAAGGATAGAGAGGGGAGGTCTCTATTGACTCGAATGACTTTAAGTACGGGGTTTATAAACAAGGAGCGACCACCGCACAAGCCAAAATGCTCATGGGATAAGAAGTGTTTCCCCTTATATTTGAATTTAGAAAACCCCCAGTCGGGAGATTTAGGAAAATATGTTTTAAGCAGTTACAATGGCTTCATAAATCCCAAACAAGGAATAATAGAGTTAAAAGATATAAAAACAAAACCCACGCAGGCGCCCCCCCTCGCACGTCTGCCCATGGGGGGGGAGGCGTTACAAAGAATTCTGACAGAAGTAATCCCAATCCCGAGACTCAAATGGGAGGATGTTTTTTCCATGGAGACTCAAGTGAATCCTCGGATGAATCTATGGTTAGAATGGGTACGGTATAACGTCCGAGCCCAAAATATATCTGAAGGCTGTGTAGCTTGTGCAGCCGCTAATACTCATCTGTACACCCATGCTTTCCCTGCTGACAATAATAGCACCCTCTGTTTATTGGGATTGCTGAAAAAACTAAAAGGTAGCTCCTGTCCTGAATATATTCCCCTGGTTAGCTCCAAGGCTAAAATTCGAACCCCGGGTGATATAATAATAACCAAAGATAACTACACTTGTTATTCCCCTGATAATTCCACCGGTCCTTCTCTAGGAATCTTTGAAGACGGCTTCTGTCAGACTAACGAGACTGTAGACACTGACCTGTTAAGCAATCACTCCAGGTATATATATGATGTTTATTGGCTCTGTGGGGACGGACGACTCAGGTCCAGACTTCCGACCACCTGGACTGGACAATGTACCCTAGTAAAATTAGCCATGCAGTTTAGAATTCTGCCCTGGGATCCCACAGACCCAATCCCCAAGGAGTCCCGACGGAAAAGAAGTTTAGAGCAATTACATTCCGGTTATGCTGAGGACCCTAAGGTCTATATAGATTCTATAGGGGTCCCGAGGGGGGTCCCAGACGAGTACAAGGCCCAGAATCAAGTGGTAGCGGGTTTTCTTTCTCTCATTCCAACCATACAGATAAATAGAAATGTAGACTGGATAAATTATGTCTATTACACTGAGCAGAGATTTATAAATTACAGCAGAGATGCCTTCCAGGGCATAGTTGAGGAACTAGGACCCAATACAAGAATGACTCTTCAAAATAGATTGGCAATAGATATGATTCTTGCTGAGAAAGGTGGAGTATGTGGGATGATAGGGGAAGAATGTTGCACATACATTCCTCAGAACTCAGGAGTGAATGGAAAAACCGTAGTAGCTCTTCGAAGGATAACAAGTCTGGCAGAGGAAGTGAAGGCGAATGCAGGGGTAGATACCTCCTTCTTCTCAGGTTGGTTGGGAGGGGTCAAGGGATTCTTCCAGCAAGCTTGTCTAGTGATAGGAGGTCTATTAGTATTGGGCCTGGTGGTCCTATGCTGCATAGTCCCCTTATACAGGAAAGCTATAACCAATGCTGTCCCAACCTCCGGGACCTTTCTGAATCAAGAAACCACATCTCTGTTACATGATGATACCAGTAAGGAAGATATGGAGAAATACACTCCTTTGAACAAGCCTGACCAGACCCCCCATGACAGAGTTCAATTGAGAGATTTAGTTTAGGGTCAGTTGGGAGAACTCCATGTGTCATTTAGGGTAGGGCTCAATTGTTTGGGGGCGTCCCATAAGGGGGCAGCTTCTAAGATGATTGGGTGAAGAAATCCACCTCCCCTCTCCCCACACATGGACAGTCTCAAAGGCCCCGAAGCAAGGGAAAGCTTAGTGTTTAGGGGGGAATGTCAGGGTAAAAATATATATATATTTTCTTGTAACTTTTATACTTTTGTAACTTTTATACGCTTTTTTGTTAATGTACTAACCATCACTTTGTGTCCTATAACAATAAGCTTTCCTTGCTATTATTACTCAAATCGAAACTTAAACTAAGACAGTTCCAGTGTTGTCAAGACTTATTTCAGAGAAACGAAACAAGATTATAAGCTGACGGCTGCAATATCTGCCCAGAGACTGAGACAAGGAGATGTGGACCAATCAGGAGTGGCCAGACACTGGACTTTCATGGTTTACCCCGCTCCGGACAACCCCTATCCCCTCCCCATTATGTAGTGTATTTAGATTTGTGCATGTAAAAAATAAACGCAGAATATTGCTGAGATCGTGGCTTGCCAGTAGCCTTCTGAGCATGCTCTGAGTTTGAACCAGCTTGTTGTCTGACTCATTCTTTGAATGGTTGACCCATGCTCATAGTTTGAATTTGGAGTGACTGGAGGACGAGTGGAATGTCATCACGACCCCCACAATAGTAATTTTTCCAAAGTTTACTGCTTCATTTTTTGTAATGGCAATTTGCATCTACTCCTGAATGTCAAGGAGTGATCAGCTTAACAGCAATTACTGTACTTGCAAAGTCAATATTTGCCCAGAAAATGAACTTTAACCCCCAAAACACATTTCAACATCATTGCAGTCCTGCCTTAAAAGGAGCAGCTAACATCGTTTTAGTGATTGATCCATTAACACAGGTGTGGGTGTTGATGAGGACAGGGCTGGCGATCAATCAGTCATGATTAAGTAAGAATGACATTACTGGACACTTTAAAAGGAGGCTGGTTCTTGGTATCATTGTTTCTCTTCAGTTAACCATGGTTATCTCTAAAGAAACACGTGCAGCCATCATTGCACTGCACAAAAATGGCCTAACAGGGAAGAGTATCGCAGCTACAAAGATTGCACCTCTGTCAACAATCTATCGCATCATCAAGAACTTCAAGGAGAGAGCTTCCATTGTTGTCAAAAAGGCTCCAGGGCACCCAAGAAAGACCAGCAAGCGCCAGGACCGTATCTTAAAACTGTTTCAGCTGCGGGATCGGACTACCAGCAGTGCCGAGCTTGCTCAGGAATGGCAGCAGGCTGGTGTGAGTGCTTCTGCACGCACTGTGAGGCGGAGACCCTTTGAGCAAGGGCTGGATTCAAGGAGGGCAGCAAAGAAACCACTTCTCTCCAGAAAAAACATCAGGGACCGACTGATATTCTGCAAAAGGTACAGGGAGTGGACTGCTGAGGACTGGGGCAAAGTCATTTTCTCTGATGAATCCCCTTTTCGATTGTTTGGGACATCTGGAAAACAGCTTATTCGGAGAAGAAGAGGTGAGCGCTACCACCAGTCTTGTCTCATGCCAACTGTAAAGCATCCTGAAACCATTCATGTGTGGGGTTGCTTCTCAGCCAAGGGAATCGGCTCACTCACAGTCTTGCCTAAAAACACAGCCATGAATAAAGAATGGTACCAGAATGTCCTCCAAGAGCAACTTCTCCCAACCGTCCAAGAGCAGTTTGGCGCCCAACAATGCCTTTTCCAGCATGATGGAGCACCTTACCATAAAGCAAAGGTGATAACTAAATGGCTCATGGAACAAAACATAGAGATTTTGGGTCCATGGCCTGGAAACTCCACAGATCTTAATCCCATTGCGAAATTGTGGTCAATCATCAAGAGACGGGTGGACAAACAAAAACCAACAAATTCTGGCAAAATGCAAGCATTGATCATGCAAGAATGGACTGCTATCAGTCAGGATTTGGTCCAAAAGTTGATTGAGAGCAGCCAGGGAGAATTACAGAGGTCTTGAAGAAGAAGGGGCAACACTGCAAATATTGACTTGCTGCATTAACTCATTCTAACTGTCAATATAACCTATTGGTACTCATAATATGATTGCAATTATATTTCTGTATGTGATATAAACATCAGACAAACACTAATAAAAACCAGAGGCCAGCAGATCATGGGAAAATATAATTTTGGTGTCATTCTCAATACTTTTGGCCATGACTGTATGTACACAGTGACTGCACCAGCAGAATAGTGAGTGCAGCTCTGGAGTATAATACAGGATGTAACTCAGGATCAGTAATGTAATGTATGTACACAGTGACTGCACCAGCAGAAGAGTGAGTGCAGCTCTGGAGAATAATGCAGGATGTAACTTAGGATCAGTAATGTAATGTATGTACACAGTGACAGCATCAGCAGAATAATGAGTGCAGCTCTGGAGTATAATACAGGATGTAACTCAGGATCTGTAATGTAATTTATGTACGCAGTGACTGCACCAGCAGAATAGTGAGTGCAGCTCTGGAGTATAATACAGGATGTAACTCAGGATCAGTAATGTAATGTATGTACATAGTTACTGCACCAGCAGAATAGTGAGTGCAGCTCTAGAGTATAATACAGTAGGTAATTTAGGATCAGTACAGGATCAGTAATGTAAAGTATGTACACAGTGACTGCACCAACAGAATAGTGAGTGCAGCTCTGGAGTATAATACAGGATGTAACTCAGGGTCAGTAATGTAATGTATGTACACAGTGACTGCACCAGCAGAATAGTGAGTGCAGCTCTGGAGTATAATACAGGATGTAACTCAGGGTCAGTAATGTAATGTATGTACATGGTGACTGTACCAGCAGTCTAGTGAGTGCAGCTCTGGAGTATAATACAGGATGTAACTCAGGATCAGTAATGTAATGTATGTACACAGTGACTGCACCAGCAGAATAGTGAGTGCAGCTCTGGAGTATAATACAGGATGTAACTCAGGATCAGTAATGTAAAGTATGTACACAGTGACTGCACCAGCATAATAGTGAGTGCAGCTCTGGAGTATAATAGAGGATGTAACTCAGGATCAGTTATGTAATGTATGTACACAGTGACAGCATCAGCAGAATAGTGAGTGCAGCTCTGGAGTATAATACTGGATGTAACTCAGGATCAGTAATGTAATGTATGTACACAGTGACTGCACCAGCAGAATAGTGAGTGCAGCTCTGGAGTATAATACAGGAGGTAACTTAGGATCAGTAATGTAATGTATGTACACAGTGACTGCACCAGCAGAATAGTGAGTGCAGCTCTGGAGTATAATACAGGATGTAACTTAGGATCAGTAATGTAATGTATGTACACAGTGACTGCACCAGCAGAATAGTGAGTGCCGCTCTGGAATATAATACAGGATGTAACTCAGGATCAGTAATGTAATGTATGTACACAGTGACTGCACCAGCAGAATATTGATTGCAGCTCTGGAGTATAATACAGGATGTAACTCAGGATCAGTAATGTAATGTATGGACACAGTGACTGCACCAGCAGAATAGTGAGTGCAGCTCTGGAGTATAATACAGGATGTAACTCAGAATCAGTAATGTAATGTATGTACACAGTGACTGCACCAGCAGAATAGTGAGTGCAGCTCTGGGGTATAATACAGGATGTAACTCAGGATCAGTAATGTAATGTATGTACACAGTGACTGCACCAGCAGAATAGTGAGTGCAGCTCTGGAGAATAATACAGGATGTAACTTAGGATCAGTAATGTAATGTATGTACACAGTGACAGCATTAGCAGAATAGTGAGTGCAGCTCTGGAGTATAATACTGGATGTAACTCAGGATCACTAATGTAATGTATGTACACAGTGACTACACCAGCAGAATAGTGAGTGCAGCTCTGGAGTATAATACAGGATGTAACTCAGGATCAGTTATGTAATGTATTTACACGGTGACACCACCAGCAGAATAGTGAGTGCAGCTCTGGAGTATAATACAGGATGTAACTCAGGATCAGTAATGTAATGTATGGACACAGTGACGCCACCAGCAGAATAGTGAGTGCAGCTCTGGAGTATAATACAGGATGTAACTCAGGATCAGTAATGTAATGTATGTACACAGTGACTGCACCAGCAGAATAGTGAGTGCAGCTCTGGAGAATAATACAGGATGTAACTTAGGATCAGTAATGTAATGTATGTACACAGTGACAGCATTAGCAGAATAGTGAGTGCAGCTCTGGAGTATAATACTGGATGTAACTCAGGATCACTAATGTAATGTATGTACACAGTGACTACACCAGCAGAATAGTGAGTGCAGCTCTGGAGTATAATACAGGATGTAACTCAGGATCAGTTATGTAATGTATTTACATGGTGACTGTACGAGCAGTCTAGTGAGTGCAGCTCTGGAGTATAATACAGGATGTAACTCAGGATCAGTAATGTAATGTATGTACACAGTGACACCACCAGCAGAATAGTGAGTGCAGCTCTGGAGTATAATACAGGATGTAACTCAGGATCAGTTATGTAATGTATTTACATGGTGACTGTACCAGCAGAATAGTGAGTGCAGCTCTGGAGTATAATACAGGATGTAACTCAGGATCAGTTATGTAATGTATTTACACGGTGACACCACCAGCAGAATAGTGAGTGCAGCTCTGGAGTATAATACAGGTTGTAACTTAGTATCAGTTATGTAATATATGTACACAGTGACTGCACCAGCAGAATAGTGAGTGCAGCTCTGGGGTATAATACAGGAGGTAGCTCAGGATCAGTAATGTAATGTATGTACACAGTGACTGCACCAGCAGAATAGTGAGTGCAGCTCTGGAGTATAATACAGGATGTAACTCAGGATCAGTTATGTAATGTATTTACATGGTGACTGTACCAGCAGAATAGTGAGTGCAGCTCTGGAGTATAATACAGGATGTAACTCAGGATCAGTTATGTAATGTATTTACACGGTGACACCACCAGCAGAATAGTGAGTGCAGCTCTGGAGTATAATACAGGTTGTAACTTAGTATCAGTTATGTAATGTATGTACACAGTGACTGCACCAGCAGAATAGTGAGTGCAGCTCTGGGGTATAATACAGGAGGTAGCTCAGGATCAGTAATGTAATGTATGTACACAGTGACTGCACCAGCAGAATAGTGAGTGCAGCTCTGGAGTATAATACAGGAGGTAACTCAGGATCAGTAATGTAATGTATGTACACAGTGACTGCACCAGCAGAATAGTGAGTGCAGCTCTGGAGTATAATACAGGATGTAACTCAGAATCAGTAATGTAATGTATGTACATAGTGACTGCACCAGCAGAATAGTGAGTGCAGCTCTGGAGTATAATACAGGATGTAACTCAGAATCAGTAATGTAATGTATGTACACAGTGACTGCACCAGCAGAATAGTGAATATGAAGAGGTTAAATACAGCACAAACTTCAGAAGAAAACGACCCAATTATTTATATTAATTGTAGATTTATATTCTTAGTACAGGATCAGTAATGTAATATATGTACACACTGACTGCACCAGCAGAATAGTGAGTGCAGCTCTGGAGTATAATGCAGGATGTAACTCAGGATCAGTAATGTAATGTATGTACACAGTGACGCCACCAGCAGCACATAGATGTTGAATATCTCCCCATGACGATGTCACAGCAGCCTTCTTGGTTGTGTCCTCGGTTTCTAATAACAATTAATTGGAGGAATACAGTGTAAAGTTCTTATGAGATCTGATACAATAAATATTATATTAATTTTTTTCCGAACAAGAACTTCGTAAATGATTCATCACTGCATGATTTAATTTTCTTGTAACACTTTTCTCCATAGTTTGAGTTCTTCTCTGAATTCTTGGTGTTCATTAAACATATCATGGCTTTCCGGTCGCACTCACAGGCTCGTGTGGCACATACTCCTATGTACCTATTCCGATCTGCGGGAGTAACAGAAACATTTATCATTATGAAGGATCCGTGTCTGAGACATGAGACAAAGGATCTGTAATCTGATTTAATAGTGAATGGTGCGGACAACAAATTTCCAGTTTATGTGAAAAGAATTAAAGAAGTTTTATAAAATACCTCAGCCGTGATAAAGCGACTTCTCGTTGACTAAATAAAGTTTAAATGCTGCCGATTCTGAATTCAATACTTCTATATCTTTCTAATAGGCTTTCAACCAATTAGTCAAACAGTTTGCACCATGAATGTGGCATAAAACTGAAATTTTGTAACTTCTGCCATTTTTCTGCTAGTTCTTCTAACTTTTGAAAAGTGGGTGAAGCTTAGCGGAGGGTGTGGTCGAGCACGACCTCACAAATTCATTATAATATATAGCAGGAAAATGGCATAAAGTAATATAGAAATAAACTCTGATCCGTGACTGCAGCACAGTTCTGTCCCTGGTGCCCGGCAGCTGAACGATGCACCAGATTCACTATGACCTCTACGCTTCTATTGAGCGTCTTACTCCAGCGCACCCGAGATCATGACTGGAAATTAAAACATCAGTTTTGGTGAATCAGGGCCGTTATACCTAAAACTTCTATACAAGTTTAATATCTCTGAATGAAGTGTGTGAACTAGAACATTTTTAACTCTATCTAAAAAAAATTGTAATCACAGCTGAGGGTTTGTTACACTCGTATCTCCCAATGTCACCTTGTATCCTGACCCCAAAGAGAACGGTGCACTTACCACAAGTGATGGTCCCATTACTGTAAGTGTAAGAGTATGGCTGAAAAAGTTTGAAACAATCGTATATATCTCTATAGCAGCAGTCTCGTATACCGCAGCACCTGAGGGAGCAAAAGAGTAATGTCACCAGGGGCGAAACTATAATGTGTTCATCTCCACCTGGGCCCTGGAGGCAAAAAAGAAAAATATCCTGTTGGTCTGTAGGAGACCCATCCTATTAACTAGTGATGAGCGAGCATGCTCGCCACTGCTCGGTACTCGCCCGAGCATCTCAGTACTCGAGATGCTCGGAGCTCGCCGAGTACTTTCGAGATGCTCGGGCGGGAGCTAGGGTCCCCGTCCTGCATGTTTGGCGCTATTTAGAGCACCAATCATTCAGGGATTGTCTGTCACTCACTGTAATGTCACTGGGAACAGTGCTCACAGTGAAACATGAAAAGCCGGCAATTCAGCAGCGGCATACACCAGTACCCGACAATTTAGAACAAAAAGAATAGAGCATCACACATCGACTAGATAGATAGAAACATGTCAGTCACATATATAATAAGTACAGTGACAGTGTTGGTCACTGTACTTGTCATTTAGTGTTAAAATAAAGGATTTATTAAAAAAAAAAAACTGGCGTGGGGTTCCCCGTAATTTTAGTCTCTAGCGGAGGTTAAGCAAACGGCTGGGGCAGATGTTTGAAGCCTGGGAAGGGGGTAATACCCACGGAGCTTCCCAGGCTACTAATATCAGCCCCCAGCTGAATACCTAGCCTTTACTAGCGATTAAAATGGGGGACCCAAAACAAAATGACGTGGGGTCTCCCCTATTTTAATAGCTAGCAAAGGGTAGACAGACAGCTGGGGGCTGATATTAATAGCCCAGGAAGGGTGCCATGAATATTGGCCCCCTCCCAGCCTGTCCTGTCAATGCAGCAGAGCTGAAGCCGTCCTGGGACCCATGGAAAGGTAAGGATGAGGTTGGTTTATTATTTTACTTTTATTGCAGGAGATCGTTGGCTTGAGCTGGAATGGGCGTGATGGTAAGTAGAGTTTAATTTAGAACATTAAAGAATTGTGTCTTTATTTCAATTAAAGGACTTTATTCTGGGTGTTTATGTTTTTTTTTTAACTTTCACTATGGGGTTAGTAATGGGGGTGTCTTATAGATGCCTCTCCATTACTAACCTGGGCTTGATGTCAGCTGGCATTATAAGCTGACATCAACCCTAACCCTATTACCCCACTGCCACCGCTACAGGGCAGTGGGAAGAGCGAGGCTAAGTGCCAGAATTGGCACATCCATTTCTGGGGCGGCTGAGGGCTGGTGTTTCTAGCCTGGGAGGGGGCCAATATTCATGGCACCCTTCCTGGGCTATTAATATCAGCCCCCAGCTGTCTGCCTAGCCTTTGCTGGCTATTAAAATAGGGGGGACCTCACGTAATTTTTTTTGGGTCCCCCATTTTAATAGCTAGTAAAGACTAGGTATTACCCCCTTCCCAGGCTTCAAACATTTGCCCCAGCCGTCTGCTTAACCTCCGCTAGAGACTAAAATTACGGGGTACCCCACGCCAATTTTTTTTTTTTTTAATAAATCCTTTATTTTAACACTAAATGAAAAGTACAGTGACCAACACTGTCACTCTACTTATTATATATGTGACTGACATGTTTCTATCTATCTAATCTATGTGTGATGCTCTATTCTTTCTGTTCTAAATTGTCAGTACCAGTGTATGCCGCTGATGAATTGCCGGACGGCTTTTTTAAAGAGACAGGTGCATGAAAATCGGAGGGCACTAGTGTGTTCCAAGTGCCCTGCTATGTTTTTCATGCACCCTCCTATATACCCTGCCTGCCTGTCTGCCTATATATACTGCCTGCCTGACATCTAATTGAGCACTGTTCCCATCGATTTTGGCAATTTTTGACCTTCTGCAGACCGCCGGGGAGGAGCACCAGAAAAATGCTCGAGTTTCCCATAGACTTACATTGGGCTCGTAGCTCGGGTCGAGCACCCGAGTATTCCAATTTGCTCGACCCGAGCAACGAGTACCCCAGCATTTTACTGCTCGCTCATCACTACTATTAACCCTTGTGTGTGCGTCAGCGCAATGACTGCCCGTTCGTCTGTCTGGACCTTGTCAGCGGACTCATCCGGATCCTGTATTTTGTGAATATCTGTTGTTTTTTTATATAATAGAAGCTTGTGGGGATATCATAAACAATGGGGGACCCTCATACACTGCGGGGGTAATTGTGGGGGGCTCTGAAATGGTGTGGGAGGGCCCTCATACTTTATAGGAACTACTCTTGGGGCCCTTGTAAAGTGTGGGGTCCATTATACAGTTTGATAATCTATTAGAGGTCATCTGCAGTCCTATGTAACAACACAGATAACACAGTGATGACTCTCTGAGTACAGATAATGTAGTAGATGTCACCTGCAGTCCTATGTAACACCACGGAGAGCACAGTGATAGCCTTCTGAGTACAGATAATGTAGTAGATGTCACCTGCAGTCCTATGTAACACCACAGATAACACAGTGATGACTCTCTGAGCACAGATAATGTAGTAGATGTCACCCGCAGTCCTATGTAACACCACAGATAACACAGTGATAACTCTCTGAGCACAGATAATGTAGTAGATGTCACCTGCAGTCCTATGTAACACCACAGATAACACAGTGGTATCTCTCTGAGTACAGATACTGTAGTAGATGACACCTGCAGTCCTATGTAACACCACAGATAACACAGTGATAACTCCCTGAGTACAGATAATCTAATAGATGTTACCTGCAGTCCTATGTAACACCACAGATAACATTGATAATTCTCTGAGTACAGATAATGTAGTAGATGTCACCTGCAGTCCTATGTAACATCACAGATAACACAGTGATAACTCTCTGAGTACAGATAATGTAGTAGATGTCACTTGCAGTCCTATGGAACACCACAGATAACACAGTGATAACTCTCTGAGTACAGATAATGTAGTAGATGTCACATGCAGTCCTATGTAACACCACAGATAACACAGTGATAACTCTCTGAGTACAGATAATGTAGTAGATGTCACCTGCAGTCCTATGTAACACCACAGATAACACAGTGATAACTCTCTGAGTACAGATAATGTAGTAGATGTCACCTACAGTCCTATGTAACACCACAGATAACACAGTGATAACTCTCTGAGTACAGATAATGTAGTAGATGTCACCTGCAGTCCTTTGGAACACCACAGATAACACAGTGATAACTCTCTGAGTACAGATAATGTAGTAGATGTCACCTGCAGTCCTATGTAACACCACAGATAACACAGTGATAACTCTCTGAGTACAGATAATATAGTAGATATCACCTGCAGTCCCATGTAACACCACAGATAACACAGTGATAACTCTCTGAGTACAGATAATGTAGTAGATATCACCTGCAGTCCTATGTAGCACCACAGATAACACAGTGATAACTCTCTGAGTACAGATAATGTAGTAGATGTCACCTGCAGTCCTATGTAACACCACAGATAACACAGTGATAACTCTCTGAGTACAGATAATGTAGTAGATGTCACATGCAGTCCTATGTAACACCACAGATAACACAGTGATAACTCTCTGAGTACAGATAATGTAGTAGATGTCACATGCAGTCCTATGTAACACCACAGATAACACAGTGATAACTATCTGAGTACAGATAATGTAGTAGATGTCACCTGCAGTCCTATGTAACACCACAGATAACACAGTGATAACTCTCTGAGTACAGATAATGTATTAGATGTCACCTGCAGTCCCATGTAACACCACAGATAATACAGTGATAACTCTCTGTGTTTTATCTGTGGTGTTACATAGGACTGCAGGTCACATCTTGTATAGATTTTCACTTACCTTCGAATACGATCCAATATTTGATCGCTTGTTTTTTTCGCACATATGCAGTCATTAGGAAGAGCATCTGATATCTCTTTGTTCGTTGTTTCTTTCACCATCATTTTGAAATCTTTGTGATGGATTATGATGCCGTCCACCGACCCTAGAAGATAAAAGCCGCCATCACTTGTTGTGTGACACTGATCGGAGCAGTCACCAGGAATGACGGATGTTACAGGGAATATTCCTCTTCTGGATCAGGAGCTGCCTGGAGATCAGTCCCTACTATATTCCCATTACCTGAGAGGCTCCAGATAATATCAGGACTTACCGAGACTAAGGAGGAGCAGCAGACAGGTTATCATTGTGCCCAGGAGACCGAGGGGAATATCCAGGAGAAGACGATGTGTAAGAACAGCAGATGCCACCATGCTTTATATCCTCCTGATATATGCACTACATATTCCTACCACTAGGTGGGGCTGCAGAGCGCTATCTGCTATTGGCTGCCTGGGGGTTTATTACCTAATAACAGCATCATATGATCCGGTGATAGTGTACGGAAACATTAACCCTTACCTGTTCAGTACGTGTGATTTTGGGGAAACAAAATTTTTCCCACAGAATCAATAGATGGTGGAATGTGTGTGATAATGACCACGGAGTGAAAATGTAACAACACAAAATATTGGCAGAACTGTACATTTTGGGGAGAGTAGGCATTTTCACCACAGTAAGAATTACTAGATTATATTCTAATATATATGGACTTACATTCCCCGCAATTTTCAGTTGTTTTTTTTTTCGTTTTTGTCTTTTCCTCCCCTTCTTCCTAGAGCCATAACTTTTTTTATTTTTGTCTGTGCCCATGGTTGTACGAGGACCTGTTTTTCAACAGGATGACTTATATTTTTGAATGACATCATTTATTTTATCATTTTATGCATCAGAAAGCGAGAAAAAAATTCCAAGTGAGTTAAAATTGCAAAAAAAAAGCAATTCCACAATTGTTTAGTGTTTTTTGTTTTGTTTTCATTTCTCATCTTCACTTCTCTATATTATTTCCCATCTTCACTTCTCTTTATTATTTCCCATCTTCACTTCTCTATATTATTTCCCATCTTCACTTCTCTATATTATTTCCCATCTTCTCTTCTCTATATTATTTCCCATCTTCACTTCTCTATATTATTTCCCATCTTCACTTCTCTATATTATTTCCCATCTTCACTTCTCTTTATTATTTCCCATCTTCTCTTCTCTATATTATTTCCCATCTTCACTTCTCTATATTATTTCCCATCTTCACTTCTCTATATTATTTCCCATCTTCACTTCTCTTTATTATTTCCCATCTTCTCTTCTCTATATTAATTCCCATCTTCACTTCTCTATATTATTTCCCATCTTCACTTCTCTATATTATTTCCCATCTTCTCTTCTCTATATTATTTCCCATCTTCACTTCTCTTTATTATTTCCCATCTTCTCTTCTCTATATTATTTCCCATCTTCACTTCTCTATATTATTTCCCATCTTCACTTCTCTATATTATTTCCCATCTTCTCCTCTCTATATTATTTCCCATCTTCACTTCTCTATATTGTTTCCCATCTTCTCTTCTCTATATTATTTCCCATCTTCACTTCCCTATATTATTTCCCATCTTCACTTCTCTTTATTATTTCCCATCTTCACTTCTCTATATTATTTCCCATCTTCACTTCTCTATATTATTTCCCATCTTCACTTCTCTATATTATTTCCCTTCTTCACTTCTCTATATTATTTCCCATCTTCTCTTCTCTATATTATTTCCCATCTTCACTTCTCTATATTATTTCCCATCTTCACTTCTCTATATTATTTCCCATCTTCACTTCTCTTTATTATTTCCCATCTTCTCTTCTCTATATTGTTTCCCATCTTCACTTCTCTATATTATTTCCCATCTTCTCTTCACTATATTATTTCCCATCTTCACTTCCCTATATTATTTCCCATCTTCACTTCTCTTTATTATTTCCCATCTTCACTTCTCTATATTATTTCCCATCTTCACTTCTCTATATTATTTCCCATCTTCACTTCTCTATATTATTTCCCATCTTCACTTCTCTATATTATTTCCCATCTTCACTTCTCTATATTATTTCCCATCTTCACTTCTCTTTATTATTTCCCATCTTCACTTCTCTATATTATTTCCCATCTTCACTTCTCTATATTATTTCCCATCTTCACTTCTCTATATTATTTCCCATCTTCACTTCTCTATATTATTTCCCATCTTCTCTTCTCTATATTATTTCCCATCTTCTCTTCTCTATATTATTTCCCATCTTCTCTTCTCTATATTATTTCCCATCTTCTCTTCTCTATATTATTTCCCATCTTCTCTTCACTATATTATTTCCCATCTTCTCTTCTCTATATTATCTCCCATCTTCTCTTCCCTATATTATTTCCCATCTTCTCCTCTCTATATTATTTCCCATCTTCTCTTCTCTATATTATTTCCCATCTTCTCTTCTCTATATTATTTCCCATCTTCACTTCTCTTTATTATTTCCCATCTTCTCTTCTCTATATTATTTCTCATCTTCACTTCTCTATATTATTTCCCATCTTCACTTCTCTATATTATTTCCCATCTTCACTTCTCTATATTGTTTCCCATCTTCACTTCCCTATATTATTTCCCATCTTCACTTCTCTTTATTATTTCCCATCTTCACTTCTCTATATTATTTCCCATCTTCACTTCTCTATATTATTTCCCATCTTCACTTCTCTTTATTATTTCCCATCTTCACTTCTCTATATTATTTCCCATCTTCACTTCTCTATATTATTTCCCATCTTCACTTCTCTATATTATTTCCCATCTTCTCTTCTCTATATTATTTCCCATCTTCTCTTCTCTATATTATTTCCCATCTTCTCTTCTCTATATTATTTCCCATCTTCTCTTCTCTATATTATTTCCCATCTTCTCTTCTCTATATTATTTCCCATCTTCTCTTCTCTATATTATTTCCCATCTTCACTTCTCTATATTATTTCCCATCTTCTCTTCTCTATATTATTTCCCATCTTCACTTCTCTATATTATTTCCCATCTTCTCTTCTCTATATTATTTCTCATATTCACTTCTCTATATTATTTCCCATCTTCACTTCTCTATATTATTTCCCATCTTCACTTCTCTTTATTATTTCCCATCTTCTCTTCTCTATATTATTTCCCATCTTCTCTTCTCTATATTATTTCCCATCTTCACTTCTCCATATTATTTCCCATCTTCACTTCTCCATATTATTTCCCATCTTCTCTTCTCTATATTATTTCCCATCTTCTCTTCTCTATATTATTTCCCATCTTCACTTCTGTATGTTATTTCCCATCTTCTCTTCTCTATATTATTTCCCATTTTCTCTTCTCTATATTATTTCCCATCTTCACTTCTCTATATTATTTCCCATCTTCACTGACAATTACACAGACGTAATGTAATCATCTGCAGGTTCTTTTTTTTTTTCATTTAAGGGGTGAAAAAAATGTAAAAATTTGTAAGAAAAAACAAATTTTGAATTTTTTGCCATTTTCCAAGACCTGAGGGCTATGAGACTGGGTGAGGACTTATTTTTTGCACCCCGAGCTGACGCTTTTACTTCTACCATTTTGGGAAAGATAAAATGTTTTGATCATCTCTTATTGCATTTTATTACAATTAATGTAATTCTGGCTTTTTGATTTCTTTCTGTTACACCATTTGCAGATTGGATTCATTTATTTTATATTTTGATAAGTCAGACTTTTATGAACGCAGCAATATCAATCATGTTTTTTTCGTTTTATTTTTAATGGGACAAAAGGGGGATGATTTGAACTTTTTTTCAGTTTTTATTGTATTTAATAGTCCCCCTTAGGGGACTTGAACCTGCGATCACCCAATCGGTTGTGCAATACGTATAGCTAAAATCACTTTCTCCTATGAACACCGGCCACGGGCTGACGTTTACAAGTGGATCTTAATGGCAGGCATGGGGGTCATCAGCGGACCCCCGGCTTTCATGACAACCCATCAACGCCTTGCGATCACGTCGCGGGCACTCAGATAGGGACGTGAAATGACGAACGTCCCTGTCGACACGTGTTAAATGCTTCTGTCAGAGATTGACTGATGCATTTAACCGGTTAACAATCATTGGCGGAGATCCACTCCGCCCACGAAAGTAAGAGTAAACCAGCCATTATGTGTGGGGAAAGATGCCGGCTCAGCGTGCGAGCCCGCATCAAAGGCAGGGACACAACTTTTTTGTGTCAAAAGTAGTAAAGGGGTTAAATATTAAGAAACCTATTGTCAAAGATAAGTGCAGGGACACTGATGGACTGTGGGGGGTGGGGTGTCACCCAGATCCCCCCAATACCACTAGCTGTCAAAATTAATTGCAGGGACCCCGGGGGGGTCACAAAGATTTGACACCAATTTGTCAGGGATAACAGCCAGTGGAGTCGTGCAGATCCCACCACTGTCACCAGTTTGTCAGGGAGACACAACTCCGCTGCCTCCGATCGTCGAGACAATTACGTGGCTGCTTCCAGTACTAGGCCGGTCATTGGGAACTCACAGTGAGTGTATGGTATATACACCTCCGATTCCAATGCATGGAATATATATTTATACACCCTGATACGATCACTGTCAAATCCAAAATAATAGAAGAACTCCTACCTGTCACCAGCAATCGTTTATACAGGATGATTGGACATCCATTACAGGTAGCGAATGCCTTCAGCGGTGCAGTTTACAGGGCAAGAGGAACAAATCTATTGAATTTTATATATTTAATCCAGAAACGTAGACAGTGTTTATAAAAAATATAGAAAGATGATACAAAATGGAACAAAACAATAGGATATATACAGTTACATACAATGAAAAGGAATAACAACAACAAATCTAAACCTGATGTTGCAGGAATGGCTCTTATCGTTATGGGGGGAAGCACTGAGATTGGGAAAATGGAGCACTCTCACAATGAACTTGTGTGTTCCAGAATAAACAAAGACAGAGACCCAAACTTTCATTTTTATTTGCTCAAGATATGCCCACATGTCTCCCCTCGATGAGCTCAGATGGGGCTTGTTGTGGGTTGTGCTAGGTTCTTCAGAATTTTATGTGATCCCTATCTTACAGGATATCTTTGCCCTTTGAGGTCCCAGGCGGTAGATATTGTCATCATCTTTCTTATCGCGATTTTATCTAATGGTGTTGTGCACTGCTTGTATTGTGCTCTATGAACGGGTATCCCTTTAATCTATTTTTTCAATTGCTAATGTGATACATCAAGCCAGCAAGCTTTTTTCTTTTCATTTGATAATGTGATAGGGCAAGCTGTAGTAACCCACTTTGTATTTTTTTGTGGGTGAAATTGGATTACCATTGCGGGAAAAACCACAGCAAGGCCATTGTTCGGGTGTTTCCGGTGCAAATTCGTGGCCATTAACTTGCATTGAATCACATCAAAACCGCAGGTATAATAAATATACTTGCAGATTTGCTGCATTTCAATTAAAGCCAATAGGTGCAAATTCGCGCCGGAAACGTGGCGCAGGTGGTACACGGGTTGGGAGAAGAGCACTATTACTCCCCTCGTCCGACCACGCTTCCAGTGATAACAGAGAGATCGGCACTGCTGGGGGGAGCACCTGTCCGGCACCCTCCAGTATCATCCTGGTCCCCGACAGCGATGCGATGCTCCCGGCGGCCGGCGGTACACTGCAGGTCCTGGGAGCAGCAGTGTACTGTGCTGCCAGAACCTGCAGTGATGTCAGCAATGAGTTGTCGGTCACGTGACCAATCAGCTGATGCTCACTTGACCTCCCCATGGGAACATTCACAAGAATACTCCCATGGTTTTAAGTTCACTGGGGTTCATCAGCTGATTTTCAGCTGATGAACCCCAGTGACCTCCTGCAGCAGCATGTACACTGATGGGAATGATATTACACTCCTGTCAGTATACATTGCTGCCTTCTATAGCAGTGACATCAGTGATCGCTGATGTCACTGCGGTAGAAGTGACACAGATCATCAAAAGACAATTGTTGGTGGTGCGCGTACTACGTCATTGACGGCGGATAGGTGAGGGATATGTTTATTTGTTATTTGACTTTTTTTCAGAAGATCGAAGGCTTTAGGTACTGAGAGGGTACTAAAGTTTTTTTTAGAGCCGTGTGTCTTTTATTTAATTAAAATACTTTATTCTGGCTGTGTATTTATTGAAAAGGCAGCGACCACTTTACTACACGGTTAGTAATGGGGGTGTCTTATAAGATGCCCTCCATTACTATCCTGGGCTTCAGTCAGCCGCCAGTACAAGGCTGACGTGAACCCCAACCCCTTTACCCCACTCGACATCGCTACAGGGCAGTGGGAAGAGCGGAGGCTAAGCGCCAGATTTGGCGCATCTTATGGATGCACCATTTCTGGGACTGCTGAGGGGTGATATTATTAGCCGCGGAGGGGGCTAATATTCATGGTCCCTTCCCTTGCTATTAATATCAGTCCACAGCTGCCTGTTTAGCCTTTTCTGGTTAGATTTTATAGGGGAACCCTACGTCAATTTTTTCTGGGGTCCCCCTGCAATCTAGCCAGTAAAGGCTAAACAAACAGCTATGGGCTGATATTAATTGCCAGGAAACATTTTTGGCTAATGGCCTCTTCCCCGTCTACTAATATCAGCCCTCAGCGGTTGGCTTTCCCTTTGCTGGTTATAAAAATGATGCGCTTTGGACACATATTTTTTGCTGTGTCCAAAACGCTGCGTTCTATTGAACACAGGTAAGTCCACAAGTGTTCACTGAACCATGTGGATTTATCGCATTCTATACTTTCTCATGGTCAAATTTCTGTTGTGAAGACTAGCGACTCTGCAAGAGAATTTTAAATGCTGCGGTCCTGAAAGACACACTGCATGTCCATGTCCACAGGTGATTCACAGCCTCTGATGCACGCATAGCGGACATGGGATTTCTAGAGATCACATTCACTATGCTGTAACATCTGAATGCTGCAGGTTTGACGCTGCATAAGTACGCAGAGTAAAACCTGCAGCGGCTCCTGATCGTGGCCACGTACCTAAATTCACCCGCATGTCAATTTCTGTAGCGGACACGCTAGTCTCTGCTGCATATTTTGAAAGAATTTTGAAATATCATTATATGCAGTGGATTTACATTTACTGACAACAAAAGTGCGGCATTAGAGCCCCGCGTTTTGGATGCAAAAAAATACGCTGCATCCAAAGTGCTGTTTCTAGCTGTTCGTAGGGATGTAGCCGCTAACGAAACAGCTGTAAGCTGTTATTATTAGGGAACATGTTTGACACCTAACTCTTTTTTTTTGGTGATGACAAGATGTGAATCATCACCAAAGTAAAGTAAAGAGTTAAATAAACACACAGACGCAGAGTAAACACTTTATTTTTAAATACAACAGACACAGTCGTTAATCATTTAAATTAACCAATATATTCACCCCAGTTCTGTAATCCAAAAAACAAGGTCCCATCAAATAACTTAATTTTAGCTCCAAAAAGGATCATTTATCTACAAAAAAAATTAAAAAAGCGCATGAAAAATGCATCAAAAACATGTCAAAACTGCACAGTTTTTCCGCATCAATTTTCCTGCCAAGGAGATACAGAAACAGTCAGGAAAATTCTGCTTCAAATCCTGACCGTGCGCACATAGCCGAAAATTGAGTTGGTGCTACTTCTATATAGGTAGATAGATAGATAGAGAGATAGATAGATTATAGATAAATAGATAAAAAATAGTTAGATTATGGATAAATAGATAATAGATAAATATGTTTTAACCACCATTGTCTTATATATAATATTGCTAATATTGCTGCTATATTCAATATGTGAACTTGTTGCGCTTCATATTTGATTTGCGATTAATGAACTGACTTGGCACCACCTCTGTCACATGGATGACGGTCTGATGATGCAGGACGGCCAGGTGCTGTTTACATTTGGGTTTTGCGCCAAAATGTTTTATGCAATTGAGGATGTTGGTCTCTGCCAGAAAATAAAGAACAAAGATCATAATGTTCCCAAATAAAGTTAGGATTATAGTTCATATACAACTACAGATGCCACTGGCGCTTACAAGAGACCCTTCCCCACAAGGAGCCCTCCACCCACCCATCCAACCGGCACAACTTTTATACGATGCAAGTGTGCGGCCCCAGATCTGCTCCTGGGCCCGGAACCATCAACCCCGGGCGCTGGTGATGCAAACCTGCTCCTGGGCAGAACCACCTGCCCCTACATCTGAATGGGTGTACGGACGCACGGCCTGGGACTCGTCCGCGGGGGTGGAAGACCAGAGCCTCCCATTGCTGCCCGCTCCTGTGCCCTCAGTCATCCACCAGGAAGAAGGAGATCCATTCCTGTGGGAAAACCAGGGAGGGGACCTCATGGGTTTTCCCCAGGAGACCCGTAAGGAGGCTGCACGTCGGGAGGAGCATTGCCGGCGGGCGCTCCTGCAGTTGGAGAAGAAGCGGCGCATCCGGCAGGTGCGCTGGGAGAAGATGGAGGCGAGGAACATGGAGGAGAAGACTCGGGCCCCCAAGGCAAAAATGGCCACACCCAGTCCCCGCGTAAAAGGGACTGTCGTGAAGTTCTACCTGGACGCCGGGAGGGGCTTCATCAGAGAGCCACAGGTCGCGACGGATTTATTTGTTAATCGGAGGGACGTGGAGTCCCACTTCCAGCAAGTACATCCTGACCGAGATCTGTACCCTGGTGATCGAGTCACCTACACCAGGCACAGAGGTGAGCAGGGCTGGTATGCCCTGAATGTATACAGGGTAGTGGAGGAGGACATGCCCCTGCAATCAGAGGCTGATGTTCCGGCTGGGCCAGCCTACAGAGAACAGGTGTCTCCCCGGAGGGAGCACCACTACTAAGCACAGTATGTGAAACTGAACTGTACTGTATATAGTTACCCGGAAGGGTACATCCTTGTTTGAGTGAACTAAAAAGTTTTGTGTGCACAATTACCCGATAAGGGTATACAAACTGACAGGCTGAGGACTGAGCAGCCAAAAACTTTTAAACTGTACATAGTTTGCACTTATTAAAGTGCCTCTTATTGGTTTTATATTAAGAGACTGAGGCGCCCCTGCGGGTTCAGTTACCACAGAGGTACTGCATCTCGCCCAGAGGTGTGGTATCTCACTCTCAGGTAAGGATGGAATACTGCCCGGGATCCTAACATCTGCATTCATTACACCACACTTCAGAGGGCAGGGCGAGATTGCTCCTAAGGGAGAGCACAGTCCCTGGTCTCTGGTTGGAATGGGGGGAACCAAGTGAGGTGGAACCATGTAGTGGGTGTGGGTGAAGGACGTAGTTTAAGGGAGCACTTCAGTAGGAGTATATAGAGGGAAGCCATCTTGGGTGTGACAGTGAGAACAGTGAGGAGGGAGTGGAAGGATCGGAGGCTCTGCAGGAGCTCTGCTCCGGAGGCGGGCCTAGTGAGAGGCCCAGGAGGAGAGACTGACTGAGGAGAGGAAAGGAGGAGGAAGGAAGGCTCCAGAAGGAAAGAGGGGATCCTAGGGGTACGGGCAGTGCTGGAGGCCACCCTTACTCCCGAATCTACCAGCACATGGAGGGATCAAGCCGCAGAGGGGACCGGCCCCTTAACTAGTGGAGAACTACAAGGCTCAGCTAGAAACCGGAGGCTTCTGCACTTTTAGGGTGCAGTTGCCACAGCCACAATTACATCGCCGAAAAGGTGGCCACAGAGGGTCCAGGCGACTGCAGGTCGCCCGACAAGATCCGAGGCTACCGGCTTGGGACACTGATTATGAGGCGCAGGGCAGGAGGGTGAGAGCCAGAGCAGGAACACGACTGAGAAAGGCACACAGAAAGGGGTCCCGTTAAGTGCTCCTCAATTATCTGAGGGATTACTGAACCCCTTCCTGAGTAAGCACAGGACGACGTGGGAGGTTGCCCTGGCCTGGTAACTTGGAGTCTGAAAATCGTGAGTAAAACCCTGGAGACTACACCCCACTGCCTCTGTGATTATTATCTGCGCCATCACCTGCACTACAAGGTCCAGCATCACCTACTTCACCACAATAGCCACAACATCTACACTGCCCTGGAGCTAAGCTCTACCTGTGGAGAGCCAAACCAACTCTGCTGCATTAACAACAACTCCAGAGGACTGCTCCGTAGCGGCAGCTCCCTTTAGCCGCATACCACAGGTGGCATCACAAACTTTATATAAAAACTATAAATTCCCTGTAAAAAATAGCCCCTTTTATTGACTGCCCTGGGACACGGACCGGGTCACCCCCACTGTGACATCTCCCCTAGCAACGACCGGCCTGGCACCGAGTACCCCACGGCCCACGGAGCGCATCAAGACCACTGAACAAAAACCTGTTTGGTGTGGCCGAAGATGTGGTCCGACAGCTGATCACCTATGCCCTGCAGCCACGACCAGGGCCTACATTGAGGGTTTGTGGACGGGTCCCTCATGTTGCTCAAATTGCACTTTCTCCAGTGAGATGGACACCCGGTTATGGATCTCACTGTGTTGAGTTGAAAAATGTGTTTTATGAGAAAGTGTTTTATAAATGTAAAGAGAATTTTATTGGGGAAAGTGTTAAAATGTTTTATAAGTTAATAAGAAACATGTAACGTTTAAGAAATGTGCCTCCCATAAAGGGAAGAAAAGTTGTTTGAAAATTCTTCTAAGTGATGCTTCTAAAAATTTTGCATGTCTTTAAATTGCTGTGTTCTTACTCTGTTCCAGCCCGCGGACCTGCTGTGTTTTACCAGGGGTGTATGTGGCACAGAGGTACTGCATCTCACCCAGAGGTGTGGTATCCCACTCTCAGGTAAGGATGGAGTACTGCCAGGGACCCAAACACCTGCAACCAACACTACACTACTCCAGACCAGCAGGAGGGGCATGATGCATTGCTGCGCTGCTGAGCCCTGTCCTTAGCTGGAGTGGGGGGAACCAAGAGAGGGGGAACCATGTAGTGGATGTGGGTGGAGGAAGCAGGTCAGGGGAACACTTGAGAAGGAGGATATAAAAAGGGGAAGCCATCTTGGAAGTCCAGTCAGTCCAGTCAGAGTGTTCAGTCAGAGGAGGAGCAGAAGCTCTGCAGGAGTTCTGCTCAAGAGGAGGGCCTAGTGAGAGAAGCCCAGGACAGACTGAAGAGAGGAGAGGAGCAGGAATGAAGGCTTAAGAACAGAAAAGATCCCAGGAGCACGGGCAGTGCGGATGCCACCCGTGCGCCCGAACCCACCAGGAGTGGAAGGATCAGGCCGCAGAGAGGTGACCGGCCCCTAAACTAGCAGAGTTCTTCAAGTCTCAACTAGATAACCGGAGGGTGCAGCATTTCAGGTGCTGCAGCCAACAGCCACATCTAACTCGCCAAAAAGGTGGCCATAGAGGACTCAGGAGACAGTGAAAACGTCGCCCAACAAGGTCCGCGGTGACTGGCTTGGGACACTGGGTGTGAGGTGCAGGGAGACGGCCAGAAGGAACACACAGAAGGGGGTCCTGTTACGTACTCTGGAGGTACCTGGGAGTTTGCTGAACCCCTCCTTGAGTAAACACAGGACAATGTGGGAAGTTACCCTGGCCTTGGTAACTCGGAGTCCAAAAATCGTGAGTAAAACCCTGAAGACTGCACCCCACTGTCTCAGCGAATTATTACTGCGCCATCATCCCCTGAACTACCCTACACACCTACTTCATCTATAACATCCCTGCAACGCCCTGGAGCTAAGCTCTACCTGTGGAGAGCTAAACCAACTCTGCTGCACTAACATCAGCTCCAGAGGATCTGCACCGCAGCGGCAGCTCCCTTTTGCCGCATACCACAGGTGGCGTCACGAACATTTCATAAAAACTATAATCCATTACTATAAAATCCCCTTTTATTGACCGCCCTGGGTCACGGACAGTGTCACTGCCACTGTGACATCTCCCCTAGCAATGACAGGCCCGGCTACCGAGTACCCCACGGCCAAGGGGGCGCGTCCAGTGTAAACAGGTATGATGCAACAGCACAGATAATGAGGAGACAGTAGTATTTAACAGACACTTCTATCTATGTACAGTGGGGAAAATATGTATCTGATACACTGCCGACTTTGCAAGTTTTCCCTCCTACAAAGAATGGAGAGGTCTGTAATTTTTATCGTAGGTCACTTCAGCTGTCAGAGACAGAATCTAAAAATAAAAACTAGAAAATCACATTGTATGATTTTTACATAATAAATTTGCATGTTATTACATGAAATAAGTATTTGAGACAGTAAGAAAACAGAACTTAATATTTGGTCCAGAAACCTTTGTTACAATCACAGAGGTCAGACGTTTCCTGTAGTTCTTGACCAGGTTTGCACACACTGCAGCAGGGATCTTGGTCCACTCCTCCATACAGATCTTCTCCAGATCTTTCAGATTTCGGGGCTGTCGCTGAGCAACATTGAGTTTCAGCTCCCTCCAAAGATTTTCTATTGGGTTCAGGTCTGGAGACTGGCTAGGCCACTCCAGGACCATGAAATGATTCTTACAGAGCCACTCCATAGTTGCCCTGGCTGTGTGTTTTGGGTCATGGTTATCCATCCTCCCTTCAATATGATGCAGTCATCCTGTCCTCTATGCATAAAAAAGCCCTCAATGTATGATGTTTCCCCCATCCATGCTTCACGGTTGGGACGGTGTTCTTGGGGTTGTACTTATCCTACTTCTTCCTTCAAACACGGCGAGTGGAGTTGATACCAAAAAGTTCTATTTTCGTCACATCTGACCACATGGCCTTCTATTTCTCCTGTGGATCATCCAGATGGTCACTGGTGAACTTCAATCGGGCCTGGACATGTGCTGGCGTGAGCAGGGGGACCCTTCGTGCCCTGCAGGATTTTAATCCATGAGAGCGTAGTGTGTTACTAACGGTAATGTGTGAGACTGTGGTCCCAGCTCTTTTCAGGTCATTGACCAGGTCCTCCTGTGTACTTCTGGGCTAACTCCCGACCTCTCTTAGAATTATCATTACCCCATTAGGCGAGATCTTGCATGGAGCCCCAGACCGAGGAAGATTGACAGTCATCTTGTGTTTATTCCATTTTCTAATAAATGTGCCAATAGTTGTTGCCTTCTCACCAAGCTACTTGCCCACTGTCCTATAACGCATCCCAGCCTTGTGAAGGTCTACAATTTTGTCCGTGATGTCCTTAGAAGAAAGTACACAGGATGATACCCAGGGTGATACTACCCAGCCCAGCCTCATCTCAGCACAGAATGGGTAATAAAGAGGAGGAGGCTGAGGAGGAGAAGGAGGAACAGCAGATGGTTGTCTGCACTACAGAGGATTCCAGCCAAACCATCTTCATTTAGTCTGTTCAGCGTGGATGAGCTGCAGAGGGGGAGAAAGAGAAGGAGGAGGAGTAGATGGAGAGTCGTCCTCCCGGTGAGGACAGTGAAGTCTTGCCTGTTTGGAGTCTGGCACACATGTCTGACTTTATGTCTCGCTGCTTTTCCGTGAACCTCGCGTTATATTCATTTTGTCCAACACTGATTACTGGTTGTTCACCCTTCTCGACCCAGTCTACAAGGAGAACTTTTCATCACTCCTTCCTGCGGCGAACAGGACTAGTAAAATGGTGCAATACCAGAATTCCCTAGTCAAACAATTAGTATAAAAATTACCATCTGACAACACTGGCGGCAGAGGACATAGTTCCTTCGGCAACAAAAGAAGAGAGATGAGGGGGACACACACAAGGTCCAACAATGGCAGGTCAACTGAAAATGCTGACAGGCCGACTCTTATCAAACTGAAAAAGGGCTGGATTGGGCCAGACTTCTCAACACCACCGGATGACAGCAGCGTAACATAAAGCCAATTCCCATGCACCACTTCCCATTCCAAACAAGGGTATACGGCTCATAGTTTCTTGTTTTTCTTCTCCTTATTTTTCACATTTCCCCATCCATGTCCATTGCCTCTTTTTCTTTTACCGTACTTTTTATTGCATTATAATTAATATTTGTTTTTACAGCCACAATTTCCACTTTCCAAAAAAAGGGACTAAGAAATTGTAGATAAATGTCCAAAAAAATAACAGCAGGAAAAGTCTGTCTTATTAGTGTGTCATGTACACACATTGAATGAGACTAATATAATAGGTGTGAAAAGCTGATATTACTATGTGACAGGCGCACTATTTATTTTACTCACTTATATAGCGCCATTAATTCCACAGCGCTTCACAGACAATATCGGCGCTGTCCACATTGGGGTTCACAATCTACATTCCTTATCAGTCTTTGGAGTGTGGGAGGAAACCGGAGAACCCGGAGGAAACCCACACAAACATGGGGAGAACATACAAACTCCTTGCAGATGTTGTCCCTGGTGGGATTTGAACCCAGGACCCCAGAGATGCAAGGCTCCAGTGCTAACCACGATGAATCCGTCACAAATTGATATTCACTTCTCTATGGCATTTATTTAACACCATTATCCACTTCCCATAAAGGAGCGACCAAGGAATACAAGGTACACAATTAAATAACAGCAGCAGCAGTCCGCATTATCATTGTGCTGTGAATATTCGGCAAATTAGATTAATAAAACAGGTGTTCAAAAACTCCTCCTGTTTGTGACATGAACACTTTGTGAGGCGTCATAGAGGTAAATGCTCTTTTTATTTGATTTTCTTTCAGCAATATTTGCGGCTTGTTTCTGTATAAATGTAAAAAAAAAAAAAATGCTGCAAGGGAAACCCAGCGGCACCATGCGAGGCCATGTGATCCTTCTCTGGCGGACGCTGTCTTCTGCAATGTAGAAAATCATCTTTGGAGACTTACACAAAGACAATCACATATTGTTTTTTGAATTTGCCAAGTTATGTGGATTCCTAAAATTTAACACAAATTCAATTTGCTTCAATTTCATTCCCATATTTCTATTACCAGGATTATATACGATGAACGGTATCAGAGACGTTTCATTCATGGGGAAGGAGTGTCATGTTCTTGGAGAATGCTCCCTCTTGGTGTCACCCTGACTTTTCAGTATTGGGGTCTATACCAATTACTGCAGATAAGTGGATCGCCTGTCAGTACATTTCTCGGTCTGGTGTTCCAATGTCCTCAGGGGGCAAAGATGGTCAATGTGGCGCCTCTCGTACTTTACAAATCATTGCGTGAGCTGCAATCTTGGGGACAGCGTGACAATATTTGCTCTTAACTTTTTAAGCTGAGATCAATATCCTCAACCTCATTAAATGTACTGGCACAGAATCCAGAAGTAAACCACTCCTGTGTCTACAGACAGTCATCCATGTGACAGAGACGGCCGCCAAGTAATTTACGTAATTGCAAAGCAAATATGAAGCGCACGAAAAGACATACAGAAACATCTCTAAGTTTATTAAATATATTATTATCCCATAAGAGAGGGTCTGCTATACAGTTATAGGGTATGCAATAAGTCAGACGGCTGAACAATTGTAGGAAAAATCCCATGAAGAATTTAAAGACACATAGATTAGGGCCACAGTAACGACGAATTCCCATTAGAAAGGAGAGGGTCTGCTAGACAGTTATAGGGTATGCAGTAAGTCCGATGGCTGACCAATTTTATGAAAAACTCCATGAAAAATTTAAAAACACATAGAGCAGGGCCACAGTAACGACAAATTCCCATTAGAAAGGAGAGGGTCTGCTCTGCAGTTATAGGGTATGCAGGAAGTCCGCGCGCGCCGTCCTAAGGAGTCCCCGGCCAATTGCCGGAGGATCTCCCATATATAAGGCACCTCCTCCAAAATGGAGGTGCCCGAGCAAAGTTGTTTGCACTGTGTTTTCCTGTGCTTCTGCCCTCAGGTCCCGCTGCTAGCCTGACTTCTCGTCCTGCCTGCCAGCCTGTTATCCATCAGTTACCTGCCTGTTACCTGCCTCGTCTGTCAGACCGTTCACCTGGGAGCGTCCACCAGTTACATGCCTGTTACCTGCCTCGTCTGTCAGACCGCTCACCTGGGAGCGTCCACCAGTTACCTGCCTGTTACCTGCCTTGTCTGCCAGACCTCTCACCTGGGAGCGTCCACCAGTTACCTGCCTGTTACCTGCTGTCTCCGTCAGCCCGCTCACCTGGGAGCGCCCGCCAGTTACCTGTCAGGTATCCACCTCGCCTGTCTACCCAGAGACTGTCCCCGTCACTTGCCGTGACCTCCTGCCTGTCTACCAAGAGACTGTCCCCGTCACTTGCCGTGACCACATGCCTGTCTACCCAGAGACTGTCCCCGTCACTTGCCATGACCACCTGCCTGTCTACCCAGAGACTGTCCCCGTCACTTGCCGTGACCACCTGCCTGCTTACCCAGAGACTGTCCCCGTCACTTGCTGTGGCTACCTGCTTGCCTTCCCTGGGAGTCACCTGCTTCCTTACAAGGGCTTCCCCTTTGTATTGCAGCTCAGAGGTTCCACCTCCCGGCCCCGTTACAGTTTGCTCGGGCCATGGAACCCGGTGGCACCCAAGCTCCCTCACTCTCGGACCTATGCCATGAACTATCCTGTCAGAGGTCCCAACAGGAGCCCATCCTGAGTCACCTGCGTAGTGTTAACTCCCGTCTGGACACACTGACTGCCTCATCGGGAGCTGCTTCCACTCGCACAACTACTACCCCGGCAGCGTCGCTGCCCATCAATACCATGGCATCCCTTCCCGGTCCCCGCCTTTCCGCCCCGCCTCGTTTTGGTGGAGACCCCGGCCTGGCACGGGGCTTCAGTAACCAGTGAACCCTGCACTTCGAACTTTTGGCACACCAGTTCACCACCGACCGGGCCAAGGTGGCCTTCATCATGTTCCATCTCACTGGGGAGGCACTGGCCTGGCTAAATCCTCTATGGGAGAGAGGAGACCCCCTGGTGTCCAACTTGCCAGCCTTTCTCATGGCTTTCTGGAAAGTCTTTGATGAACCAGGAAGAAAGACCTCTTCTGCCTCCTCTCTGCTACACCTTCGCCAAGGGAGTCTCACCGTGGGCCAATATGCCATACGGTTCCGTACCCTTGCTTCCGAGCTTGCCTGGGATGACGAGGCCCTGGTGTCCGTCTTCTGGGAGGGCCTATCCGGCCGGATTAAAGATGAAATTGCCGGTCGGGACATTCCAACCACCTTGGATGACTTGGTGACACTTGCCACCCGGATTGACATCCGGTTCCAGGAGCGTACCAAAGAGGTCACCCGTGAGAGGAAGTTTCCCCGCCTTGCTCCTACATCTGTAACTCCCCGGGCGCACTCGCCAGAGCCCATGCAGGTCGACCAGACCAAGATGGTCAAAACCCGTCAAGAGTCACGCCGTGTCTAGGGGAGCTGTTTCTACTGTGGCAGTAAGGAGCACCGGATCCGTGCCTGCCCAGAGAGGCCGGGAAACGCCTGTGTCTAGGATCGCTCAGAGAGGTCGTCCTAGACAAGAGTAAACCCTCTCTATCTCTGATGCTGTCAGTCTCTATCATCTGCGGGGAGAACCGTTACTTTGAACTAGCTCAACTTGATTCTGGAGCTGCCGGAAATCTCATTTCTCAGTCCCTGGCAGAGAAATACCGCATTCCCACTAAACCTCTGGCTGAACCCTTATCTGTCGCCTCCGTGGATGGGGGTCTCTTACCGCAACCCATCCAACTCATCACCGAACCCATAACGCTGCAGGTGGGAATGCTGCACTCTGAGAGCATCTTCTTCCATGTTCTACCGGGACTCTCTCACGCCCTTTTGTTAGGCCTACCTTGACTCCAGAGACATGCACCCGTGCTGAATTGGCAGACCGGAGAAGTCCTACGCTGGGGGCAGGACTGCCATAAGACTTGTTTAGTTCCTGTTCGTCCTGCTCGTCCCTCTCATTCTCCAGCCAATCTACCCGGCCTACCGGTCCCTTATTGGTCTTATGCTGATGTTTTCAACAAGAAAGAAGCAGAGACATTACCCCCTCATAGACCATACGATTGCCCAATCTACCTGGTACCCGGCGCTACTCCACCCCGTGGGCGTATTTACCCGTTGTCCGCTGCCGAGACCCGGGCCATGTCTGAATATATCGAGGAAAATCTGGCCGGGGATTTATCCGGAAATCTACTTCCCCGGCGGGAGCAGGCTTCTTCTTCGTTAAAAAAAAAGATGGTTCACTCCGTCCCTGTATTGACTATATAGGTCTTAACCGGATCACGGTGAAGAAAAAATACCGCCTTCCGCTCATTCCTGAATTATTTGACCGTCTGAGGGGTGCCAGAATCTTCACCAAGCTGGATCTCCGTGGGGCGTATAACCTGTTCCGTATCCGTCGCGGGGATGAATGGAAGACGGCATTCAACACCCGGGACGGCCACTATGAATACCTCGTAATGCCCTTCGGCCTCTGTAATGCTCCCGCCGTCTTTCAAGAGTTGGTCAATGACATCTTCCGTAACCTTCTCTACTCCTGCGTGGTGGTGTACCTGGACGACATCTTGATCTTCTCTCCGGATCTTCCCGCACACTGGAGGGACGTTCGTCAAGTCCTGGTCAGGCTCAATCAAAACCACCTCTACGCAAAATTTGAGAAGTGCCTCTTTGAGCAGACCTCACTTCCATTTCTGGGCTACGTCATCTCCCAGACAGGCCTACGAATGGATCCTGAGAAACTTTCTGCCATCCTGAAGTGGCCCCGACCGGAGGGGTTGAAGGCTATTCAGCGGTTACTGGGCTTCGCCAACTACTACCGCCTCTTCATTCCTCACTTCTCTTCCAGGATTGCCCCTACTGCAACGCCTCCTTCAGGTTTAAAGCATAGTCCCATACACTGTCCTGCACCCTTTGTTTGCACCTGTAGAACTTCATTTTATTCTCTGCTGCTCTACGGGTGTCAAAGGTATCCTTCAACCGGGCCAGTATTTCCATAACAGTGCCTTTGTCCCTGCTCGGCCAGTACTTCACCTCTCTCTGGGCTGCACTGATTAGCTGGCCGATGAGGATGCTGACTTTTTGCTCCTCAGACAGGGGGTACACTTTAAACAAACTGCACAGTCTCTCCTCAAAGTCGCTCAGAGTGTGCGACTCCCCTGAGTACTGAGACAACCACGCCGCCCCCAGTATGTGCGGCATTGATAACGGCATTACAGTGGCGGCTGCCGAGCCCACAGCTGAATCCTCTCCCAGGTTGGGCATCTCCCCCCCCCTAGTGAAACTCAGCCAGGTCCTGGGCGTCTGCTGACGTACCAATATGCTGCTCTGCAGGCAGAAGGGATCGCTTACCTGTAGTTTCCGGATCGGAGCCTCCTGCTTCCCCTCGGCTGATGGCAAATGACATGATGATATAGTTCAGTAAAGTCTATGGCACACAGTACCCGGTTATACCTGGCTTCGTGAATCCTGTTTGTGACGCCTAGTTGATGCTCCCCCTGGGCCATGGGGTATGAGGTAGTCGAGCCGGTCGGTGCTGGGGGATGTCACAGTGGCGGTGACCCGGTCCGTGACCCAGGACAGTCAATAAAAAGGGGATTATAGTTTTTATAGTTTAATGTTTGTGACGCCACCTGTGGTATGGGGATATATGGAGCCGGCGCTGCGGTACAGTTCCTCTGGAGCTGATGGTGACACAGCAGAGTTGGGACAGCTCTCCACAGGTAGAGCTTAGCTCCAGGGCAGGAAATGGTGATGTTATAGATGTTGCTGTGCAGTGTAATGCAGGGGATGGCACAGATAATAACCAGTCCACAACTTAATGGTGGTTACCTCTTATCTTTACTTGCGGTGGTTAGGCAGACTGGGGCACGGGTACTAGCTTGTAGTAGAGGTCCGGGCGGCCTGAAAGCAAGTTGGGAATCCAACTCGCCAGGTGAAGTTGGAGGCCTTCCCTCTGCGCTAATCTCTTTGGCCCTGCTGCTTATAGCTGTGCTGTAGCCCTCGTCCCTGAGTAAAACGTCTCTGTGCTCACCCGTATGGCAGGCAGCTCAGGCCTTCCTGGAGTGTCGCTCCCACGTGGTGGTGCTGGGCCCTCTGTGCTGCAGAGCGTCCGGGCATCTGATGGGGCCAGGAGACCTGCAGTCTTCTGCCCTCCGGTTTCTGCTGCTGGGCCTTCAGTGCCCCACAACCTCAGACTCCGGTGTCCGGTTCTTCTACGCTCCTCTCTGGGGTGAGCTGTCGTGCAGCTCCACTCCCCAGGTCTTTCCTCTTCGCTGTCCTGTCTTCAACTCTCACTAACTCTAACTAACCCCACCTCCAGATCCCAGTTGCTAAGGGGAGGAACTCCCCTTGCTGGTCTGGAGCCAGGAAAGTGTTGCATGCTACTGTACCTGATTAGGGGACCCCTGCTTGCTTCCAGGTATGGCATCAACTCCTGTGAGGGAGGCAATGCCACTGTGGCAACTGGACCCCTGGGGTGCCACATATCTATCTGAGATGAGAGAATTTATTCAATGGGAATCACGTTCGTGTTGAAGTTCATGAAATTTGCAAATGCCAGAGAATTCTAAAAATGTGCAATTCAATTTCCCCGACTCACAATATACTGCCCAGCGCCTCTTTACACTTTGCAGATGATGAATATCAGATACTGAAGACTCCCATGGACTGAGACATGAGCACACAGGCTGCTCCATAATCCATGCAGATGTCTCATGGTGGAGCGTCATCCATCAGCTGTCATACGCTTCATGGACACTAGTCCTCCGAGACTGGGAAGGGACAAATTGTTCCTTACAAGTAAACCAAAATTCTGCCCATTCCACTGGGAAATGAGAGGACTGTCTGTCCAGTACCATCCGGACATGGAGTCCTAAAGCATTAACTCCTTCATGACTGGAGCATTTTACGTTTTTGCCTTTTCGTTTTTTGCTCCCCTTGTTCCCGGAGCCATAACATTTTTATTTTTCGGTCAGTATGGGCATGTGAGGGCTTATGTTTTGCAGGGTGAGTTGTATATTTGAACGACATCACTGGTTTTACCATATCGTGTACTGGAAAAAAGTGCGGTGAAATTGCAAAAAAAGCGCAATTTCACAGTTGTTTTGTTTGTTTTTTTTTACCACGTTCACTGAATGATAAAACTGACCTGCCATTATTATTTTACAGGTCATTATGAGTTCGTAGACACCAAACATGTATAGGTTCTCTTTTATTTAAATGGTGAAACAAAAATCCAAAGTTTGCAAAAAAAAAAAAAATTAAAAATGGTGCCATTTTATGAGACCCGCAGCGTCTCCATTTTTTATGATCTGGGGCCGGGTGAGGGCTTATTTTTTTGCGCAGAGCTTTAGTTTTTATTGATACCGTTTTGGGGTAGATCCTATGTGTTGATCGCCCGTTATTGCTTTTTATTGCAATATTGAGGCGACCAAAAAAATTAATTTTTAATTAATACAGAGTACCTGAGGAACTAGAACAGAATTGTGAGTAAAATCGGATGACTGCACCCCACTGCCTCCGTCAGTTATTTCCTCTGTGTCATCACCCCCTGCACTACAAGTCCCAGCATCTCCACCACCCACTCTACACTGCCCTGGGGCCCGCTCCACCTGTGGGGAGCCGTTCCAACCAAGCTGCCCTGTCAACTGCCCGAGAGGTCTGCAGCAGCGCTGGTACCGATTACCGGAAACCACAGATGGCGTCACGAATAGTGTTGAGCCACCCCCGTAGTGTTCGAGTTCGGTTCGGTTCGTCGAACACCCGTGTGTTCGCCGAACTGTTCGTCGAACTGTTCGTCGAACACCTTCGAACACCGTTAAAACCAATGGCAGGCAAACAAAAACACATAGAAACACATAGAAAACACCTTCAAAGGTGTCCAAAAGCTGACAAACTGCTCAGAAGACATAACTGACACATGGAAAAGTGACAAGTACATATAGTCATGCGAAAATAAAAGAGGTGGAGGAGTAAAAGGAGGGGGAGACACAGATATAGGCATGTCATGCCCTTCTAAAATCCAAAAAGTGAGAAGCCGACACGGCCAGTCCGCTCCTGCCCGTGCCACCTCCGTGTCGCCGGGTTTGTGCCAGAGCCGCGGTGAACCCTGATGGCCAGCCCCCCTCTCCCAATACTGGTGCCTGTCCGCTGGTGGGTCGAGCGAGCCCCCCTGTGGTGGAGGCAGCTCTAAGCTTTTTAATTTAAATTGTCTCTCTAATTTGAATGAATACACTTTAAATCCATTTACAAGGATCTATTGGAGGGCAAGTCTCATGCCAGCAGCCGCGTAATTCCAGCTCCAGTAGCGTCCACTAAAGCTGCTGCAGTTAAAAAGCTTTTATAAGGATCGAGCTCGGCTGTCCACCGCAAGGCATCCTACTGCCAGTCCCAGCCCCTATGCCTTGGGGTGCCTCCTGATGCTCTTCACTGAGTATCCCGTGGTCCCGAAGCATTTCCTTTGAAAAAATTAAGTGTCCAAACTACAGGTGGTGTAGCTTGCTTAACAGCCGGGATAATCCGCTGACTAGCAGACCCTGCTACTAGGCACAAAGTATTTCCTGGGCTAGATGCAGTTAAAAATTTGTAATTAGATACTCTCGTTGGATGCTGAGAAAGCATTCCATAGAGTCTCCTGGCACGCCATATATGATTCTCCTAAAAAGCTTGGGGTAGGGGTCTAGGGGACCCTTTTATAGCCAAAATCACGGCCCTGTATCGCAATACGTCACCTAGGCTGAAGATAAATGGAACTGTAGCACCCAGAGGGCTCGGTTGCTACAGAGGTATTGCACCTCACCCAGAGGTGTGATATCTCACTCTCAGGTAAGGATGTAGTGTGGATCAGGACCCGACACCTGCATGCATTACACCACATTGCCGTGGGGCAGGGCGACCAATATGCCCCTGAGATGGGCACGACAGTCCCTGTCCCTGGCTGGAGTGGGGGGAGGGAACACTGAGGAAGGGGAACCCTGTAGTGCAGGAGCAGGGAGGAAGCAGTTCCTGGGTGCATTGAGAAGGGAGTATAAAAGGTGGGCACCATCTTAGTTCAGTGCAGAGAAGTCTGAGCAGAAGTGGCAGGGAGCAGGGGCTCTGCATGAGCTCTGCTCCGGAGGCGGGCCTAGTAACAGAGGCCCAGGCCTGGAAGAGGGAGAAGGAAGGAAGAGGAGCGGAGAAGGCTCCAGGAACGAGGAACGAAGGGATCTCAGGGGTGCGGACGGGCGAGTCGCCACCGCACGCCAGAATCCACCTGCGTGGAGGGGTCAGGCCAAAGGGGGAGACCGGTCCCCGAAACTAGTGGAGGCAGGAAACGACCCTCAGCTAGAAACAGGAGGCTGTGACATTTTATGTGGCGCAGCCCCTCGCTACACCCGCTAGGAAGGCACCACATAGGGTCAGGGAAACTGGCGCCAAGTTTACCAAGAGGAGGCCCGAGGCAGCCGGACAGAAGTGTTGGTAAGAAAGGCCAGACAAAGGACACACAAAGGGGGTCCTGTGAAGCACTCCAAAGTTATCTGGGAGTTGTCTGAGCCCCTCACCTGGTGAGCACAGTACGACGTGGGCAGCCGTTACCTGCAGACGTGGTCTGGATAATAAGAACTGTGAGTAAAGGCCCTGGACTGCATCACTGACTCCGTGTCATTACTGCTGCTGCCCTGCACCATCACCCCCATCCTCCGCATACACTGCCCTGAGGCTATACTCCTCCCGTGGGGAGTTATGCTATGCTCTGCTGCACCCACAACACCAGCCTCAGTGGTCTGCCCTGGAGCGGCGGTTCACTCTGACCGCAATCCACGGGTGGCGTAGTCGGACATTTAAACATCAAAACCACATAAATAGTTCCGCCACTGGTTTGACCGCCCTGAGCCATGGAACCGGGTTGCCGCCACGGAGACTACAACCACCAGCATCCACCAAAAAGGGTCCGGCTCCGGGTGTCCCAAGGCCCAGGGGGCGCGTCAGAACATTTTCATCACCTTTCACAATCACCAATGGGACAAGGCAGGGATGTCCTCTGTCCCCTCTCTTATACATCCTAGTGATGGAGCACCTGCTCTCATCAATTCGCCATAACCCCAATATTAGGTGGATTGAGGTGGGAGGCACCGAGTACAAGTGCTCTCTATTTGCTGATGATGTCCTAGTATATATCACTCAATCACATATATCCATCCATGCTGTTATGGCTGAAATAGATCACTTTGTTACATGGTCAAATTTTAAAATCAATGCAGCGAAGTCTGAGGCCCTCAATGTCTCCCTCCCCAAATCCATATAGGATTCCATCCAGTCCAACTTTCCCTTTGCCTGGCCCTCACAGGGTATCAAATACTTAGGAATTCCTATTCATAGAGACCTCTCCCATCTATGTTATCTTAATTTTGGGCCCTTTATTGAACAACTCCATACAGACCACGGTTGGCAAGTTAGAACTGTAAGATTCACTACGTGAACCACTGGTGTTTTGTGGAAAAGCACATGTACACTGCGTTCCAAATTATTATACAAAAAGTGTTTAGGAGTGATAAGGGAAGAATTTGTTTGTTTGTCAGTTAAACTCATTGATGGTGATGTGTGTCAGGGCTCTTTATATCACTGTAAGCAATTGCAGACACCTGTGCTAATTAGTTTGGCAGGTGTGTCCAATGAAAGGCAAGACTACTTAAGAAGGCTCTCTCACATTATTAAGCAGCCTACATTTTCTGCCAAAATGGGAAAGAAAAAGGATGTGTCGGCTGCTGAGAAGCAACAAATTGTGGAGTGTTTAGGTCAAGGCATGACTACAATCAACATTGTGCGATGATCAGGATGAAGTGTCTTGGCAATCAAGAAGTATGTAGCTGATTCACAGTACACACGTGTGCGTGCTGATAAGGGCAAATTGAGGACTCTTTCCTACAGGCAATTACGTCAGGTTGAAAGAGCAGCGGCAAAAAAGCCTTGTCATAGCAGCAGACAAGTTTTTGAAGCTGCTTGTGCCTCCAACGTCCCCCGAACAACAAGATGCAGGGTCCTTCAGAGGTTTGCAGCTGTGCATGCGCCATCCTGTCGACCTCCTCTATCCACTTCACACAAGCAGAAACGGCTCCAGTGGGCCAAACATTACATGAAGACTGATTTCAAAACTGTTTTGTTCACGGATGAGTGCCGTGCAGCGCTCGATGGTCCAGATGGATGGAGTGGAGGATGGCTGGTTGATGGACACCCCACGCAAACACGGCTACAGCGCCAACAAGGAGGAGGTGGAGTAATGTTTTGGGCTGGAATCATGGGGAGAGAGATTGTCGGCCCCTTTAGGATCCCTGAAGGCGCTAAAGATGAACTCCATAATGTATGTGGATTTTCTCAAACAGCACTTCCTGCCATGGTTCAAGAAGAAGAACCGTGTATTTCACAGCAAGATCATTTTTCTGCATGATAATGCACCATCTCATGCTGCACATAAAACATCTGCATCTCTGGCTGATATGGGCATAAAAGGGGACAAACTTATGGTGTGACCCCCATGCTCCCCTGACCTCTACCCCATTCAGAACCTTTGGAGCATCATTAAAAGGAGTGTCTATGATGGCGGGAGGCAGTTCACATCTAAGCAACAGCTCTGGGAGGGTATTCTGTCCTCATGCAAAACAATTGAAGCAGAAACCATCCAAAACCTGACAAATTCAATGGACGAGAGAGTTCAGAAGCTCCTTTCGAACAAGGGGTCCTATGTGAAAATGTAACATCACCTAGAATAAAGTTTTGAGTTGAAAACTGTTTGATTTCAGTTTCTAACAACCTGCTAATGCTTATAATTTCAAAAATGACCATTTTTTTGGTCTTTATTAAAATGAAAAGGTTGATCGAAAAGTTTGGGGGATCTAAGAGTGTGGCAACCCAGTAGTCATGATTACTTCGAATTCTGACAATATGAGGGTCATGCTGCAGGTAGTGCAGCAAGAAGGCACTTATGTGCCTTGCGCATCTCGGAGCCCCAAAATTATTTTCCGGGCTAGATGCAGCTAAAAATTATTTTTAATTTTAAATCTGGTGAAGCTTTAGTATAGATGGCCTAATAGGATCAGTGCTGCACACTGCTACAAAGCCCAAATTATTTTCCAGTCAAGATACAGATAAACATGATTAGTAATTTGAAAGCTTAAAACGGTTGGTAGGGTGATTTTAACCAATCATCAAGCTTTTACTCTCCCCAGGATGACACAGGGGTAGAAAAGTCGTTTCGGATCCATGATTTGTTCATCTTTATGAACGTGAGTCTGTCTACATTATCAGTGGAGAGCCGCGTGCGCTTATCTGTCAGCACACCACCAGCAGCGCTGAACACACGTTCAGACAGAACGCTGGCTGCGGGGCATGACAAGATCTCCAAGGCGTAAGTGGCTAGCTCCGGCCATTTATCCAGATTGGAAGCCCAAAAAGAGCAAGGGTCCAGTGACACAGTCGTGGCTTCAATGTTTACTTGGAGATACTCCTGTACCATCGTCTCTAGGCGCTGACTATGTGTCAGACTTCTTGTCTCCTGTGGCCTTGCAAAGGATGGGCTAAAAAAGTGGTGAAATGATTCCGCAAAATTGATGTTACCAGCAGATACTGTGGTTCTGTTACGGTTTGAGTGCTGAACACTTGACGGTCCCACGGTTGGCAAGTTGGAACTGTGAGATTCACTACGTGCACCACTGGTATTTTGTGGAAAAGCACATGTAAGATTCTGCAACAGTCTCTGCTGATACTCCTGCATGCGTGCATCCCTTTCTATGGCAGGAATAATTTCTGCAAATTTACTTTTGTACCGGGGATCTAACAGTGTGGCAACCCAGTAGTCAGGATTATTTCTAATTCTCACAATTCGAGGGTCATGTTGCAGGTAGTGCAGCAAGAAGGCACTCATGTGTGTTGCGCATCCAGGAGCACCAAGTCCCTGTTGTGTTGGTGGCGAGGTAACAATCATGCTTCCTTCCTCTGTCCTCTCCCCCCAACCTCGCACAACAGAAATGTGATCAAGGTCTCCCTCATCTGATGAGTCTTCCATCAGTTCGTCCTCCACTTCTTCCTGGGCTCCTGCACCTTCCTCACTAGTTTGGCTGCTACCATGCGCCCTGGTAAAACCATCTCCCCCACCCTCACATGCCTGCCGCCTTGGTGCTGCCGACCGTCTGGACCTTGCAGATGTTAGCCCTTCCGCATACAACTCCTCCTCCTCTACTTCCTCCACCTCCTCTTGTGCCACCACCTGACTCCGAATTCTGTTTAACATGTGCTCCAGCATGTAAATCACCGGAATAGTCATGCTGATAATGGCATCGTCAGCACTAAACATCTTCGTCGCCATTTCAAAACTATGCAGAAGGGTGCATAGGTCCCTGATCTGAGACCACTCCTCCAGCGTGATTTGCCCCACCTCTGAATCTCGTTGGCCCAGGCTATACGTCAGAACGTATTGCACCAGGGCTTGTCGGTGCTGCCACAGTCGCTGCAACATGTGCAGAGTTGAATTCCACCGGGTAGGCACATCGCATTTTAGCCGGTGAAGTGGCAGGCCCAACGACTTCTGTAGAGATGTAAGTCGCTGAGCTGCGGGATGCGAACGGCGGAAGTGAGCACACAGCGACCGTGCCCTCTGCAGAAGGCCATCTAGTCTGGGATAGTGGGCTAAAAATTGCTGGACAACCAGGTTCAACACGTGAGCCATACAAGGCACGTGTGTGACATTGCCCCGGCGAAGGGCCGCACCCAGGTTTGCAGCATTGTCGCACACGGCCTTCCCTGGTTTCAGGTCCAGTGGAGACAACCATTCATGAAATTGGTTCTCCAGAGCTGACCACAACTCCTCAGCTGTGTGACTCACATTTCCCAGACATTTCAATGTAAAAACCGCCTGATGACGTTGAGCCCTACTGCCAGCATAGTAAGGAGGTGTGCAGGATCCCTTCTGCGCAGTTAGAAAGCTTGTGGCATGACCAGACAGGCTTTGGGTGCAGGTGGAAGACCGAGAGGAGGTTGAGGAGGCAGAAGCAGTGGAGGAACTTTGACATAAAGAGGATTGACGCACAACTCGTGGGGACGGCAAGACTTGGACAGCAGCCCCTTGTCCTGCTGTCACCATAGTTACCCAGTGCCCAGTCAGCGACATGTAACGCCCCTGTCCATGCCTACTCGTCCAAGTGTCTGTGGTGAAATGCACCCTGTCACACACAGAGTTTCTCAAAGAAGCGGTGATGTTGTGTGCGACATGCTGGTGGAGCGCAGGCACACCTTTCTTTGAGAAGTAGTGCCGACTGGGCATCTGGTACTGGGGCACTGCGACGGACATAAGGTCTCGAAAATCCTCTGTGTCCACCAGGCGGAAAGGCAGCATTTCTGTAGCCAAGAGCTTGCAGATGGTGAAATTCAACCTCTTAGCTTTCTCATGGCTAGGAGGAAATGGTCTTTTACTTGTCCACATCTGAGGGACCGAGGGCTGGCTATTGTGCTTAGACGGGGTTGATAAGGGTGTCCCCGGCAAACTGCCGGTCTGTGAGGAAGATGCAGGCGGACATGTTAGGTTGCCTTGATCCAAAGGTGGTGCTATCGATGTCGGACAGCGCTCAACACCAGCTGCTGTTACCACCTCCAAAGAAAATGATGACCTGCCAATCACGCTGGCTGTTGCGGGTAAAGAGGTGGCAGGTCTGCGCCCCAAAACAGGTGTGACTGCTGTCCCCCCAGTCACAGAGGATGAAGAGGCCGCGGATGCACAAGATATGGCAGACGGTGATTGGCCCGGCCGGCTAGGCCGCATTGTAGCACACTGAGCTTCCCACTGCAACTTATGCTTCATGTCCATGTGCCGGTTCATGCATGAAGTACTCAAACTATGTATTTTTTGGCCTCTACTTAGCTTTTGCTGACAAATGTTACAGATAACACGAGTTAGGTCATCTTTATCGATCTGAAAAAATGCCCAGGCTATGCAAGGCTTAGCACCCATGCGACCTGAAGAGCCACCACGACTTGTGGTGAGAGGCAGAGTTGTGTTTGAGGATGCAGTTGTTGACGTGCTTCCAGTACTACGTCTCTGTCCAGGAAGGCGCAACCTGACCTCGTCGTCACTAGCATCTTCCTCCACCTCCTCTGCTGACCTCATCTCTTGGCTGACTGTGGGTTGACAGTAAGTGGGATCTCCAACCTCATCATCATCACCCTGTGTGTTATCACACCCGTCGTCCTCAGAGCCAACCTGTTCCTGCCCTGACAAAAAACTAAAGTTGTCGCTCCAATCAGGTATTTGAGTCTTATCATCGTCTTCCTCATTGTCTCCACCAACAGGAGTTACAGTTTGGGAATGAGGGTCTACATTATGGTCAGAACCTTCTGCGTCTGGTCCTGGATCCGACTCATAAAGATTCTGGGCATCAGTGCAGATCATTTCCTCGTCTGGATTCACAGAAGCGCTGGAGTCGACCTCTGATTCCCAGGCTATAGTATGAGTAAACAGCTCTGCAGACTCAACCATCTGTTCTACCTCATACTCAGACGGGCAGCTGGAGATTTGGGAGCTGTGAGGAAGTAAGTGCGATTTGGGTGACACCTTTGAGGACTGGAGTATTTGTGATGTTGAAGTTGATGTGGAGGAGAGCCCACTTAAAGGAGCACTTGATATCCGTTGAAGCACCTGCTGTTTTTGTGCCTCATCTGGAATTTGTAGCGATTGGCGTGGCCGTAAGAAAGGGATCTTATCACATTGTCCGCTAAAAGAAGTAGACATTTTAGTTTGGCTGGAAGATGGTCTTTCTTCTGCAGATGTTACTGTTGCTTTAACACCTACCCCACGGACACAACCTTTTTTCCCCTTCCCAACACGCCTATTCCCCTTTCCACCAGCAGCAGGCCTTTTTCCACTCATTTTGGTGGTTAACTAATTCACAACTCTGGAGTTGTTTGCACAAAAAAACAATGGATGGGAACCGAGCAGAGCTGAGTGGCCAAACTGTGGTATTAGGCCAAAACTATTGGCTGGGTTAGATGCAGAAAAAAACATATTCAGTTTGCAACCTGATGGAGGTCAGTATAGATGGACTAATACAACAAGTCCCACACACAGCTAGAAGCCCAATATTTTTTCAGAGGTAGATGCAGAAAAAAATATATTCAGTTTGCAACCTGATGGAGGTCAGTATAGATGGACTAATACAACAAGTCCCACACACAGCTAGAAGCCCAAATATTTTTTCAGAGGTAGATGCAGAAAAAAATATATTCAGTTTGCAACCTGATGGAGGTCAGTATAGATGGACTAATACAACAAGTCCCACACACAGCTAGAAGCCCAAATATTTTTTCAGAGGTACTGTAGATGCAGATAAAAATTAGTTTTAATTTGCAACCTGATGGAGGTCAGTATAGATGGACTAATACAACAAGTCCCACACACAGCTAGAAGCCCAAATATTTTTTCAGAGGTACTGTAGATGCAGATAAAAATTAGTTTTAATTTGCAACCTGATGGAGGTCAGTATAGATGGACTAATAGAGAAAGTCCGACACACTGCTAGAAGGCCAAATATTTTTTCAGAGCTAGATGCAGAAAAAAATTATATTCAGTTTGCAACCTGATGGAGGTCAGTATAGATGGATTAATAGAACAAGACCCACACACAGCTAGAAGCCCAATATTTTTTCAGAGGTAGATGCAGAAAAAAATATATTCAGTTTGCAACCTGATGGAGGTCAGTATAGATGGACTAATACAACAAGTCCCACACACAGCTAGAAGCCCAAATATTTTTTCAGAGGTACTGTAGATGCAGATAAAAATTAGTTTTAATTTGCAACCTGATGGAGGTCAGTATAGATGGACTAATAGAGAAAGTCCGACACACTGCTAGAAGGCCAAATATTTTTTCAGAGGTAGATGCAGATAAAAATTATTTTTAATTTGCAACCTGATGGAGGTCAGTATAGATGGACTAATACAACAAGTCCCACACACAGCTAGAAGCCCAAATATTTTTTCAGAGGTACTGTAGATGCAGATAAAAATTATATTCAATTTGCAACCTGATGGAGGTCAGTATAGATGGACTAATAGAATGATGCTATGCCCAAAAGATTTTACTTCACTAGGTGCAGTAAAAAAATTGGTATTCTATACACAGGTGGTATATCTTGCAACACAGATAGGCTACTCCACTGACTAACACACTCTGCAATAGGCCAAAAAGGATTAGCTTTGCTAGATTCAGCCAAATGCTGTGAAAAAAACTTGCACAGCACTGGCACAGACCTGCCTGGCAAAAACTGATAGGAACTGATGTAACCTAGTCCTGAAAAGGACTGCAATTACAATTAGTCTTTACTCCCACAACCTATCTATTTAAGAGCACAGACCTGCCTGATAAAAGTCGTAGGAAATGCTGTAACCTAGTCCTTAAAAGGACTGCAATCACAACTATTCCCTACTCCCAAGCTATCTGTATATTTGTGCGAAAATTGGCTTGAAATTAACAAGGTATAGCGCACACAGCAACAGCGGTGCCGTCTAACACGCAGCTGCAGCAGTGAGAAAATGGTGGCGACGGGGAAAATGGCTTGGTCTTATAGGGCAAGGACATGTGACATACACTGCCAATGACACATGCCCTTGCTTGTGTGAAAAAAAGCACTTCGCTCCGTGTGTGCGCTGCTGATAGGCTGACAGATTGCACCTCCCCACTGTAAATGCGGGAAAGAGAAAAAAAAATGGAGATCTTCATTGTTCCTGCAGAGATCCATCCCCTGCCCCTCCCCCCACCCCGCTGTACACTCAAACTGCGTATTAACATTAATTTTCATCATTACTGAGAAAAAATCCAGTTATGATTTTGGTGCACGAACAGTTATCGAACATAACCTCGAACAGCAAAATTTTTATCAAATTGTTCGTGTTCGCCGAACGGCTCGAACACCGCCCAAAACAGCTCGAATTTGAGATTGGCGAACAGTTCGAGTAGAACAACGCTCATCTCTAGTCACGAAACAGAACTACTAATCATTCCATCGAATGACAGCCCCTTTTTCAAGAGAGACCCCAGAGTACGGGCCCAGGAGCCGACTGCTGTGACAACCTACAGCGAAGGTAAAGGCCCGGGTACCGAGTTTCCCCATATCCCCTGGGCAAGTCATTTCCGTCTACTGTGCTTAGTAGTGGTGCTCCCTCCGGGGAAGCTCTTGTCCACTGTAGGCTGGCCCAGCCGGGTCTTCAGCGCTGTAGGGTGAAGAACTGCTCCTTTTCTCCACCATGTGGACATTCAGGGCATACCAGCCCCTCTCACCTCTGTGCCTCGTGTAGGTGACGTAATCACCCGGGTACAAGTTCCGGTCCGGATGACCTTCTTTTAGCTGGGACTCCACGTCCCTCCGGTTTACAAAAAGATCCGTCTCAGACTGCGGGTCCTGGATGAAGCCCCAACCTCCGTCCAGGTTGAACTTCACTACGGTTCCTTCGGCACGGGGACCGTATGCTGACCTCCTGTGCAAAAAATACATATATAGCACCAATCCATAATAGTACAAAACTATATGCAAATATATTATTAAGAAGTACCTCATGTACTAAAAGTGACATGTGCTATACATACAGTGCTGGCCAAAAGTATTGGCACCCCTGCAATTCTGTCAGATAATACTCAGTTTCTTCCTTGCAATCACAAATTCTTTGGTATTATTCTCTTCATTTAATTTGTCTTCAATGAAAAAAACACAAAAAGAATTGTCCTAAAGCCAAATTGGATATAATTCCACACCAAACCTAAAAAAGGGGGTGGACAAAAGTATTGGCACCCTTTGAAAAATCATGTGATGCTTCTCTAATTCGTGTAATTAACAGCACCTGTAACTTACCTGTGGCACCTAACAGGTGATGGCAATAACTAAATCACACTTGCAGCCAGTTAACATGGATTAAAGTTGACTCAACTGTGTGTCCTTGTGTGTACCACATTGAGCATGGAGAAAAGAAAGAAGACCAAAGAACTGTCTGAGGACTTCAGAAACCAAATTGTGAGGAAGCATGAGCAATCTCAAGGCTACAAGTCCATCTCCAAAGACCTGAATGTTCCTGTGTCTTCCGTGCGCAGTGTCATCAAGAAGTTTAAAGCCCATGGCACTGTGGCTAACCTCCCTAGATGTGGACGGAAAAAAAAAATTGACGAGAGATTTCAACTCAAGATTGTGCGGATGGTGGATAAAGAACCTCGACTAACATCCAAACAAGTTCAAGCTGCCCTGCAGTCCGAGGGTACAACAGTGTCAACCCGTACTATCCGTCGATGTCTGAATAAAAAGGGACTGTATGGTAGGATACCCAGGAAGATCCCACTTCTTACCCCGAGACATAAAAAAGCCAGGCTGGAGTTTGCCAAAACTTACCTGAGAAAGCCTAAAATGTTTTGGAAGAATGTTCTCTGGTCAGATGAGATAAAAGTAGAGCTTTTTGGGAAAAAGCATCAACATAGAGTGTACAGGAAAAAAAAAGAGGCATTCAAAGAAAAGAACACGGTCCCTACAGTCAAACATGGCGGAGGTTCCCTGATGTTTTGGGGTTGCTTTGCTGCCTCTGGCACTGGACTGCTTGACCGTGTGCATGGCATTATGAAGTCTGAAGACTACCAACAAATTTTGCAGCATAATGTAGGGCCCAGTGTGAGAAAGCTGGGTCTCCCTCAGAGGTCATGGGTCTTCCAGCAGGACAATGAACCAAAACACACTTCCAAAAGCACTATAAAATGGTTTTAGAGAAAGCACTGGAGACTTCTAAGGTAGCCAGCAATGAGTCCAGACCTAAATCCCATAGAACACCTGTGGAGAGATCTCAAAATGGCAGTTTAGAGAAGGCACCCTTCAAATATCAGGGACCTGGAGCAGTTTGCCAAAGAAGAATGGTCTACAATTCCAGCAGAGCATTGTAAGAAACTCATTGATGGTTACCGGAAGTGGTTGTTCGCAGTTATTTTGGCTAAAGGTTGTGCAACCAAGTATTAGGCTGAGGGTGCCAATACTTGTGTCCGGCCCATTTTTGGAGTTTTGTGCGAAATGATCAATGATTTGATTTTTGCTTCATTCTCTTTTGTGTTTTTTCCTTGCAAGCAAATTAAATGAAGAGAATAATACCAAAGAATTTGTGATTGCAATCATTTTCAGGAAGAAACTGAGTGTTTTCTGACAGAATTGCAGGGGTGCCAATACTTTTGGCCAGCACTGTATATGCCTATTGACAAGGAGCATGTTATGTGCATAAAATAACTAATACATCACGACGTAGTGCAGTAGACAAAAAACAGCAGCAAAAACAGCAAAAAAATGCATATGAATCAATCAAACAGACAGCATATGGCATCCATCACAGGAAGGCCTGGGAATCCAACAACCTCAAGGAAAAACAACAACATACAACAAAAGACAATAAAAAAGGGGGGATAAAAATGGAATAAAACCAGCATACATAGGATTCAGGTCAAAAGGTGGAAAGGACATCCATAAAAGTACAAGGCAATTTAGAGGAAAGGCACAAAGCTGTTATGATCATTGAGTCCATGGGGGGATATAGTATTCAATTTATAAATCCATTTTGTTTCTTTTTGGGCCAATAGTTTTTTCCAGTTACCCCCTCTGGGGCTCAAAAAAACACGATCAATGCCTCTAAACACCAATCCAGTTGGGTCAGAATTGTGAGTCACTTTAAAGTGACGGGGGATCGGTTTTAATAAAGATATATAGGGGATCCTTATATATACCTACCCATTCCACCATCCCATCACCCCTGGACGAAGCATTTCCCATGCGAAACGCGCGTCGGGTGCGTGGTGGGTGCCTGGACCACTGACCTGAGCTTGTTGGTAATTATGGTTATATCTTAGTCTCTTTAATTGTCCCTTTGGGCATTGATATCTATACATGTAATTGTACTGGGATGATTGACCAACAGAGGTTATTTATTAACTATTAATTTATATATTTATGGATTGTTATTATTCTCTGTAACAAGTATATATATTTTCTCTGTTGCTCGATGTATTTAATATCTTATTTTGTACTGATTATCAACTATATGCCTATGTTAGCTACTTGAATGACATAGTTGTTAGCTTATACATATTATGGGTCCAGGCACCCTACCACCTTTTTCATCTGTGGTGTGCCTTGTTTTTATTATTGTTGTATGTACTTTTTAAATGTTTTCATTAAAGTATTGGCAATTTTCAACTTTCAACTTTGTTTTTTTGCCCTTATTGCTTTTGTTGTATTCTAGGTCTGTTTGGCCCATTAGATTCATTGGTGTCTATTGACCTCTGTAACTGTAATAAGTTTATCAGATGCATATTTTCCCCACTGTACATAGATAGAAGTGTCTGTTAAGTGCTACTGTCTCCTCATTATCTGTGCTGTTGCATCCGTGTACCTGTTTACACTTGCATCATATACAAGTTGTGGCGGTTGGATGGGTAGGTGGAGGGCTGCTTGTGGGGAAGGGTCTCCTGTAAGCGCCAATGGCATCTGTAGTTCTATATGAACTATAATCCTAACTTTATTTGGGAACATTATGATCTTTGTTCTTTACTTGCTGGCAGAGACCAACATCCTCAATTGCATAAAACGTTTTGGCGCAAAACCCAAATGTAAACAGCACCTGGTCGTCCTGCATCATCAGACCGTCATCCATGTGACAGAGGTGGCGCCAAGTCAGTTCATTAATCGCAAATTAAATATGAAGCACAACAAGTTCACATATTGTACTGTATATAGCAATATTATATTATATAAGACAATGGTGGTAAAAACATATTTATCTATCTATTATCTATAATCTGCCATTTATATATTTATCTATAATCTATCTATCTATCTATCTATCTATCTATCTATCTATCTATCTATCTATCTAATCTATCTATCTATCTATCTAAAGTAGCACCAACACAGTTTTCGGCTATCTGCACACGGTCAGGATTTGAAGCAGAATTTTCCTGACTGTTTCTGTATCTCCTTGGCAGGAAAAATTGGTGTGGAAAAACCGTGCGGTTTTTATGTGTTTTTGATGCATTTTTCATGCGGTTTTTGAAGTGTTTTTTGTACATCAATGATGCTTTTGGAGCTAAAATTAAGTTATTTGATGGGATCTTCTTTTTGGATTACAGAACTGGGGCGAGTATATTGATTAATTTAAATGATTAAAGAATGTGTCTGTTGTATTTCAAATAAAGTGTTTACTCTGTGTCTGTGTGTTTATTTAACTCTTTACTTTACTTTGGTGATGATTCACACCTTGTCATCACCAAACAAAAGAGTTAGGTGTCAAACATGTTACATAGTTACATAGTTAGTAAAGCTGAATAAAGACTTGCGTTCATCAAGTTCGACCTGTAAGTTCTGTAATTGCTAAAGTTGATCCAGAGGAGGGCAAAAACCCCAAATGATTTGGCCAATCTTCACCTGAGGAAAAATTCCCTTCCGACTCTGAAACCAGCAGAGTTGTTAAGATATTCCACGAAGGTTGGTATGGCAGATACAGGTGCATCTCACTAAATTAGAATATCATCGAAAAGTTAATTTATTTCAGTTCTTCAAAACAAAAAGTGAAACTCCTATATTATATAGAGTCATTACACACAGAGGGATCTATTATATAGAGTCATTACACACAGAGGGATCTATTATATAGAGTCATTACACACAGAGGGATCTATTATATAGAGTCATTACACACAGAGGGATCTATTATATAAAGTCATTACACACAGAGGGATCTATTATATAGAGTCATTACACACAGAGGGATCTATTATATAGAGTCATTACACACAGAGGGATCTATTATATAGAGTCATTACACACAGAGGGATCTATTATATAGAGTCATTACACACAGAGAGATCTATTATATAGAGTCATTACACACAGAGGGATCTATTATATAGAGTCATTACACACAGAGTGATCTATTATATAGAGTCATTACACACAGAGGGATCTATTATATAGAGTCATTACACACAGAGGGATCTATTATATAGAGTCATTACACACAGAGGGGTCTATTATAGAGTCATTACACACAGAGGGATCTATTAAATAGAGTCATTACACACAGAGTGATCTATTTCACGTGTTTATTTCTGTTAATATTGATGATTATGGCTTACAGCCAATGAAAACACAAAAGTCATTATCTCGGTAAATTAGAATACTTTATAACAACAGCTTGAAAGATGATTTTAAATCCAAAATGTTATCCTACTGAAATGTCTGTTCAGTAAATGCACTCAGTACTTGGTCGGGCTCCTTTTGCATCAATTACTGCATCAATGCGGCAATGTGGCATGGAGGGATCAGCCTGTGGCACTGCTGAGGCGTTATGGAAGCCCAGGTTGCTTTGATAGCAGCCTTCAGCTCGTCTGCATTGTTGGGTCTGGGGTCTCATCTTCCTCTAGACAATACCCCATAGATTCTCTATAATAGATTCTCTATGGCAGAGGTCCCCAACCGCCGGTCCGCGGACCAGGACCGGGCCGTTGGGGTTTTTCAGCCGGTCCGCGGGGAGAGGGGGCCCCTCCAGCCTCCAGCAGGGCCGCCATCAGGGCATGACTGCCCTGACTCCAGTATGGGGCCCGGCCGGTAGGAGCCCCCTCGGAGCCCCCCTCTTGTGCGTCTCTCTCCTCATGGGGCCCCTGGCCGCATGCTAAGCGCCGGGTCCGGGACATCTTAGCGCTGCGCTGCTGCGGCAGCACCTTCATGATTCCCCTGACTTCCGGTCATGTGACGGCGCCGTCACATGGCCGGAAGTCAGGAGAACCTGGTGTCAGCGATTTGGACGAGCGCCAGGATTCTGCAGGGATCGCATGGGGGTAAGTATAACAAGTTTTATTTTTTTTTAAATACAATTAACTAGGAGTGGGGGGAATGGGAGATGCACATGGGGGGAGGGGAGAGATGAGAGATGCACATGGGGGAGGGGAGAGATGAGAGATCCACATGGGGGGGAGGGGAGAGATGAGAGATGCACATGGGGGAGGGGAGAGATGAGAGATCCACATGGGGGGGAGGGGAGAGATGAGAGATGCACATGGGGGAGGGGAGAGATGAGAGATCCACATGGGGGGAGGGGAGAGATGAGAGATGCACATGGGGGGAGGGGAGAGATGAGAGATGCACATGGGGGGAGGGGAGAGATGAGAGATGCACATGGGAGGGAGGGGAGAGATGAGAGATGCACGGGGGGGTGAGAGATGCACGGGGGGGTGAGAGATGCACGGGGGGGATGAGAGATGCACGGGGGGTGGATGAGAGATGCACGGGGGGTGGATGAGAGATGCACGGGGGGGTGAGAGATGCACGGGGGGGTGAGAGATGCACGGGGGGGATGAGAGATGCACGGGGGGTGGATGAGAGATGCACGGGGGGGTGAGAGATGCACGGGGGGGATGAGAGATGCACGGGGGGTGGATGAGAGATGCACGGGGGGGTGAGAGATGCACGGGGGGGATGAGAGATGCACGGGGGGTGGATGAGAGATGCACGGGGGGATGAGAGATGCACGGGGGGGATGAGAGATGCACGGAGGGGATGAGAGATGCACGGGGGGTGGATGAGAGATGCACGGAGGGGGATGAGAGATGCACGGAGGGGGATGAGAGATGCACGGGGGTGAGCTGCACATGGGGGGGTGAGAGATGCACATGGGGGGGTTATGTTTACATAACTTTGTTGCCTTATGAAGGGCGGGGGGGGCCCCCAAAAATTTCTTGCACAGGGGCCCACTACAGTCTGTGTCCGCCCCTGGGATGAAGTAAATGCAGCTGAACAGCAGCTGTCAGGACAGCTGCCCTGTCCTGCTGCAGGGCGTGATGGGGCCTCAGTGATGCGGCTCCTGGCACAGCACATTATGTGGGGCTCCTGGCATAGCTCCTGGCGGGGACCTGGTCTACACTATATGATAAGTATGCACTAAACTCCAAATCCCTCCATTACCCCGCCCCCATATGACCAAAGCCCCGCCCACCCCACCCCCTCCTTGCTGGGCCATGGAAAAATGATCTTGCTTCAAGCCGGTCCCTGGTGCAAAAAAGGTTGGGGACCACTGCTCTATGGGGTTAAGGTCAGGCGAGTTTGCTGCCAATCAAGCACAGTGATACTGTTGTGTGTAAACCAGGTATTGGTACTTTTGGCAGTGTGGATAGGCGCCGAGTCCTGCTGGAGAATGACATTTCCATCACCATAAAGCTTGTCGGCAGAGGGAAGCATGAAGTGCTGTAAAATGTCCTAGTAGACGGCTGCACTGACTTTGGTCTAGATAAAACACAGTGGACCTCCACCAGCAGATGACATGGCTCCCCAAACCATCACTGACTGTGGAAACTTCACACTAGACCTCAAGCAGCTTGGATTGTGGCCTCTCCACTCTTCCTCAAGACTCTGGGACCTTGTGGAGCGTGTCAATGACTGCCTTCTGGACATCTGTCAAGTCAGCAGTCTTCCCCATGATTGTGGAGCCTACTGAAACAGACTAAGGGACCTTTTTAAACGCTTAGGAAGCCTTTGCAGGTGTTTTTTGTTAATTATTGTAATTTACTGAGATAATAACTTTTGTGTTTTCATTGTCTGTAAGCCATAATCATCAACATTAACAGTAATAAACACTTGAAATAGATCACTATGTTATGACTCTATATAATATATATGAGTTTCACTTTTTGTATTGAAAAATAGTGATGGGCGAGCACTAAAATGCTCGGGTACTCGTTGCTTGGGTCGAACAAATTGGAATACTCGGGTGCTCGATCCGAGCAACGAGCCCAATGTAAGTCTATGGGAAACTCGAGCATTTTTCCGGCGGCTCCCCCTGGAGGTCTGCAGAAGCCTAGAAATTGCCCAAATCGATGGGAACAGTGCTCAAATGACATGGGAACAGCATGGGGAAGACCCCTGGAAGCATTTCTGACTCCCAGGTCACTGCTGTCAACAACGTTGTCAGAGTATTACACCACTTTTACGGACTCACAATAAAACATATAAAAAGGAAACCAAAATGGATTTTACTTGGAAATATGTTAAGGTACATCCTTTCCAGGGTAATGACTTGTATATAAAGCAAAATAAATAACCAAAACAAAATACTCCTCCACACTTTGGGCTATGTTCACACGTAGTGTTTTTGATGCGCTTTTGCACTTTTGCATTGCTTTCAACCATGACAAATGCATTCACCGGGAGATGTCATTTTAACATTTTACAACCTTATCTGGCCATGTGGTGTGTGAGACATCATCAGACACATCCTGCTTCACTTATGAAGGAGGGACTCTGAAAGTCACAAAGCCTATTTTTATAGGGCCATCAGTCGGCCCTCACTATTCTTAGAGAGCCATCAGCCGGCTATGCCTTGTTGTTCCCATTACTAAAGAGTGGGTCTCCTATACTATTATTGCGTATGCAGTGAGTAGCAGGGCTGCCCAAAATTTGAATGCACCCCAATACCCCTTTGAAGAAACTTAGAGGAGGGCCTCTTGAAAACAATGTTCCCAGACTTGACCATGTGGAAGACAGGGTGGTGGTGGCTAAGTGACTGGAAGCATTATCCGCTATCCAACCAATAACCTTTTCACACTGCTCTGTGTTCAATAGTGGTGTTCTGCGGTCCCCTATTAATTGGGACAGGAAGGTCGAGCAAGAATATGTGGGTGTTTGTTGTTTGTCAGAAATGGCAATATTTTCAACGCAATTATATGTGATCCGTGTGACAGACAAACCACAGTTTTAGATAGCTGGCCTGTAGGTAACTATTTTTAACAGCAAACTGGTGTCAATAGCTTCACTGACACACTGAAACAAAATTTCAATGGAGGCCAGAAATGGCAGTATTTTCAGCGCAATTATATGTGATCCGTGTGACGGACAAACCAGTTTTAAATAGCTGGATTTTTAGCGCTGTAATATGGAAAGGACCTGGCTGTATTCTGCAGTGCCAACAAGCAAATGGCGCAGAAAAACTGTGTTCTCTGGATTGCTTTTTAAGAAAATAATCAGAATTAAAATAAAAAAAATTATTCCTGGCCCCTGAGACCTGGGCCTATGTCTAGAAATATCTAACAGCAGCAGCAGACAAAACTAGAATGGAGCGTCTTGTGCTATGTGCACTGTAGTCTGCTATATACCCTGCCTGCCTGCCTATATACACCGCCTGCCTGATATCTCTGCAGATGGATTAGTCCTCAGAAGGACTGTTAGTTGAGATGGATATGTAGAGAATCTTGTAGAATACCTACACTAATTAATAAACAAGCAAATCTCTCCCTGACACAGCAGCATCTCTCCCTACACTGCCTGATTCCGAAGTGACTGTGACGAGCATGGTGGCGCCAGGTCTGATATACACCTGATGACGCTGTGCGGCCAGCCAATCACTGTAATGCTACAACCAACATGGCTGCGGCATTACAGTGTGTGGCAGGCAATCCTTGCATGTTGATAGGTGCTAGAGCGCCAAACATGCAGGGAGGAGACCCGAGCTCCCGCCGAGCAACCCCGGAAATACTCGGCGAGCGCCGAGCATCTCGAGCAGTGAGATGCTCGGGCGAGCACTGAGCAGTAGCGAGCATGCTCGCTCATCACTAGTCCCAGGTGTCCTGGCTGACTAACCATTACTACCAATTGCAGCAGACATGGCCGACAATGCAAAGCCAACGATGCAGGTGGACTGGCCTCTATACGATTGCAATAGACACAGATGGAAATGTATAAAGCTTTCATTAAGTTCATAAAGGAGTTTTTTCGTCTCTTACTTAACACATTACCAGATAATTATTAGGAGGAAAAACAAGTGTGAATGGCATATCAGATAGTGATTCACAGGAAGCAGATACATCATTTACAAAAGAAAACTGAACGTGTGCACAGGGTGCAACTGGGAGATACATATAGTGAATCACAAATGATCATTAAACATTATGTAAATTATATGTCCACATTCCTAAATAAGGAAACGCATTGTTTTGATGTAAAATGTAAATTAAACATGCATCGCCAAGCTGAAAAACAAGAAAATATTAGTAGATGAAAAACAAATCATTTTTGCAGTTCATGCCATGGGGGATTGCGTGTTTATAGTCAAGATCCAGTATGGTTCCCTGAGGGTCGGCAGCTTTTACCAGCTGCCACCATGGGCCGCAAGATCGACCTTTTCGAGTCTGAAAAATTATTAACATGAAGTATCCCATTTATGTATTATAGTAAAATGTTTAGCCGCAGCAGAATACCCTGAGTTGTTGTTGACTGTCAGGAAATATTAAAAATCTCTAAAATCTCTCCCTCCAAACTCTTCAGCCTCCCCCTCCCCTATCCCATTTGGAGAAAGAAGAGCTAGCAAACTAAAAAGCTGCTTCTATGCAAAATAGCAGTGTACAAGAGAAATGACAAACTTAATTATCCAGGCTAATTACCATACTAAATGGTGCTCCTGGTAAAGGAGACATGTGTGACAAATAGACACCTTCGAACATATGGATCAGAGACTGACTGAGTTGTCCATTTGATCAGAAATAACAAGTATGACACCTGAAAGAGATAGTAAACATCTTGTTAAGGCTTCAAACTATCACACTCCTTACAATAGCCAGGTCATTCCCGGCTGCACATGAGTTCGATCTCCAGGCTCTGAGGCACCGAAATGAAATATGGAATAGCGACATTTCTTTAATTCCGATTGTGATAGGACATATATTTTTAGTGGAGGGCTAAATAAGGAACAGTATGGATATTTTTCCGTATTGCCGGTGAGCTGTAACTCAACAGTGGAGAGATAACCGACAGCAGTCATATCATGTTTGATCTCTAAGGAAAGGTAAATTCGCAATAAAAAATATGGCATCATTTGCTAACTTCTGCGATCATCGAGCGAGGAGATATTACAGAAATTAGAGATTTAATAAAACCATGAAGGGCGGCGACCAACCCATGTGAGGTCATCACAGGGGAGTGTGTGGGCAGGGGCCACTTTGGCATAAAAGATCAAGCCGAATATTGATCTTTGCTCATGCTGGGAGATATATATTTTCATGTAAGCAGGAGTCACGTTCACCGAAGCTGCCAAATCAATCGAAGTGCTCTCCTTCGGCTAAACTGAATCGTCCCCCAACAGGGGGAAAAGGACAATCAGTGAATATGAATAGCGGTACCAGAGCGCCAATAACAGGGCAAAAATATTAAAAGGACTGATTTATTAATACACACAACGCGTTTCGGTGGACACAGCCACCTTCATCAGGTGTGACAAGCAGCAAACAATTGATCCTTATATACATTTGACTAGGTATACAATTACTTAAAAGGGGCGGGGCCAGATACAGAGTAATACCTCTATATTAACCCCTTGAGTTCATATATGCTCAATAGAGTAAAAAGGATTGTTATAAATTAATGCCTAATGAAGCATATAGGGTTCTTATAAAAAAGATTTGCTGTATAAAAACTTGTGAATCCTATAATCATAATACTTCATAGGATATATTGTCATCTATCAGCCTATATTTTATATTATAAAAAAAAAAAATAATAATAATTTTTACATACAACATAAAACAATGTATATTTAAATATAAAGTTATAAAATTACAATCAGTATCTATCATTATAATTAGGGAAAGTAGACGAAGAAAGGAAAGACTCTGAGGACTCTGAGGGATTTTCAGGTAGCTCATTTGATACTTTCATGTCTACTTTTTAGTACCTTTGACCTTTGTATCAGCTGTCTCATTTATTCACTTACTGACCCCTTTTCTATTAAGTCTAAGTACTTACCCACTTGGGACATCTTTGTTGCACTTTGCACTTTACTTAAATGATGGTCTCCATATGTATCTTTACCTTAGGCTGACTTTGGTCACTGTGTTTTTGTACATGGTTTAAAATATCGATTTATGTTTCTACCTACCCTCAGATGCCCATTTTTCTGTTTACTTTTTTCCTCTTTTGTATCATTGTTTCTTATGTGTTTTTATGAATTTTTCAATAAATGTTCATTTTATACTGACCATGAGTCACATTTATAGGTTCTTTAAGCCTCCTAATATAGCTGAACACGTAGAGGATGAAATGCTGCAACAAATTAAAAAGGCAACAAAAACAAGTCATGGTGAAAAGCGTTGGCTCCCTTGAAATTGTTCCAGAAAATGAAGTAATTCTCAAAGAAAATTATTGCAATTACATGTTTTATTATACATGTTTATATCCTTTGTGTGTATTGGAACAACAAAAGAAAACAGAGAAAAAAGGCAAATTTAACATAATTTCACACAAAACCACATAAAATAAACCGGACAAAATTGATGGCACCTTGCCAAAATTGTGGGTAAACAAATATGAAAATCACAACTAAAACCAAATAAAAAAGGGAGACGTTGATTCAATCTTTGCACTGTGTGCATATGTATGCCACACTAAGCATGGAGAAAACAGAAAGGAGAAGAGAACTGTCTGAGGACTTGAGAACCAAAATTGTTGAAAAATATCAATAATTTCAAGGCTATAAGTCAATCTTCAAAGATCCGGATGTTTCTTTGTCCATGGTGCGCAACATAATCAATAAATTTACAACCCATACAGTCAAATATGGTGGAGGTTCAAAGATGTTTTAGGGTTGTTTTGCTGCCTCTGGCACTAGGTGCCTTGACTGTGTGCAAGACATCATGAAATCTGAAGATTAGCAAAGGATTTTGGGCCACAATGTAGTACCTAGTGTCAGAAAGCTGGGTTTGCATCCTAGGTCATGGGTCTTCCTGCATGACACTGATCCCAAACATACTTCAAGAAGCACCGAGAAATGGATGGAAACAAAGTGCTGGAGAGTTCTGACCAGCAATGAATCTGGATCTAAATCCCATTGAACACCTGTTGAGAGAACTCCTCATCGGCTTATTAGGGAGTTAGGTCCGTGGTGGTGTTTTTAGTTGTGCAGCTAGGGCCTTTTTAGTCTGTAGAGAGACTAGTTGAGTGTAGTTGCGGAATTCTCCCCTGTGTGGGTTCTCCGGTGGCTATCAAAATGCGCTTTCCGGTTAAAACATTTTCCACATTCTGAACATGGAAAAGACTTCTCCCCTATGTGAGTTCTCTGATGTTTGTTAAGATTTGATTTTGATGCTAAATATTTCCCACATTCTGAACAGGAAAATGGCTTCTCTGCTGTGTGAGTTCTCTGATGTGTGATAAGATTTGATTTGTTTGCAAAACATTTCCCACATTCTGAGCATGAAAACGGCTTCGCCCCTGTGTGAGTTCTCTGATGTGTGATAAGATTTGATTGGTTTGCAAAACATTTCCCACATTCTGAACATGAAAATGGCTTCTCTCCTGTGTGAGTTCTCTGATGTGTGATAAGAGTTGATTTCTCTGTAAAATATTTCCCACAATCTGAACATGAAAAAGGCTTCTCCTCTGTGTTGGTTCTCTGGTGCTTAAGAAATTCAGATTTCTGGTTAAAACATTTTCCATATTCTGAACATGGAAAAGGCTTCTCCCCTGTGTGAGTTCTCTAATGTTTGTCAAGATTTGATTTTGTTGCAAAACATTTCCCACATTCTGAACATGAAAATGGCTTCTCCCCTGTGTGAGTTCTCTGATGTTTGTTAAGGTTTGATTTCTCTGTAAAATATTTCCCACATTCTGAACATGAAAATGGCTTCTCCCCTGTGTGAATTCTCTCATGCCTAACAGGATCTGATTTCTGATTAATACATTTCCCACACTTTGAACAAGAAAATCTATTCTTCGCTGTGTGAATTTTTTGATGTTTAAGAAAATACTTTTTGAGAGGAAAACTAATTCTATATTCTGAACATGAAAATGGCTTCTTTGATTTAGTATCAGTTTGTTTTTTAATGCTTATTTTGTGACTATGATTTTCCTTAGTAGTCAGTAATGAATCAGAAGACAGGACCTGTTTCATAGGATCAGTTGACAGATCTTTCCTGTGAAGGGATGATGGTAAATCTGGAGTAATGGCATTCGCTTCAATTGTATCCTGTGGGATTTCAAGATCATCCGATTTAGAAACTGAAGATGTCAGCTGTCCCTCTGATCTCCTGGTACAGTCATCTGCCAAGAATAAAACCAATTATTATTTTTTAATAAAAAATCCTTGAATTTGATATTTTTTAACAATTCTACTTAAACTGTCCGTAAAAAAGGCAAGTTATATAAAAAAAAATCAATTATTCACCAGGACAATGACCGTTCACAGTCTAATAGAAAACTTCATAGGATGAACCAGTGGAGCGTGGTGTTCAACTGTTTGTTCATTCTGTTTCTCTCATTTCACAAAAAAACAAAACCCCACTCAGGTCCATCATCTCTCAGCGGAAAAACAGAGGTTTCCACATTATTAGTGGCTCAAAGGCTCTTGAAAAGCAACATGGCTTCTATAAACCAATCCAGCAATATCTGCTCTCCAAAAGTCAGATCTCACCCTCTCTTCTGAGCCTTGCAGTGCGTCCAAACCACATTTATCATCCATGTATTTGGCATTACTATAGTGAGAAGAACCCTCTTCATTTACGGTGTGTGTCTCCTGGAGCACAATCTGGGCACTATGTGTTGGGCAATAAAATGGCATATTTGCAATTTTCACTCTGCCAGGTGACCATGAACATTGCCCCCAATACATTGTGTCTGCAAACTATTCCAGCAAGATCAGCATTCAAAGAGCTAAATGTCGCTCCTTCCCTTCTTACCCTGCCATGTGCCCAGACAGTAGTGTACAACCGTATATAGGGGATTGTCACATTCAAGAGAAGCTGGAAAATAATTTGTAAGGTCCATTTGTTTCCTATTATCATTTGAGAAGAATTCCAAAGTTATCACCACATAAAGTGACACACGTCAAATTCGGAAACTGGACCCTGATTAGGAACAAAAAACTGTCTGCGGGAAGGGGTTAAATCAGAGTATTTTGGGTACTAACTACTGTAGTGCCAATGTGAGTATAGACAATAACACATCTACTGAAATGATCGAACTCAACAGTCTCCATCAGAGAAAAATGAGTAACTAGTGGAGAAACCTCTCTGGGGTAATTAGAGTCTGGGGCTCGGTGGCTCTTCATCATCTAAACTATCGTAAGGGACAATATTTTCTATCACATGAGTGTCAAGAAGAAATATTAGACATTTACAGTGAAGTTTTTTACAATACTGCAGAGCTGAGGTGTCTTAAATTTAGATCTCTGGCATTTGGAAGAGGCAATGGAGATCTTTTAGAAAGACTACCAGGGAGTTACAGACTCACATAAGTGAGGCCCGCCGATCCCACCACAATCAGACTATCATACAGAATGAACCTGTAAAAAAGAGACATTTTTTTATTCTATGATACATGCTCAACAACAACAACATATGTATGAGGGGAGAGCCCCAACACTTAACCGGAGTTGCACTCATTTATGGTGGACCATTGGAGGTATGATGAGTCCTGACCAGAAGAGTAGAGAAAGTATTAGTGCCCCCATTTCAGGAGAGATTTTGCAGTAATCTGAATTCCTTAGGACTGAATACAATGGAATTTATAACATGGAGTGAATCCATGAAACCAGGGCTCGAGCCATGCCACCACATCTCCTGCAGGCGTGATGTATATGTACACTGCTCAAAAAACTAAAGGGAACGCTGAAATAACACATCCTAGATCTGAATGAATGAAATATTCTCATTGAATACTTTGTTCTGTACAAAGTTGAATGTGCTGACAACAAAATCACACAAAAATCATCAATGGAAATCACATTTATTAACCAATGGAGGCCTGGATTTGGAGTCACCCCCAAAAGTAAAGTGGAAAAACACACTACAGGCTGATCCAACTTTGATGTAATGTCCTTAAAACAAGTCAAAATGAGGCTGAGTATTGTGTGTGGCCTCCACGTGCCTGTATGACCTCCCTACAACGCCTGGGCATGCTCCTGATGAGGTTGCGGATGGTCTCCTGTGGGATCTCCTCCCAGACCTGGACTAATGCATCCACCAACTCCTGGACAGTCTGTGGTGCAACGTGACGTTGGTGGATGGAACGAGACATGATGTCCCAGATGTGCTCAATCAGATTCAGGTCTGGGGAACGGGCGGGCCAGTCCATAGCTTCAATGCCTTCATCTTGCAGGAACTGCTGACACACTCCAGCCACATGAGGTTTGGCATTGTCCTGCATTAGGAGGAACCCATGGCCAGCCGCACCAGCATATGGTCTCACAGGGGGTCTGAGGATCTCATCTTGGTACCTAATGGCAGTCAGGCTACCTCTGGTGAGCACTTGGAGGGCTGTGCGGCCCTCCAAAGAAATGCCACCCCACACCATTACTGACCCACTGCCCACCCAGTCATGCTGAAGGATGGTGCAGGCAGCAGATCGCTCTCCGCGGCGTCTCCAGACTCTGTCATGTCTGTCACATGTGCTCAGTGTGGACCTGCTTTCATCTGTGAAGAGCACAGGGCGCCAGTGGCGACTTTGCCAATCCTGGTGTTCTGTAACAAATGCCAAGCGCCATGCACGGTGTTGGGCTGTGAGCACAACCCCCATCTGTGGACGTGAGGCCCTCATACCACCCTCATGGAGTCTGTTTCTAACTGTTTGTGCAGACACATGCACATTTGTGGCCTGCTGGAGGTCATTTTGCGGGGCTCTGGCAGTGTTCCTCCTGTTCCTCCTTGCACAAAGGCGGAGGTAGCGGTCCTGCTGCTGGCCTGTTGCCCTCCTACGGCCCCCTCCACATCTCCTGGTGTACTGGCCTGTCTCCTGGTAGTGCCTACAGCCTCTGGACACTACGCTGACAGACACAGCAAACCTTCTTGCCACAGCTCGCATTGAGGTGCCATCCTGGATGAGCTGCACTACCTGAGCAACTTCTGTGGGTTGTAGAGTCCGTCTCATGCTACCACGAGTGTGAAAACACATCCAACATTCAAAAGTGACCAAAACATCAGCCAGAAAGCACTGGTACTGAGATGTGGTCTGTGGTCCCCCACCTGCAGAACCACTCCTTTATTGAGGGTGTCTTGATAATTGCCAATAACTTCCATCTATTGTCTATTCCATTTGCACAACAGCATGTGAAATTGATTGTCAATCAGTGTTGCTTCCTAAGTGGACAGTTTGATTTCACAGAAGTTTGATTTACTTGGAGTTATATGCTGTTGTTTGTGTTACTTTAATTTTTTGAGCAGTGTATATTACAGCCATGAACAGCTTAGAGAGATATCATGGCACAGGTGTAATGTTTTTTGCATAGTTTTATCGCAATCCTGCTTGAAGTTAGTCAGTTTTTAAAGAAATTCAAAAGTCAGGATAAAGGGAAACTCTGTTGTTATTGTATAGAAATTCACGCTTGGCCCTCACTGCACATTTAATGTTATTGATCATAAAAGCGAGGTTTGGTCATAAAGACTGGACCTGGTCTTGTAGGCACCATACGAGCACATTCAGCCGCACAGAAGGGAGAGAAGGTAGATTCATCCAATAAGATATCAGGGATCTAGGAAGCCAACAGCATCATTACCCTCCGCTTTCTCTTACAGGCCCATCAGAATATTTTTCTTCAAGTGATTTTCTCACTTGTCAGCACTTTCTACGTACGCTGCCATTTGGCTTTGTAGTTTACAGATCTGGGCAGGTAACGGTCAGAGTCTACTAATCCCAGGGGGTAGGTGGATCCTCCAGGTTGTAAGTTCTCTAGAAAGGGACTTAAAATACCCAAAGTCATTTGAACAGTTTTGGGTGGAGGATAACGTTGTGGTCTAGAGGCAAAATGGTGATCTCACAATTGTGATACGGCCGGACTACACGACCGATAAAGCAGCCACAGCCGGTGACTGAGAAGAATCTGTGACTTCTCTGCATTTAGTGGTTACTACTCACCTGGGTAGTCATATGTAGGAATCTCCTCCTTACACCGCTCATCACCCCTCACATATGTCTCTGTAGTATTAATATGGGTCAGATCTTCACCCTGAAACAAATAATATAAAAGTCACAGACAGATGGAGAAGTCTAATCCTGCCATCTCCACCGTTCTCATTACACAAGTATAAAATATATAATACTGGTGGATAAAACAAACACACACAAAGATAGAATCGAACACTCAAAATTGCAGAAAGTGTCATTTTAATTGTATAGTTAATAGTGCAACAGGAATATAAGAAGAGCAATCCTCATAAATGTAACATTTCGGTCGTTAAACCATGACCTTCATCAGACGGACTGCTAGTGAAGCAGGACACCAGTAGTAAGCAGGGCTAGGGAACAGGGGCATATAATGCCAAGTGGAAAGGCGTTACTTACTACTGGTGGATAAAACAAGACTGAGCACAAGACCTTCTCAGCCATCTACACATCATAGGGGAGATCTCATGACTAGAGATGAGTGAATGTTTCAATATTTGGTTTGGATTACGATCGTCGATCAGAGCTGTCCACAACTCTTCAGCATTGTGCGGTTTGTCACCTAAGCATATTAGCTTCAGCACAGCCTGGTGCCGCTTGGCCAAGGCAGTGCTTCCAGCTTGTGACTGATGCGGTCATTTCGGAGATGGAGGCTGCAGAGGAGGAAGAGGCTGAGGAGGATGAGGTGCTGGAGCTGTAGACCATGGGGGCAACCCTGATTGACCTAGGGACCGCAATCCTCGGCATCGGGAGGATGTGTTCCGTCCCAAGGTCCGACTGGGTCCCGGCTTCCAGTATGTTAACCCAGTGTGCCGTCAGCGAGATGTACCGTCCCTGCCCACAAGCACTTGTCCATGTGTCCGTGGTTAGGTGGACTTTCCCGGTAATTGCGTTGTTGAGGGCACAGCTAATGTTTTGGGACACGTGCTTGTGTAATGCGGGGACGGCACACTGGGAGAAATAGTGGTGGCTGGGGACCGAGTACCAAGGGACAGCCGCCGCCATCAGGTTGCGAAATGCTTGCGGAATGCAGGTTGCTAAAAGGCAACATTTCGAGCGCAAGCAGTCGTGAAATGTGGGAATTTAGTAGTGTGGCCTGTGGGACGTTGGCTGCGTATTTGCGCTTGCATTCCAAGGACTGGGGTATGGACAACTGAACGCTGCACTGGGACAAGGACGTGCTTCCTGATGCTGCTACTTGAGAGTGTGTAACGACAGGTGCAGGGCAGGAGGCATCTTCACATGCACCATGAACAGGGTATTGGCTTGCACGCACAACAGCAGAAGAAGCAGTGGTGTCACCCGCAGACACTGTTCCTGGACCCTGGGGTTCGGCCCACAAAGTCAGGTGCTTTGCTGCCATGTGCCTGATCATGCTGGTGGTGGTCAGGCTGGTAGTTTTGCTACCCCTGCTGATGCTGACCTGGCAAGTGGTGCAAATGGCCTTTTTGGGGTTATCGGTAGAGTCTTTAAAAACAACCAGACTGGGGAAGATCTAACAGTTGTACTCGCAACTTCCGTCGTGTTGGTGTTATGGGGAACGGTTGCCCACCTTCTGTCTGTGGCCACCACACTGCTTCTACCTGCCTTTTGGGGTGCTCTACCTCCCTCCCCCTGTTTGCTGCTGTCCTCGCTCTGCATGTCCTCCTGCCAAGTTGGGTCAGTTACTATATCATGCACCACCTTGTCTTCCACTTCCGCACTCTGGTCCTCCTCCTGACTTTCTGGCAATTGTGTCTCATCACTGTCCACCTCTTGGGACACTTTCCCACCGCCGCCTTCGTATGACCTTGGCTGCTCTTGCCCCGCTTCAAGTGGACCAGGCAAGCGGCCCAAATTTATAAATGGAAAAGTGAACAGCTCTTCGGAGTGTCCAAGTGTGGGATCAGTTGTCTCCGGACACTAGGCATAGTGGGAGGAAGGAGGATCAGGGTGAGGAATATGCGGTCCAGGCTTACGGCTACTGAGACTTGACCATGTGGAAGACAGGGTGGTGGTGGCTAAGTGACTGGAAGCATTATGTGCTATCCAACCAATAACCTTTTCACACTGCTCTGTGTTCAATAGTGGTGCACTGCGGTCCTCTATTAATTGGGACAGGAAGGTCAAGCGAGTGTTTGTTGTGGCACAATTTCAGCTTGCCCACGGTCTCGGCTTCTGCATGCACCATCACCATCATGTCCAGTTCCCTGTCCGTTGCCACATGCCTTGCCCATTTTAAATGGAGGACAATATCTTCCACGCTCACTACAAATGGCTGAATTTGGAGCGAACTTATATGTGATCCGTGTGACGGACAAACCAGTTTTAAATAGCTGGCCTTTAGGTAACTATTTTTAACAGTGCCGACCTTGTGTCAGTAAGTTCACTGACACACTGAAACAAAAATTCAATGGAGGCCAGAAATGGCAATATTTTCAGCGCAATTATATGTGATCCGTGTGATGGACAAACCACCGTTTTAAATAGCAGGATTTTTAGCGCTGTAATATGGAAAGGACCTGGCTGTATTCTGCAGTGCCAACAAGCAAATGGTGCAGAAAAAACGGTGTTCTCTGGATTGACTTTTAAGCAAATAGTCAGGATAAAGATAAAAAAAAATGATTCCTGGCCCCTAATACCTGGGCGATTTCTACAAATATCAGACAGAACTGGAATGGAGCCTTTTGCTATGTGCACTGCAGTCTGATATATACCCTGCCTGCCTAGCATGGGGGCGCTAGCTCTGATATAGACCTGATGACCCTGTGCGGCCAGCCAATCACTGTAATGCCACAACCAACATGGGTGCGGCTTTACAGTGCGTGGCAGACAATCTCTGCATGTTGATTGGCACTCTAAAGAGCGCCAAACATGCAGGGAGGGGACCCGAGCTCCCACCGAGCAACCCCAGAAATACTCGGCGAGCGCCGAGCAGTTGCGAGCAGTGAGATGCTCGGGTGAGCGCCGAGCAGTTGAGAGCAGTGAGATGCTCGGGCAAGCAGTTGCAAGTAGTGAGATGCTCGGGCGAGCAGTGAGATGCTCGGGCGAGCAGTTGCGAGCAGTGAGATGCTCGGGCGAGCAGTGAGATGCTCGGGCGAGCGCCGAGCAGTTGCGAGCATGCTGGCTCATCACTAGTTACGGTTCATTACAACATTCCACTCTAAAGCTACAGAATTACGTGACTGTCTTAACAAATCATGGCCCATCTTAATGGCTGACCCCATATTGGCAAAATATCTACCAGAGAGATAGCAAATCACCTTCAGAAAGGCAAAAAATCTCTGTTATCATCTTATGAGAAGCCACTATTATCCTACCACTCTCCCTAACTTTTTGAAAAGACCACCTCCAGTAAATGGATGTGTACCATGTGGTTGATCTGTGGCGTGTCCTAATGTCGAACATGCTAACTCTTTCACAGATTCCCAGGGCTCTAGGACCTATTACATCACCAAACAGATAACTTATACCTCTAAAGAGGTGGTCTATTATGCGACATGCCTCTGTCCTAAAATCTATGGAAGGCTCACAACTAGATAACTTAAGACAAGAACACGTGAACACGTCCTAGGTATTGAAGCGGCGGTAAATGAAACGGATATTTCTACGTTAAAACTATTCCCAAGCATTTTAGAATACACCATAAGTGTGACGCATCTAAACTTAAAGTTCGGGGTATTGACATGATCACCACTAATATTAGGGAAGGTCGAGTGAGCCAACTATTAGCCCAGAAAGAGAGCAGATGGATTTGGACTTTGATCACCTATATCCACATTGTTTTAGCTATTTTATTTGTCTTACCTTTTTATCTAGTATGGTTGGGTAGTAGTTAATAATTTCTATCTGTCAATGACGTTGAGGACTTCCATTCTGCTATTGGATAACATGGACATAATTGCTGGCTCTGTATTGTCTCTCAAGATTTGTAACTTTTTTTCTGTGTGCGCATTTTGTCCAGTTATTATTGTATATATTTCGCATTTATAGATCGATATTTTGAGAGATATTTTCTTATATCTTATTATGCATTTATACTATGATCTCATATAATCATGTTATACTTCATGCTTTTCTAAAATATATACTTTGTTTTGTCATGGCCAATTAACTTCTCTGACTTATATAGAACTGGCTATCGCCTATACCCCTTAGATACATATATACATTTGGGCTATGCTATTATTGACAGTTTACCCCAATATGCTTGTTTCTTTTTCTCTCCGGTTGTATTTGACTATATGTCTGTGGACTGGGCGGTACGCATGGCTTCACTGTTCTCTGTGGTGTCCTCGCTGGCCGTATCAATCTGTGCTCCATGACGCGTGATCACGTGGTTCCCCACGTACTTGCGGCGTGATGGATCATATGACGCGCTAGTCATGGATGCGGCGGCGTAGCAGTGATTGCCATGTGTCATGCCACGCCCTCCCTACACCCATTGGCGGAGAGACTACACCCCCCCTTTTCTATTGGCTCAAGGGCCCTTTTTAAACCCTACCCACCTTCATTGACGCCACCTCCTGACGAAGGCAGCCATGCCAAAACGCGCATCAGGGTGAGCGCAATTGAGGGGCGTCTTCACATCCACTGTGGCTGTAAGTATTCTATAGGGTTCATGCTACACTCTTTTTGCTGCCGTTCTTTAATCTTTTTTCCTACTTAGGTGCATTTTCTAGGCTTTAATATGTATTAGGATATACTTTTACCCTGTAGCCTAAGAGGTCAGGGCACTGATACCACTTATAAAGATCTGCTGTCCCCGGTATGAGCTATCTATATTAGTACCTATATATAGACAGCGGTGTGACTAACCTCTTATATAGCAACTACTTCTGACCTACCTCATAAGCACCTGCATTTTTATTGAATGCTTCACTGCATTTTAACAATATATTCTTATTTTTTGGCAGCCCAATTATGTATTTACATCAGAAAAGAATCATGGTAATTTGTCTCATGCTCCTCATTAGTCTCCTCCATTGTTTTACTATTAACTGTCTCTGTTTCTGTGATTCATATTTTTTTTCTGTATAAATTATAATTAATAACATTTTGTAATTTTTTCACTATTATATGGGACTCTGACTTGAAGGTTTTTCCTCTTGTTTCTTATGTATGGAGGAGCATGTGGGGCCCATTATACTGTATACTGGTTGGCCCATGACTTTGTCAAAGTTTTCATGTTGTTTTATATTCCTGATGTAGAATCAGTCTGGGTAAATGTACATGGACATGGCAATAATGGAAAGCTGCTAATTGGACTTTGCTACAAGCCTCCTAATATAGCTGAACACGTAGAGGATGAAATGCTCCAACAAATTAAAAAGGCAACAAAAACAAGTCATGGTGAAAAGTGTTGGATCCCTTGAAATTGTTTCAGAAAATGAAGTAATTCTCCCAGAAAATTATTGCAATTACATGTTTTGTTCTACACGTTTATTTCCTTTGCGTGTATTGGAACAACACAAGAAAACAGAGAAAAAAAGGCAAATTGAACATAATTTCACACAAAATAGGCCGGACAAAATTCTAGGTAAACTAAGCTTTCGAGACTACTCAGGTCTCTTCATCAGACATAGTATAACACAAAATCTGAAGAGTCACATATTTATACACTACATGGCACTGGAATAATGCAATAGATAACACAAGTGATGTGAAGCAGAAATATCAGTTTTGGAAAGGGAGAAGCAGTTGTGGCCGTAAAAATAAGTGGCCACAAGTAGATCTATTCTTTTTGTCTTTTTTTGTGTGGCGATGAGAATTCATCCTTGTTCTAAGTTTTTGCCCCGTCTCCCCTACATACAGACCCCCAGTTGGACATTTGGTACATATAATTAAGTACATTAGATGTGATGAAGCTGAAAGTACCTGGGATCTTGTGGTCCTGATGTGAGTTGGGAATCTTTATCTTGTCCGTGGTCATTATAAATGGACAGGTTTTACATATACAGTGGATGAGGATGAATTTTGTACGTTTCACCACAAAGGTGAAACTATCCTCCCGGTCAGTTTGCTTTCCCTCCCAGTACCTTTTCATTCTAACAATGTTAGGTTTTTGAGAGATTATACTTGTTCCTTCTATTTTTTGTTCTCCTTAGCTTGACTTTTTTGCCCTATATGAATGTGTTTTTGTTTCTCATTCAGGGTTTTCGTACTTTACTTTTCTTTCCCCTTGTTGACAGTGTGTTGCAGCCTCCCCTCTGGTTCCTCAGGAGGTACGAGAAACTCCTCAAAGGCTTATTAAGGAGTTAGGTCTGTGGTGGTGTTTTAGTTGTGCAGCTAGGGCCTTTCTTGTCTGTGCAGAGACTAGTTGGGTGTAGTTGTGGCATTCTCCCCTGTGTGGGTTCTCCGGTGGTTATCAAGATGCGCTTTCTGGTTAAAACATTTCCCACAATCTGAACATGAAAAAGGCTTCTCCCCTGTTTGAGTTTTGTGATGTTTTATAAGAGTAGACTGTGCTGTAAAACATTTCCCACATTCTGAACATGAAAATGGCTTCTCTCCTGTGTGAGTTCTCTGATGGTTGATAAGAGTTGATTTCTCTGCAAAACATTTTCCACATTCTGAACATGAAAAAGGCTTCTCCCCTGTGTGAGTTCTCTGATGTGTGATAAGCTTTGATTTCTTTGCAAAACATTTCCCACATTCTGAACATGAAAATGGCTTCTCCCCTGTGTGAGTTTTGTGATGTTTTATAAGAGTAGACTGCGCTGTAAAACATTTCCCACATTCTGAACATGAAAATGGCTTCTCTCCTGTGTGAGTTCTCTGATGGCTGGTAAGAGTTGATTTCTCTGCAAAACATTTTCCACATTCTGAACATGAAAAAGGCTTCTCCCCAGTGTGAGTTCTCTGATGTTTGATAAGCTTTGATTTCTTTGCAAAATATTTCCCACATTCTGAACAAGAAAATGGCTTGTCCCCTGTGTGAGTTCTCTGATGTGTGATAAGAGTTGATTTCTCTGTAAAATATTTCACACATTCTGAACAAGAAAAAGGCTTCTCACCTGTGTGAGTTCTCTGATGTTTGATAAGGGTTGATTTCGCTGTAAAACATTTCCCACATTCTGAACATGAAAAAGGCTTCTCCCCTGTGTGAGATTTGTGATGCTTGATAAGATTTGATTTCTTTGCAAAACACTCCCCACATTCTGAACAAGAAAATGGCTTCTCCCCGGTGTGAGTTCTCTGATGTATATTAAGATGTGATTTCTGTACAAAACATTTCCCACAATCTGAACATGAAAATGGCTTCTCCCCTGTGTGAGTTTTGTGATGCTTGATAAGATTTGATTTCTCTGTAAAATATTTCCCACATTCTGAACATGAAAATGGCTTCTCCCCTGTGTGAGTTCTCTGGTGCTTAAGAAAACTAGATTTCTGGTTAAAACATTTTCCACATTCTGAACATGGAAAAGACTTCTCCCCTGTGTGAGTTCTCTGATGTGTGATAAGAGTTGATTTCTCTGTAAAACATTTCCCACATTCTGAACAGGAAAATGACTTCTCTCCTGTGTGAGTTCTCTCATGCCTAACAAGATTTGATTTCTGATTAAAACATCTCCCACACTTGGAGCAAGAAAATCTATTCTTCACTGTGTGAATTTTTTGATGTTTAAGAAAAGACTTTTTGAGAGGAAAACTATTTCTATATTCTGAATGTGAAAATGGCTTCTTTGCATTAGGAGCAGTTTGTTTTTTAATGCTTATTTTGTGACTATGATTTTCCTTAGTACTCGGTAATGAATCAGAAGACAGGACCTGTTTCATAGGATCAGATGACAGATCTTTGCTGTGAAGGGATGATGGTAGATCTGGAGAAACGTCATTCACTTCAATTGTATCCTGTGGGATCTGAAAATTATCTGATTTGAAAATTGAAGATGTCAGCTGTCAGTCTGAGCTCCGGGTACAGACATCTGCCAAGAATAAAACCAATTATTATTTTTTAATAAAAAATCCTTGAATTTTATATTTTTGAACATTTCTACTTAAACTGTCTGTAAATAAAGGCAAGTTATATAAAAAAAATTCACTTATTCACCAGGACAATGACCATCTAATAGAAAACCTCATAGGATGAACCAGTGGAGCGTGGTGTTCAACTGTTTGTTCATTCTGCCTCCCAAATATGGAGTAAAAGGCGCAGGCTCTATTCAGCCACCAAGATTAGGGTTCATGGGACCAGTAGTACCATCCAGTCTGGCGGTATGGGTGTGTGTTCTGTCCAGCTGGAGTAATCTGCTCCCTGCTTCACCCATTTGGAAAGCACCGCACCCTACTAAAGCTGGAAGCATATTGCCGGAAGCTGCCAGATCCAGCCTTGTTCTCCTCTGGTTCAGTCCTCTGCGCTCAGCTCCCGGCTTGTGTATTTGGTTCCTGTTGTGACCTCGGCCCGTTTACTGACTACTCTTGTGTCTTCTGATTTTGTACTTTCTCTGCCCTCCTGGTTGTGATCCGGCTACCTGACTATTCTTCTTCCCATCTCACTCCACAGAACAGCAGGTAACACCGGGGCCCAAGCCTAGGGGTCTCTGTGTAAGTCCAGATCCATGTAGAGGGTTTAAAGGGTGATGAGCAAAGTAATTTGTGAAATCTGTAAACAGGGTAGATAGTGACAAGTCTGTTTGTGGTGGCCATCTTTTGAGCTGCCAGGTGACCATGAACAGCGCCCCCAATACATTGTGTCTGCGAACTATTCCAGGAATATCTGCATTCCTAATAGCTACAGTAAATGGCGCTCCTTCCCTTCTTACCCTGCCATGTGCCCAGACAGTAGTGTACAACCGTATATAGGGGATTGTCACATTCAAGAGAAGTTGGAAATAATTTGTAAAGTCCATTTGTTTCCTATTATCCTTTGTGAAGAATTCTAAAATTATCACCACATAAAGTGACACACGTCAGATTTGAAAAATGGGGCAGATTAGGAACAAAAACTGTCTGGGAGGGAGGGGTTAAATCAGAGCATTACTGAAGTCAAAAACTGTGAGTATAGACAATAAAACATCTACTGAAATGATCAAACTCAACAGTCTTCATCAGAGAAAAATGAGTAACTAGTGGAGAAACCTCTCTGGGGTAATTAGAGTCTGGGGCTCGGGGGCTCTTCATCATCTAAACTATCGTAACGTACAATATTTTCTATCACATGAGTGTCAAGAAGAAATATTAGACATTTACAGTGAAGTCTTTTACAATACTGCAGAGCTGAGGGGTCTTAAATTTAGATCTCGGACATTTGGAAGAGGAAATGGAGATCTTTTTGAAAGACTACCAGGGAGTTACAGAGACACAAAAGTGAGGCCGGCCGATCCCACCACAATCAGACTATCATACAGAATGAACTTGTAAAAAAAAGAAAGAATATATAAACATGTAACATCCCCAACAACAACGTAAGTATGAAGGGAGAAATCCAACACTAAATCGGAGTCGCACTCATTTATGGTGGACCATTGGAGGTATGATGAGTCCTGACCAGAAGAGTAGAGAAAGTATTAGTGCCCCCATTTCAGGAGCGATTGTGCAGGAATCTGAATTCTTTAGGATTGAAAACATAATGTAATTTATGACGTGGAGTGAATCCATGAAACCAGGGCTCGAGCCATGCCACCACATCTCCTGCAGGCGTGAATAGATGTATATTACAGCCATCAGCCACGCACAGCTTAGAGACATATCATGGCACAGGAGTAATGTTATTTATGTAGTTTATCAAAATCCTGTTTGAAGTTAGTTGGTTTTAAAAGAAATTGAAAAGTATAAAGGGAAACTCCGTTGTTATTGTACAGAAATTCACACTTGTCCCTCACTGTACATTTAATGTTATCGATCAAAAAAGCAAACTTTGGCCAGAAAGACTGGACCTGGTCTTGTAGGGACCATATGAGAACATTCAGCTGCACAGAAGGGAGAGAAGGTAGATTCATCCAATAAGATATCAGGGATCTAGGAAGCCAACAGCATCATTACCCTCCGCTTTCTCTTACAGGCCCATCAGAATATTTTTCTTCAAGTGATTTTCTCACTTGTCAGCACTTTCTACGTACGCTGTCATTTGGCTTTGTAGTTTACAGATCTGGGCAGGTAACGGTCAGCGTCTACTAATCCCAGGGGGTAGGTGGATCCTTCAGGTTGTAAGATCTATAGAATTTCACAATTACACAAAGAAAATTGAATATTTTCGGACTGAGGAGAATGTTGTGGTCTAGAGGGAAAATGGTGATCACACGATTGTGATACGGCCGGACTACACAACTGATAAAGCCGCCACAGCCGGTGACTGAGAAGAATCTGTGACTTATCAGAATTTAGTGGTCACTACTCACCAGGGTAGAGGACGCAGTGTCTCAGGCATGTGATCCCTTAGCCCATTTTCCCAGTCTTCTGGTCTTATCAAAACAGCGGCATCTATGCCATACATCGGCGTGGATATCGCGGTTTTGATAGCCCATTCTCCCTGTCTCCTGGTCCTAAGGGATCACGTGCCTGAGACACTGCATCCTCACCCTCCTTTCCTATTGTCATTCCCAACAAGTGGTACACTGATGAAGGTCTTATAGACTGAAACGTGATTTTGTTTTTTTTCTGCTGTGGACTGCAATTAAAATTGCTTTTGCTAAAATTCATTACCTGACTGCCGAGGTTTCTCTTATATTATATGCGGTTTGGACCCTACTCGTGCACCCTGGTCCATTAGTGCTGCGTTCTCCAGCACTATTACTGAGAAAAATCTGAGACTTCTCAACATTTCATGGTTACTACTCACCTGGGTAGTCATATGTAGGAATCTCCTCTTTACACTGCTCATCACCCCTCACATATGTCTCTGTAGTATTAATATGGATCAGATCTTCACCCTGAAACAAATATTATAAAAGTCACAGACAGATGGAGAAGTCTCATCTATGATCAGCTCTAAATCTGTCATCTCCACCGTTCTCATTACACAAGTATAAAACATAATAATGGTGGATAAAACAAGACTGAACACAAGACCTTCACAGCTGTCTACACATCATAGGGGAGATCTCATGACACCTTCTCTCCATCTACCTGATGATCCTGAGGAACATTGGGATCTTCTTGTTTACAGTCCTGTGGAAGAAGAGGACGGGGACATCTCTCTGGTGTTGTCCTCTTACTGGATAGATCTGGGGGAAACACATACAGGGACTGAATTCATGCTTTACATACATATAATTATAGGCCGTGTGTATTTAGTCCTATTACCTGGTGATGTGAGGGGCTGGGGAACCTCCATCATGATGTTCTTGTACACATCTTTGTGTCCTTCTAAATACTCCCACTCCTCCATGGAGAAATAGATGGCGACATCCTGACACCTTATAGGAACCTGACACATACAATGATACCGTCATCTCCCCGATCCCTTTATAGCGTTACTGTATAATGTCCCAGCAGTGTCACCTCTCCAGTCAGCAGCTCAATCATCTTGTAGGTGAGTTCTAGGATCTGGTCATTGATGTCCTCATGTATCAGGGGGTGAGGTGGAGGCCCCGTCATTAATCTCTGGTTATGGAGAGACACATTAATAAATCTCTCTACAGACATTTCCAGAGTCCTCACCTCTCCAGTTCTGTCCATCTGTTATTCCCACAGATAAGAATGATGTAATGTGACGTCATCAGAATCTCTCACCTCTCCAGTAAGCCGGAAGAGGATCTCTAGGGTGAGATGTAATATCCTCTCCGCCATCTTGTCCCTGTCCATATCCATCTTTGATAGGTAAATCAGGAAAATTTTCTTATATAGACGATCTTCACTGAGAGGATCCGGTATTATAGAGACCTGAACAAGAAGAAGATGAGCCGATGTAACATCATAAAAATCCTGTATAATAATTAGTGTTGAGCATTCCGATACTGAAATATTGGGTATCGGCCGATATTCGCAGTATCGGAATTCCGATACTTAATTCCGATACTTTTGCAATATCGTATACCGGAATCGGAAGTTCCCATAATGCAATGAGCCAGTTTCATTTTATTCAGCCAATGAGGATCCTAAGAAGTGTGGGCACATCCTGTTAGACATGTAGGCATCTTAACTAATGGCATGGCTGTGATTGGCTGCTGAAATTATGTCATGATGCACTATAAAAGCCGCCGCCGCCATTTTGAGCTCACTCTGCTGTGAATTCAGTTAGGGATAGGACGCTGTTGTTCTGAGGGACAGTTTTAGCTACTTATTTGCTCTATACTGCTTTACCCAAGCTACTTTCTAAATCACTGTGCCTTGCAGCGCTAGTGCACAGTTCCCTGTGCTGTTCACCGCTGTCTGCAAGGTCTGTGTGTGTGAGTGCAGCTCACCCTGTAGTGTGTGCTTCAGCCAAGTCTGGTTGTAGTGCACTCAGTGTGTGTCACTGCCTCATACATTGTCCTTTTTTGCCAATTCATAATTTTTCCTGATATCTCCTATTAGTGTGGTGGTTCCATCTGTATTCAGCTAAATTGGTTCCAAACACACTATATAGGAGTAGATAGAGAAATTTTTTTGGTCTTGCAGCACTAGTGCACAGTGCTCTGCATCTGTACTGTTCACCGCTGTCTGCAAGGTCTGGTGTGTGAGTGCAGCTCACCCTGTAGTGTGTGCTTCAACCACGTCTGGTTGTAGTGCACTTAGTGTGTGTCACTGCCTCATACATTGTCCTTTTTTGCCAATTCATAATTTTTCCTGATATCTCCTATTAGTGTGGTGGTTCCATCCGTATTCAGCTAAATTGGTTCCAAACACACTATATAGGAGTAGATAGAGAAATTTTTTTGGTCTTGCAGCGCTAGTGCACAGTGCTCTGCATCTGTACTGTTCACCGCTGTCTGCAAGGTCTGGTGTGTGAGTGCAGCTCACCCTGTAGTGTGTGCTTCAACCCTGTCTGGTTGTAGTGCACTCAGTGTGTGTCACTGCCTCATACATTGTCCTTTATTGCCAATTCATAATTTTTCCTGATATCTCCTATTAGTGTGGTGGTTCCATCCGTATTCAGCTAAATTGGTTCCAAACACACTATATAGGAGTAGTTAGAGGAGCCTTTCTGCAGCATTGGGCCCTGCAGCCCCAGCCAGATTAGTATTAGCCTATTTTTTGCAGCCTCATCTATTGCATTGTAGGTTACCTTCCTACATTGTAATAGCTACAAAAAGTTTGTGATACTATCGTTATTACATCTTTAGGCACATCCAGTGTCTTTTTGTGACAAAAAAAAACCTAAATAAAGTTCACCAAACACTCCACTTTACAGTTGTGTAGGCCACATTAGCTCATATTAAAGTCTAGTCCACACTTTATAAAATTAGTGTTTCTTATACCTGTTAGCAGCTGTTCAGGAATAAGCACACTAAGCCCTTAGTACTTTTCTGCCTATCTTTATCAGTCTACCAAGATGAAGAAGGCAGGGAGTAAGGCATGTGGTCGTGGGCGTGGAGTTTCTGCAGGGAGAGGACGTGAGGATTCTGTGCCTGCAGGGAGAGGACGTGGGGATTCTGTGCCTGCTGCGGGCACCAGTGACTCAGCATCCCCCAGTTTTACCAGGGAACAGTCCTTTATGCGCAGCTTTGTAGGAGCTAGCCGTACCCCACTGCTGCACGAGGACCAAATTGAAGCCGTTTGTCGGATGGATGGCAGCTAAAGCATCGACTTCAATTAGTTCCAGATCCTCTCAGGTCCTGAGCACTGAAGAGCACCCATCTGTCTCTTCACCACCTGCCAAATTGCCCAGGCAGTCAGAGAGCCCTGGACAGGAGCCATCTCTAATTCTGTTCTCTGAATCTCTTGGCTTGGAAAGAGGGGGCCAGCCAAGCAGAATTCTAGAATTTGAAGAAGAGGTAGTATGCAGTGATGCGCAACCGTTTTGTCTCTCTGAATCTGAAGAGGCGGGTGGGCCAGTGCCTATGGTCAGCAGCACACCTCAGTACGCATCTGATGATGAGACTCAGGTGCCACTTTCTGGTGCGTACTGTGCTGTCGAGACTACCCAGGAGAAGCAGTTGTTTGAAGAGGGTGGTGTAGATGATGAGGTCCTTGACCCATCATGGCGTGAGGGACAGGAAGGTGGTGGGAGCAGCTCTGAGGAAGAGATTCCCCGAACAGCCCAAAAAGGAGGGAGAGGGAGGGGGCAGACTTGGTTGCCTGTAGCCTCCACTTTGGCACCCATTAGGAGCATGGCTCTTCCAAAATCCAAAGCGGGCGCTCCCAAGACTTGCAGTGCCTGGTCCTTTTTTGACACAGTTGCAGATGACATTTGCTTTGTCAAATGCAAGCTGTGTAATCAGAAGGTGAAAAGAGGGAAAAGTGTCAGCAACCTCAATACCACAAATATGTGGAAACATGTGCGGACCAAGCACGTGGTGGAGTTACAAAAACACACTGAAGACCTAGGCCAACCTACAGCGCCACCTACCACCTCTTCAGCTCGTGTTGTAGCCTCTTCCTCCAGCTCACACACAGCTGGTTCGGCTTCCTCACAGGATCGCCATGGAAGAATCTCTGGCACTGTTGTACAGAGACACAGTGTAATTCCACCCACAGCACCACTTTCCCAGTCATCCTCACACTCCCAGGCCAGTCTACAGCCATCGTTAGCACAGGCATGGGAGAAAAGGCGCCCATACTCGGCAAACCACCCTCGAGCACAGGCTCTGAATGCTGGCATTGCTAAACTACTGGCCCTTGAAATGCTATCATTCAGGCTGGTGGAGACTGACACATTCCGTAACTTTATGGCATTGGCAGTCCCACAATACAACGTGCCCAGCCGCTTTTATTTCAGCAGGCAAGCCGTCCCTGCCCTGCAACATCATGTGGAGGGAAAAATTAAACATGCGCTACAAAACACCGTCAGTAGCAAGGTCCACCTGACCACCGATGCGTGGACCAGTAAGCATGGACAGGGACGAAACCTTTCCCTCACTGCCCATTGGGTAAATGTTGTGGAGCCGGGTACAAATCTTGAGAGTGGCGCTGTACGTGTTCTGCCAACTCCAAGGATTGCAGGAATCCAGTCTGTACACATTGACTCCTCCTCATGCTCCAGTTCCTCTGAATCAGCGCTGCAGGAGCCGTCACGGTCTACCTCCACATCGACCCGTGAACGGTTACCTGTTATGATGACCGATATGAGCACAGCCGTGGCCAAACGTCAACAGGCCGTATTAAAATTAATTTCTTTGGAGAATCGAAGCCACACAGCGCAGGAGCTCTGGAATGCCATCAAGCAGCAGAGCGACGTGTGGTTTGTGCCAGCAAATCTCCAGCCAGGCATGGTAGTGTGTGACAATGGCCGAAATCTGGTGGCAGCTCTGGGCCTAGGCAACCTCACTCACATCCCATGTCTGGCACATGTGCTCAACTTGGTCGTGCAGAGTTTTTTGAGGGACTATCCGGATCTTGATGCACTGCTTCACAAGGTCCGCATAGAGTGCGCTCACTTGCGGCGTTCCAGCAATGCAAGATCACGCATTGCAGCTCTGCAGCGCCGATTACGTCTTCCGGAACATCGCATCATATGTGACCTACCCACCAGGTGGAATTCAACGTTACATATGTTGGAGAGGTTGTGTGAGCAGCAGGCAGCAGTAATGGAGTACCAGCTGCAGCAGGCGCAAACAAGTCGCAGTGCGCGCCGTTCACACTTCACCACCACTGAGTGGGCCTCTATGAAGGACATTTGCCACGTTTTGCGTGCCTTCGATTATTCCATGCGGATGGCGAGTGCAGATGATGCACTAGTCAGCATGACTATCCCCCTTATCTGCCTGCTTGAAAAAACACTGCAAGCACTAAGGGACGAGGTTTTGGAAGAGGTGGAGGATGAGGAGTCACAAATGCCATCTGCTTCTCTACAGTCTGCGCAACGTGGTTCCTCACAAAGGCCTAGGCAGGGGACACTTTGTGAGGAGGATGAGGAGGAGTCAATGGATGAGGAAGACATCTGTCCAGAGGAGGGAGGTACACAATGCTCTAGTAGTCAGTATCTAGAGCGAGGGTGGGGTGATGCAGAGCAGGCAGAGATCACGCCTCAAGCAGGGGACAGCGTTTCTTGGCCAGTTGGCAGTCTGCAGCACATGGTTGATTTCATGCTGCAGTGCCTGAGAAACGACCGCCGCATCGCCCACATTCTCAACACGGCTGATTATTGGGTGTCCACCCTCCTAGATCCTCGCTACCGGGACAACTTACAAAGCCTCATAACACCGTTGAACCGGGAGCGTAAAATGCGGGAGTACCAAGACGCACTGGTGCATTCCATCATGTTCTCCATTCCAACCGAGAGCAGTGCTGCTAGTGCTTTACAAAGCAGCTCAGTGCGTCGAGGCAGTGGAGGAAGCTCTGCACAAAGAGGGAGCAGAAGCAGCGCCTCAGCACAAGGCAAGACCAGTATGGCCGAAATGTGGCAAAGTTTTGTGTCCCCGCCGCCACAAATGTCTACACCATCACAGACGGCTCCAGTCAGCAGGAGGCAACGTTTCCGTCAGATGGTGACAGACTACATGTCTTGCCCTCTTAGTGTACTCCCAGACGGCTCTTCTCCCTTCAAGTTTTGGGTCTGTAAGCTGGATACATGGCCAGAGCTTAGTCAGTATGCATTGGAGGTGCTAGCTTGCCCTGCTGCTAGTGTATTATCGGAACGCGTCTTTAGTGCCGCAGGTGGTGTACTAACAGACCGTCGCATGCGACTATCCTCCGATAACGTTGACCGGCTTACTTTTCTCAAAATGAACAAGGCCTGGATCTCTCATGAATTTGCCAGTCCTCTTCCAGAATAAATAATTGGTTGGCAACAGTATCCAGGTCTCCTGTTCTGTTCATGTTTCTACCACCTGAACTGTAATCCCTGAGCTCCAACACCGCCAGTTGGCGCTCGGAAGTGCCGTCTGCACAGTCAACACTTGCTGCCGTGTTATTGGGGTTCAGTAACGTCAGCTGTTCCCCTGCTGTGCGGACGGCAATTTCTCCTGCTCTGTCCACATTCTCACTACTACAGATTTGAAAGTTTCTCCAATTACACCTCTGGCTCCTCTGTTTTCAGTATTATCCCTGAGCTCCAACACCGCCAGTTGGCGCTCGGAAGTGCCGTCTGCACAGTCAACACTTGCTGCCGTGTTATTGGGGTTCAGTAACGTCAGCTGTTCCCCTGCTGTGCGGACGGCAATTTCTCCTGCTCTGTCCACATTCTCACTACTACAGATTTGAAAGTTTCTCCAATTACACCTCTGGCTCCTCTGTTTTCAGTAATATCCCTGAGCTCCAACACCGCCAGTTGGCGCTCGGAAGTGCCGTCTGCACAGTCAACACTTGCTGCCGTGTTATTGGGGTTCAGTAACGTCAGCTGTTCCCCTGCTGTGCGGACGGCAATTTCTCCTGCTCTGTCCACATTCTCACTACTACAGATTTGAAAGTTTCTCCAATTACACCTCTGGCTCCTCTGTTTTCAGTATTATCCCTGAGCTCCAACACCGCCAGTTGGCGCTCGGAAGTGCCGTCTGCACAGTCAACACTTGCTGCCGTGTTATTGGGGTTCAGTAACGTCAGCTGTTCCCCTGCTGTGTTCACGGCAATTTCTCCTGCTTTGTCCACATCCACTGTACTACACATTTTAAAGTTGCTCCAATTACACCTCTGGCTCCTCTGTTTTTATTCTTATCCCTGGGCTCCAGCACCGCCAGTTGGCGCTCAGAAGTGCCGTTTGCACAGTCAACACTTGCTGCGGTGTTATTGGGGTTCAGTAACGTCAGCTGTTCCCCTGCTGTGTTCACGGCA